>NW_008359996.1:1343596-1344837 GCF_000622305.1 Nannospalax galili | reverse complement strand
AAAAAAAAATGGCACTTTTAAATCTTTTGTCTGTTTGTTTATATAGCGCTAGCCACCTTGAACTTTCAAGTGCTCTGTAGGGCTAGTTAATTTAAATTCTTACCTAACTGGTTTTAGCTGTGGTTTGAATGTCCTGGGAGGCAGGATAACAAAACTGATTAGAGAAGTTTGCCTTAGAAGCTGACTCCAAGGCTTACGTGAAGATTTCTTAGAACTTTTGGGATTTTTCTAGCAGTGTTCAGATAGAAAAAGTGGGGTGAAGTGATGGTTTCCAAGGGAACGTGTCTGAAATTAAAATTTCAGGCGATTCCACTTGGTCCCCAGCACAGGCCTTCCCACAGGTTTGAGAGACTGGCGACTGTCCTAATGACTTTTAAGTGGCCGCTGCGTCACCAGATTTTTATATTAGAAAGATATTTAGATAGATGGTCTTTTGTCTACAACTGTGCAAGCAGTCGGGGTCCGTTTCGGGGTCAAAGAAACCTTCAGCTAACATCAGGGAGTAGCTCTGACCAGGAAGCCTCAGTTGTCTCTCTGTCCTTAGTGGTCCCACGCGAAGACTTTTAGACCGGAAACAAAAGGAGGAAATTAGAAGAGATTTGTATTGCCCTCCTGGTGGGGAGGGATACTCACGAATCCTGCATTTCAGAGGGTGCCAGCTGCTCACTGGCACAAGGTTCAGAGGCTCTCACATTGGGCACCAGATATGGGGGGTGCGGGGTTCCGCGGAGCGCCAGCTGCTGGGCATGGCGCTGGTCTCCCTCGCACCGCTGGGTGCGACGTGGTGCAGGTCTCCTGCGTGCACCTGGGAGTGCGGCAGGTCCCGCACCGCGTCTGTCGTTTGGGTCCCGGATCTCCACGCTGCTGGCGTGTCCCTGATTCTCCGCGCTGCTGAGGCTTCTGCTACCAGGGCTGGCCCGGTCCAGTCCCATCCTAATTTCACTCGTGCACTTCCTCGAGATGCAAGATCCATCATCTGCCGGATCCAGCGGGAAGGTTCAGGACAGCGAAAGCTAGGGTTCCGTGAGTCGTGGCTTATGAAGAAACAGCTTTCTCTGGAGAGACTGGATCATAGGCAATAAGACACGGGACTCAGCTTAGTCCGTGTTACAGCTCTTTATTCAGTGACTCAGCTTGGCTCCAAGTCTTAGTAATCCAGCTCCAGCTCCGATTATTGAGGGAAAACCAGGATACTTTATACTGTGGGGGTAGTGGTGAAAATCTTAGCTGACAGGTACATT
>NW_008359996.1:1340874-1343313 GCF_000622305.1 Nannospalax galili | reverse complement strand
CAGGGTCTCCCTGTAGCCCCAGCTGTCCTGGAACTCACCATGTAGACCAGGCTGGCCTTGAACTCACAGAGATCTGCCTGCCTCTGCCTCCCAAGTGCTGGGATTAAAGGCGTGTGCCACCATGCCCGGCCAAGCAGATTTCTTGAAACATCCTTAGTAAAAGTAAAATCTGCCTTGCCAAGTTACTTTGCTTTGTCCATGTGTGCCTTGTAAGGTATTGGTAGGGTTCTTAGAGTGACAGAGTTTTATTAATACCCTTCAGTTATTTAGCTCTTAAAAGGCATGCTACCTCAAATCTATATGGCAAACGTAACCCTTTCTTTAGACCACTAAGTCTTAAAAAAAAAAAATTAAAGAGCTGGAGAGATAAGCTTTCTGTCTTCCACTCTTTGGTGCACCCAGGCTTCATGTGATTGTGTTGTGTGTGTCTGTGATAATTGTTTTCATGTATTGTTTGTATCAAAACAATCTTTGAACTGTGGCCACTTTAATTCTTTCTTCTTTCTCATTGTTTTATTGGTTTTATTTTGGGCATGCTTAATCAAAATACATGTGTACAAATTTATTTTGATAAGACATTCAAAGGCCTCATAAATGGGTATCCTAATTATTTTTAAATCTATTAAAGTGTCTCCAGGTTTATTAAGTGTTTCACAAAACTTTCAAATGTTAATTACCTATACAAAACGTCTAAGCTGGTTGTATAAGATCCTATTTGTTGAACACCATAATTTGTTTTTAGTTTACTTTCAAGGTGTTTTAAGGTGTATTCATTTTGTTTGTCTACTTCAAAGGTGTTTCGGTTTAAAAACGATAAGCCACATTCTCAAAAAAGAGTATATAACTAAATATGTATACACGGTCAACATGAATTTATGTTTCTTAAAATTAATTTACTTGGTATCATATTAATTTTTAAGTAAAATCTCATGCAAACTAAAATGATTAAATAAACACCAAAATATTTCTTTCAGCCAAAATATTCTCCTGTTAATCTACAACATGGAAAAATATTCTCTCTTTAATCTTTATCTACAACATGGTTCCTGGTACTAAAATATATAAATTAATTTTAAGTATCTCTGTCTCTCTCTCTCTCTCTCTCTCTCTCTCTCTCTCCCTCATCTCCCCTTCCCCTCAGCTTTCTCTCCCTCGCCCCCTCCTTTCTTACTCCACATCTCTTTTCCCATGCCTTTTTTGTCTCCCTCTACTGGCTGGTCGTGCCACGCTCTCATTGCAGGGCTTTCCGCTCATCTCCCTCACTTCAAAAATCACACCAGTGTGTTGGAGAGTCCTTTCCTTTCCCTGCTTACAGGAAGCTGGTCCCAGAGATAGAAGCACGCCCCCTCCTGTCCAGGACAGGAGCTCCCCTTTTCCCTCCCTGGGATCTGATTGCAGGACACTGCCTCCAGGGATGGAAAACTTGTTCTCAGGCCTTTCCCAGGAAGGCACGCCGTCCTTGGTGATTGGTTCTGCATGTTCTCATTCTCATTCTTGTCTGGCACAACCTAAGGCCTGTGCCTCCCCTCCTCCTCCTCCCTCCCATCCTTTTCTTTCTTGTATCCTGTGCTTTCCTGCCTGGAATCTTGGCTGTCATCCCTGCCTCCACTCCCCATGGAGAAAGGGTCCTTGTTGTCTCCTCCTACATACCTGCTCAGTTCCTGTCTTAGTTTGTTTCTTCATTGCTGTGACAAAACCCTCTGACCATTACCAACTTGGGGAGGAAAGGGTTTATTCAGCTTACATCTCCCAGGCTGCAGTTCATCAGGGAGCCCAAGGTAGGGCAGGAACCTGGAAGCAGGAGCTGGAGCACAGGCCATGGAAGAACTCTGCTCACTGGCTTGCTCCCCTGGCCCCTGCTCAGCTTGCTCTCTTATCCAACACAGGCCCACATGCCCAGGGATGGCACTACCCACAGTGGGCTGGGCCCTCCCACATCACTCAACAATCAAGAAAATGCCCCACAGACATGGCCACAGGCCAGTCCACTGGAGGCAATTCCCCATTTGATGCTTCCTCAACCCAGGTGTGTTAAGTTGACACTAAAGCTATCCAGCACATTTCCTTTTCTATCTCCTCTACACTCTATACGTTATCTGTCACTATGGTACCACTCAGTCCAAGCCTGAGGGCCTCATACCTCTTGTCTCCTCAAGTCCCTAAAGCAACTAAGACTTTCAGATACAATTAGACCCAAGTGCCTAAAGTTTTTGTGCACCACTGCTTAGCCACAGTACAAATTAGACCATGACTCTGTCTGGCCAGACACAGGAACCCTATATTTCAATATTTTGAGAAATTTAAAAGTTTATTGGAGCTGGAGAGATGGCTCAGCAGTTAAGAGCACTGACTGCTCTTGCGGAGGACCTGGTTCAATTCCCAGAACCTGCATGGCAGCTAACAACTGTCTGTAACTCCAGTTCCAGGGGATCTGATACT
>NW_008359996.1:1319446-1340813 GCF_000622305.1 Nannospalax galili | reverse complement strand
TGCCGGGCATGGTGGAGCACACCTGTAGTCCCAGCACTTGGGAGGCAGAGGCAGGCAGATCTCTGTGAGTTCAAGGCTAGCCTGGTTTACATAGTGAGTTCCAGGACATCTGGGGCTACAGGGGGACCCTGCTTCAAAAAGAACAAAATAACCCACAAAAAACAAAACAGTTTATTAAAGTCTGAAGAGGGTTATAGTACAGTTTTCCTTAAGTGATTATACTGGAGGTTGTATTAATGTACCAATTGCTTTTCTCTACCCAGTGTTTACATTTCTTCAAAACCCAAAGCAAGTTTTTGGTAGACATTCTCTAAACTACATAAAGTAACAAAGATTATTAATGATTTTGTGTTTTTTATAGCGTTGATCTGGAAAGCTATAAAACACAATGTATAAATGGGTAATATTAACTTAATTATATTATGTGTGTAATTTGAATTCCATGTTCTTTTAATAAGATAATGCTGTACAGTACTCTCTTCTGAGTCAGACAACTACCATCTTCATGACTTCAGCTGTGTCCAGTAACAAAAGATCATCACAACTGGGCTTGTTAACTATCATATTCTTTCATTTAAGGAGGACCCTCACCTGAGTATTCAGCCGTTCTTCTCAGCCAGCTGTACGTAATTCTTCCCTAATTGCAATGGTCTCAATTCATTGACTCCCAGGAAAACTTTAATGTAATCAAACAGTGGTTTCACACTAGAACCTTAGAAGGGGGTAAACATTGCTTATTATCCCCAGGAAAAGAATTCTCACAACAGATGGAAAATTTATTTGTTAATGTTATTGTGTCTCATGGTTATTAAGACAGAAAATGGAAAATTAAAAGATATTAGAAGGATATGGGAATGGATATATTTTACTAAGAAGGATTTATGGATAAAGATTATGATGGCTGGATATTTCCAGAATCGACAGAAAAAAATGAGAAAGCCTAAGCAAGTGATGAAAGTCTCTGTAAATTTGTCATGATTTGTCAAGGACGAGACAAAGATAATATATAGATAATCTTAAATTTTCTAAGGTCATAGCTTAGTCAACTAGTTTCAGGATGTCTAGTCAAGGTTTATTTAAGAATGTTGCCCAAGATCTATCTACATAGCACATGGTAATTAAAAGTACCAAGACTAGTGGAACTAACCTTGTTGGATGTTTAATAGTCAGATTTTGAGGCCTATACTAATCTGGTTGGAGGGACTTAAAGGGACAATTTTTTGTTCCTTGCCCTCCAAGGTCAAGTAACTTCCAGGGGACTATGGAGCATCTCTCAAAATGTCCTGTAACTGTGGTAAGTCACCTGTCCTCTTGTTCAGGAAGGCCATGGAGACCCCAGAAGATGAACTTGAACCAGTGTCCAGTCCGCAAACAGGAGGGTCAACACAGAGGAAACATTTCCTCTATGCTTCCAAGCATCCATGCTTGGTAGAAAAAAAGTAAAAATGAGGAGGGACCCAGTAGAGGGATGATTTTGGAAGCCCTCATCAAAAAATTCCAATGGACTTTAATTTGGACATTTGAAATTTGCCCTGTTCTGACTTTTTCTGGTTCCCTGTCCTTCACATCTTGTAGGTTGGGAGTCTTTTAGTTAAACCCACTGAAGGGGATACCTCAGTTGCCTCATCCTGCGTCCCTGTTCAGCATGGAAGAAGCCAGAGCCATCTGCGTCCCAATTCCCTATCGGCAATTTGGGTAAACCTCTTCAGAGGGTGGTGTGGTAAGAATACAAGGTAGAAACTGGCTAGGCAGTTAGGGTAAAAGAGCCCAAAGAAAAGAAGCCAGTTTCTTATTGGCTAAAAGTCAAACTATCCTTGGGCCTTTTAGCAATGTACGCTGTTCCAAAGGCCAAAAATGTTAAAAGTATTTGGGAGCTCTTATACCAAAAAGATTTTATCTTTCACTTAAAACTTCCCAGTACCAGGGCTGGAGAGATGGCTTAGCAGTTAAGAACACTGACTGTTCTTGCAGAAGACCAGGGACCGAATCCCACAGCCCACATGGCAGCTAACAACTGTCCGTAACTCCAGTTCCAGGGGATCCAATAGCCTCTCTGTCTTCCTTGGGCATTGCATGACATGGGTGCACTTACCTACATGCAGGCAATACACACATTCACATAAAATAAAAATAATAAAAATATTTTTTAAAATGGGCTGGAGAGATGGCTCAGCGGTTAAGAGCACTAACTGCTTTTGCAGAGGACCCGGGTTCGATTCCCAGAACCCACATGGTGGCTACTAACTGTCCTTAACTCCAGTTCCAGGGGAATCCAAAGGCCTCTTCTGATGTCCGCGTATTTCATGACACAGGTGCACTCACATACATGCAGGCAATACACTCATACACATAAAAATAATAAAATATTTTTAAAAAACCATAAAACTTCCCAGTACCAGCAGTTACCTCAATGGGATATTTTTACAGGACTGACTTCCTGGCTTCTGCCCTCACTCAGCTCTCCGATTTCTATTACTTTGGTGCTAACCATTGCTCCTCACCTCTTCAGATATTTTCAGGGCCAATCCAACAACTAATTCATTTTAACCAGCTGTTACTTTCTTTCCCTCCACACGTATAGGAACACCTGTCGACCACCGAGGACCCTGTTCAGAAGCACGAGGAGGGAACCCCCACTGTCTGACAGACCCCTAATCCAGCCCCCCACACACATCGACTCTGTCCAGCAAGAAGTAGCAAGATGACAACAGCGCCCCCTATCCTATAACACAAAGGGCTGGAATGTTAGGGTTTGGACCCACAGCAACTCCCTCCCCAATGCAGCAGGGCCTCACGGTTCTGCAGGGCCCCTGAGAATGCAGGAACTGAGTTAATGAGCACCCTGATCTGGGAACACAAGATAAACAGACTCCACCTTTTGACCAGAGACCTGATTACTGCAAGAAGTCACTTCAGCACAGCATACTTCCTCTTTGATGATCTTAAAGGAAAAGAGACTCTTTACACCTTTGACCCAGATCCTGGCCGATGGAAGAGGATGGCAGGGGTTACTCTCTTCTGATAAGCCCTGAGTGCTCTCTCTCTCCCACCTTTTTCCCACCTTTTTCCCACCTTTTTTTTTTTAATGTGTATGCATGTATTGTCTGCACGTAGGTAAGTGCACCCATGTCGTGCAGTGCAGCAGAGGACAGAAGACGCTGTCGGATCCCCTGGGACTGGAATTACCGACAGTTGTTAGCTGCCATGTGTGGGTTCAGGTCTTCTGCAAGAACAACCAGTGTTCTTAACTGCTGAGCTATCTCTCCAGCCCCCACCTAACTTTAAAACAAATTTTTTTTCCTGCCTTCAGAATCCCCCCAAAGCCCCCTATAAAAGACCCCAGCCAACATCTTCGACCCAGGTGTGAAAGCCAAGCTGAATGTGGTAGCACACACCTTTAATCCTATCACCTCAAAGCAGAGGCAGGAAGATTTTCAGCTCCAGACTAGCCCAGGCTGAGTAGTGAGTCCTCGTCTTTAACCTCTGCCTGGTTTTTGTTTTAAATGAAAGTCTCCAGAAATAATTCTTTACGGTCCCATTTCTGCCTTAGACGTTGAGAGAAGAGTGGAGTAGTCTGTTTTTTTTTTTCTTGTGTTAAATGTTTGTAAATGCAAATTGAAAATGATCCAAAAAAGAATTGCATTTAACAAAACAAAACAACAAAAAATAGGGGCTGGAGAGATGGTGCAGTGATTAGGAACATCAGTTGCTCTTCCAAAGGACTAGGGTTCAGTTCTCAGCATCCACGTGGTGACTAACCATCATCTGTAACTTCAGTTCTAGGGCATCCAATGCCCTCTTCTGGCCTCTACCAGCATTGTATGCGTGTGGTGCACTTACATGTAGGCAAAACACTCATACACATAAAAATTTTTTAGAAACATTTGAAACTGCAGAGGTAGCTCAGTGGTAGAACACTTACCTAACAAATGCATGCTGCTAGTCTCGAGTCACAGTCCTAAAATAAATAACTCCAAAATGAGTGTTTAAAAGCCAGCTATGGGATCTGTGGATGTAGCTCAGTTGATATCTACTGAAGGTCTCAACAGCAGTCAATCTAAACTACTCTACTCCAAGTGACACTCCCTTACCCTGGGTTCAATCTCCAGCATCATACAAACCGGGCTTGGCAATTACATACCTTTAATCTTAACACTCAGGACACCGAGACACTGAGACAGCCTGGACTATCTAGTGACATACCGCTTGGGGGCGGGGAATAGAGTGGGAGTCAAAAAAAGAGCCTGTATCAATTTCATAAAGATCTTTAAAAGACCATAAGATTTCACTTGAATGCTGGGCCTAGTGGCACACCCCTTTAATCCCAACATTTGGGAGGCAGAGGCAGGCGGATCTCTGTGAGTTCAAGGCCACCCTGGGCTACATAGCAAGTTCCAGGCCAGCTGGGACTATAGGGAGACCCTGTCTAAAAAAAAAAAAAAAAAAAAAAAGATTTCACTTGAACAATAATGTTCTACTTTGAAAATGAAGCAAACTGAATTGAACATGGTCAGTAGGCCCCTTCCAGAGCTTGCAGAACATGGCCACCTGGATAGAAATGGGAGACTATTCTCTTTTTTTTAAGTATTTCATTTATTTTTATTTTATGTGTACGTATGTATTGCCTGCATGTAAGTGCACCTGTGTAGTGCAATGCCTGCAGAGGACAGAAGAGACTGTTGGATCCTCTGGAACTGGAGTTACAGACAGTTGGTAGCTGCCATGTGGATGCTGGGATTCGATCCCTGGTCTTCTGCAAGAACAGTCAGTGTTCTTAACCACTGAGCCATCTCTCCAGCCCTGAGACTATTTATTCTTTACAAGTTCCAAGGCCCTAAGGATGGACTCATGGCTGGGAATGCCATCTGCAGAGACCCAAGACACTTAAATCTGCCTGTGTGACTAGGCAGAGGTGAAGCCAGGTTGATGTGGTCTGAATGTGGAATCTAGTATAAGTCACATAGTGACTTTGAGCAATTCACAGCTCTGTGAGCTCCAGTTTTCTTTATGAAAGAGAATGAGTAAACCTTCAAAGGGCCCTGTCAGGCCCTTAAGTAGGTATTATCTCAAAATGTGCCCAGTAGCAAGATTCCCCAAGGTGTGGCCTGTCCTCGGCTAAGGTCACCATAGACCATACTCCAAATGCTCCTGTCCCAGTCAGTTCCTGAGTATGGAACTTGGATGGGAAAGGGAAACGGGTAAAGCAGGGTAGGGGCAAGGCAGTCCCACCAACTGACACAGGTCCTGAGAAAGCAGAGCTGTGAACAATCAGGCCCATCCTGGTGGGAGGGCAAAAGGAGCTTGGGGGAGGGGTCTAGCCTTCATACTTGGGCACCCCTCTTTGGGTGGGGCTGGAACTGCAGAGGACTGCTCCAGTCTTAAGAGCCTGGAGAAAAGATCTGCACAAGAGATGGCTGGGCATGCCAGCTTGGGGAGGAGGGTGCGGTTAAGGAGAGGAAATCCAGGTCTGTTTTCTTGCCAAGCACAGACCCTCTATGTTTAGGAAGGGGATGCCCACAAAGCTGAGGATTTCCTCACGCCTTCCACAATCAGCCCCTGTGAATTTTCGAAGCATGCAAAGCATGGGATGAGAACTTGGGCACCTATAGGCAAATCGTGTCCTGAACTCCAGATACTAAGATTCCAATGAACCACTGACATAAAGCACTTCCTGGGAAGAGACCTGGGGTACTATAGTTATGACTAGTTATGCCTGTTTCCTGCTGTCCAGGGCACTGTCCACACACATATTTTAAGGACAAGTCTCTTTTATCACATAAAAATTTTTATTGAACTCAAACTCAGGGGCTCCAAAGCCTGAGGAAGACAAGGTAGGATGGGGTTTGCACTGTGAGGCCCAGGCCCTACCCTGAGGCCCCAGTCCCCACCTACCTACCTGCCTTTTGCCCTCATCCTGACTCCATGTGGGTCTCAGCAGCTACCAATCTAAGCTACCCTACTCTACTAAGTGACAGTCCCTTGCCCACCCCCCTCCCCATCTAGCTAGCACTTTGCCAAGCCAGGCCTCCACTAACGGACTCTGCCGCTGGCTGACAAAAGCGGCAGGCATCTCTCCAGGCTTGTTGCCTGTTTGGCCTCCTCCAACCCCTCTTCACAGCCCACTTCTCATACATCCGGAGGGCTTGTAGCTCCTGCACCCTGACCCCTCTTCTAGAATCCTCCACCCCTCTCTTCTCCAGCTTTTCTATCCTCTCAAGTTTTCTATAGCTCCAGTCCTCTCCTCTTCTGCCCACCCTTGCCAGCCATGATCAGCGCCGGCCGGCCGCGTGGGTCCGCTGGTGGCGGATGAGGTCGGAGCTCTGTGAGAAGGCCTTTCCGCAGTCATCGCACTTGTAGGGCCGCTCCCCGCTGTGCACCCGGTGGTGCTGCAGCAGCGTGGAGGAGCGACAGAAGCCCTTGCCGCACACGGCGCACCGGTAGGGCCGCTCGCCAGTGTGTGAGCGCTGGTGCTGAATGAGGGTGGAGGAGCGGTTGAAGGTCTTGCCGCAGTCGGGGCAGCTGTACGTGCGGCCTGGCAGGTGGGTGCGGGCATGGATGGCCAAAACCGAGCTCTGGCCAAAGCGCTTGCCGCACTCCGGGCACTTGAAGGGCTTTTCCCGGGCGTGGCTGCGGGCGTGGGGAATAAGGGCTGACCGCTGAGAGAAGCTCTTGCCACAGATGCCGCAACTGAAAGGTCGTTGTCCGGTGTGCACCCTCTGGTGACTGCGCAGGGATGAGTTCTGGCTATAGCACTTGCCACACTCAGGGCAGCTGTAGGGCCGCTCGTGGCTGTGGGTGCGCTGGTGCCGCAGGAGGTAGGAGCTGTCGCCGAAGGCCTTGCCACAGTGTGGGCACTTGTAGGGCTTCTGGCCAGAGTGGGTGCGCTGGTGGCGAAGTAGGTAGGAACTGTCGGCGAAGGCCTTGCCGCACCTCGGACATTTGTAGGGCCGCTCGCCGGTATGTGTGCGCTGGTGTTTGATGAGGTCGGAGCTCTGGGAGAAGGCCTTGCTGCAGACCTCACATTTATAAGGCTTCTCACCAGTATGGATGCGCTGGTGCTGGATCAGGGTGGAGCCTCGCCCAAAGCTCTTCCCGCAGATGCCACAGATGTTAGGCCGAGGGCCCTGCCCGCCCCTGGCCCGGCCACCCCTACGGCCTGGACCCCGAAGGGTTCCTGTCAGATTCAGGGGATTCTGGAGCATCTCAAACTGGGGTGTTGCCAGCAGGGCCCCTGTGGGCATATCAAAAGGTGACCCTAAAGGCAGTGCTCCTGTGGGTTGCTCCCCAAATCCCTGAGTGAAGGAGTCCAGGGGGTGGACTCCTAGGGGGATGCTCATGGGATTTTTTTTCTCGGGGTCCAGAAGCATCTCTGCATTGGAACTTTGAGCTTCAAATCCAGGGCTACGGGTTTTGAACTCAGGATTCTGAAGTTCATGTCCAGAGTTCTGTGGTTTGTACCCTGGACTCTGGGATTCATACCTGGGGCTTTGAGATTCAAAGGCAGGGCTCTTGGGATCATACCCAGGGCTTTTGGGGTCATACCTAGGGCTCCGGGGTTCATAGCCAGGACTCTTGGGATCATAGCCAGGACTCTGGGGCTCATAATTAGGGCTCTGGGATTCAAACTCAGAACTCTGAGGATCTGATTCAGGGCTTCTGGGTGCAAACTCAGGGCTTGGGGGCACAAACCCAGGGCTTCGGGACTCAAACCCTGGGCTTTCAGGCTCAAACCTGGGGCTTTGGGATTCGAACTCTGGGCTTTGTGGCTCAAACCCAGGGCTTTGGGGTTCAAGCCCAAACGGTATTTCTTCAACTTCATAGTCCCCATTGCCTTCTTGCTGAGAAATTTCCTCTTCCTCATTCTCACTCGTGTTGCCTGCAGGATCAGAGAATCAAGAAAATCCTGATTGCATGGGGGCCTGCAAGGTTATTTGGTCCATTAATTGTCACAAACTTCTCTCCCTCACCTCCCCAAACACGGTCGCTGGCCCTTGAGCCGAGTGCTGAACTTCGCCACCTCATCTCCGAAGACCCTGGACACCCAGTCCCCAGCCCTCCCTGCCCCCACCAGTCCCAAGCGTCCAAGCCCCCGGCCCTTTTTCCTTCCCGTGAGGCACAGCCCCGTTCCCAGGCACACTCTTAGGAGACGCAGTCCCTCCCTCACCTTTGAGAGACCCCTCCGGGCTCCCCACTTCGTCAGGACTTCGCCCATCCCGGGGCTCCAGGCCCCACGGCGACGCCTCCCGCTCCATCCCCGCCAGCTCCCAGTGCAGCGGCGGAGGTGATGGCGGGCGATCCGGCGATGCGGCGACCCGGCTTAAGTGTCCGCAGACCCGAGCCCTCCCACTCGCCTGCTCAGTGCCGCCCAGGAGACCTGGCGGCCTGGCTCGGGCCCCGAAGGCCGGACGTCTTGACCCTGGGCTTCGCCGGCCCCTCCCCTCCGCGCGGCCCCGCCCCCCTCCCAAGGTCTCCGATGGTCCGGTGGCCCTCGCCGCCCCACGCGTGGTAGCCTTGGGGATGAAGGGCTCGTCGCCTCGCCCGGCCGCCCCCAGCCACCGCCCCCAGCCCGAGACCCCGCCGTGTAGCCCCCCAGCCCCGGGCTGGGCTGCTGCTCTCCGACCCCCTCCCCCCGCACAGGAAGTGTCCGTCCGAGGCCAGGTCCCCCCGCTGGCTAGCGCCGCGGCCTCTCTAGGAGCGGCTGGAGGTGGAAACTCGTTGGCATTAACCCTGGACTGGATCGCCCAGGCCTCGGGGTGGGGGAGCCCCGACCCCCCGGAGCGGGCGGGAGGAGCTGGAGCCGCGTATGCCTGCAGCCTGGGTCTCGGTCCGCCCAGCCACCTGCCCGCAGAGCTCTCGGAGCCAGTGCCCGGCAGTGTATGTGGCCAAGGGCGAGGCGACAAGCGAGACCAAGGTCAGCGAGAAGGAGCGACGCTTCCCGGCGCCAGCGGGGGAGGCGTCTAGTTCGTCTCCCAGCCTCCAGGTCAGCTCTGGCCTCCTCGGAAAGGCAGACGCCCCTTTGACCGCAGGTGGAGGCCCTGGAGCCCGAACCTGCGGGCTGAGTTCCAACACCAGCCCTACCCCCCACCCCCACCCCCAGGCCTCCTCTCTAGACCTCCCTCCTCCCCGTGCCACTCCTGACACCCCACCCCCACCCACCCGCCAAGCACAGGCACCGCCCCTGGCTCGCTGAGGTCCCGCCCGGCTCCCCCCAAACCGAAGATTGGCCGCCGGACTCGCGCTCCCGCAGTCCGGCCTCCTCCACCCGAGTCTGGAGACTGCCAGGCAGTAATGGTCGCCTGGGAAAGCCCGGCACCCTAATTGGCTCAAGGTGCTCTGGCCGGCTCCACTTTGGTGTGTCTGGAATGCCTGCGGGAGGGAGAGAGGGAGGTGCCCGGCGTCCGCCTGCCCTCTCGGCCTGAGCTTTCAAAACTTGCCCCGCGCCATTTGCCCTCTATTGAGAAGGGAAAGCTAGAGCATCAGGAGAGTCCTCTTCCTCCTCGGCTCTCGGTTGCTTCCTCCGCTCTTTCCTCTGCCCTCGGGTTCCGGGTGCTCCCGCAGGACGATCTTTTCTACCTCCCCGAGTTTGATTTAATCCCTAGGAGCCTTAATCCCTGGTTTCTGTATTTTCTCACAGGCAAGCAAGATTGCTTGTAGGTGAAGGTGACACTGAAGAGTTCCAAAAGGGAACCGAGCAGAGAACATCGGGTCTTGTAAGTCATCCACAGACTAAGTCTCCAGTCCTGTCTGTTTAAACCGCCTCTGGTGCACCTTTAATGCTGGAGAAAGCAACCTTGGGAAGACTCATCCGGTCTCATCCTTTTTCTACTCTTTCAAAGTTTGATAGCGTTCTTGACGGTTAATGAGCCAAATTCCCCCTTTACATGGTGCAGCAGCCATGGGCTGTGTGTTTTCTTGTTGCCTAACCAGACCTTTGAAAGGAAGAAAGTGGTTTAGAAGGAAAAATGCCATTTTCCTTTCTCCAGAAAAGAGTTGAAAACAATCATCTAATCCCAGCATTTAGGAGGCTGAAGCAGGACAGTACCAAGTTCTGGAGAAAAATGAACTCGTCTGTCCTAAAACCTTTGCTCACGGGATTCATCACTAGGGAGCTCACATAGAGCACCCTACCAAGTGCACTGATCATAGGAAGAACTGGACATGGGCACCCTCTTGTTATCCCTAGAGCATTCACATAAGGTGAGAAACATCTTTCTTTTTCTTTCTTTCTCTTTTTTTTTGGTCTTTTTTTGAGACAGGGTCTCCCTGTAGCCCCAGTTGTCCTGGAACTCACTATGTAGACCAGGCTGGCCTTGAACTCACAGAGATCTGCCTGCCTCTGCCTCCCAAGTGCTGGGGTTAAAGTTAGCATGTACCACCATGCTCGGCTTTCTTTTTCTTTTTTGTCTTATTGAGACAAGGTCTACCTGTAGCCCCAGCTGGCCTGGAATTTGCTATGTTGACCAGGTTGGCCTCACAGAGATCTGCCTGCTTCTGCCTTCTGAGTGCTAGAATTAAAGATGTGTGCCACCATGCCTGGTGAAACACAGGTCTTTACACAACAATTTGACCCCAACTTACTTAACCACCAGAAAATTCACACAGAAGAGCAGCTATGCCATACAAAAAAAGCCATGCCCTGTATGCACCTCCAGCCACTGGTCTGACCCAGTTAAGGGCTTGCATTCTTGGGCCAGAACTTCAGCTGTCTAGCACCAGCATCGCCACCTCCCAGCCTCCCTGGTACCTAGAGAGGTAGTGGTTGACTTCCAACCAGTCTCCTCCAGCATCAGAATCCTGTCTACACAAAAGGTCTTCAAAAGGCAGCCAGTTTCTACTTGCTATACAAATGAGAGTCTCTAAGCAGATGGTAAAGACTTCTCTCATGAGGGTCACAACAACACAGCACCAACTAATCCAAGACAGGAAAATCTGCTGGACTTGTTTTAGCACTGTGTGGTGAAGAAGGCCCTGTGCATGTCCTGAGCTGAGCCGACACTCTGCCCAAAGCATCATCCATCCCCTCCTATGCAGGCAACTATCATTTATTTTTGGTCCTTAGGCAGCCCTGGGGGATCCATGTTAAAAAGAGGTTAGTGTGTGAGAGACATCTGCATGAATTGCTCCTTTCTACATATAAAAGACAAACTCTAAAAGGACTCTACCAGATTCTAGAAGCCCTATATAGCCAATATGACTTCAGGTACTGAGGAAGAGACCAGTCAAGGCATAGAGCTCCTTGGAAAAGAACAATGGAAATGGAGTCTGTGTAAGTTATCTACTGGCCTGACACATTACACATTTGGGACAGGCCTTGGAGCCATTACCTTACAAAACTAAGAGCAGGCAGAACATGGCATTTCTGCCTTTTTTATTTTTTATTTATTTATTTTTTTGTCTATTTATTTACTTTCAGTGCTAGGGATTGGATCAAGGGCCTCCCACATTCTAAGCAAGCACTATCAATCACTGACCTATATCCTCAGCCTGAAAGTGACATTTTGGTACGTACATGCACACACACATACACACCCAGTGTTGGTAATCTAACCTAGAACTCTGCACATGCTGAGCAAGTGCTTCACCACTGGGTTACAATCCCAGCCAAAAAGATATTTTGTTGAGAATAGTAGATCTCTCAAACTTTAACATTCTACTCCTAGAGACTGATCAAAGGTTCAAGGCAGGGTGAGGATGGAGTTCAATGGTACAGTGCTTCCTTAGAATGATCAAGGCCCTGGGTTTGATCCTCAGCATTGGAAAAGAAGAGGGGAGAAGGTGGGTTGGAGGCTAGCTCCAGTTTTTTTTTTCAAGGTCTGATCATTTTTCTGTATGTGGGTGCAAGTGCATCTATGAGAGCGTGCATGTGCAGGCCATTGGTCGGCATCAGAGCGTGCGTGTGCAGGCCATTGGTCGGCATCAGAGCGTGCGTGTGCAGGCCATTGGTCGGCATCAGAGCGTGCGTGTGCAGGCCATTGGTCGGCATCAGAGCGTGCGTGTGCAGGCCATTGGTCGGCATCAGGCGCCTTCCTCAGTTGCTTCTCCACCTCATTCATTTTAAATTCTCCATTACATTTATTTAGTTTTTTGTAAATGAGGGTGCACACGCACAAGCAGGGTGGGATGGGGTAGACGAGTGTCATAGCAAGCTTGTGGAGGTTGGAGGATAACTTGTGGGAGTAGGTTGTTTCCTTCCATCATGTGGGCTCCAGGAATCAGACTCGGGTTATCAGGTTTACCTGTTGAGCCATCTCATCAGCCTCCCCCACTGCCACTTCTTTTGTGAGACTGTCTCACTGTGGAGCCCAGTTGCTCTGGAACTCGACTGGACTGGAACTTGCTGTGTATACCAGGTTAGCCTAGGACTCAGAAATGAGCCTGCCTCTGCCTCCAGAGTGCTGTGATTAAAATTGTGTGCCACCATGCTGGGTTCTTCTATTTCTTTTTTTTTTTTTTTTTTTGTTCTTTTTGAGACAGGGTCTCCCTGCAGCCCCAGCTGTCCTGGAACTCGCTCTGTAGACCAGAGATCCGCCTGCCTCTGCCTCCCAAGCGCTGGGATTAAAGGCGTGCACCACCACGCCCGGTTTCTCTATCTTAGTTTTTGAGACAAGGTCTTTCACTGAATCTGGAGCTCACTTATTCATCTAGACTGGCTAGCCAGCAAGCCCTAGGGATCCCAGTCTTTGTCCTCCCAATATTGCGATTACAGGTGCACACAGGGTGCTCAGCTTTTCACATGGGTGCTGGGGATCTGAACTCAGGTCCTTATGTTTGTGTGGCAAGTACTTTACCAACTGAGCCATCTCCCCAAATTCCTGCTCATTTGTTTTAAAGATTCTTTAGCCGGGCATTTTGGCGCATCCCTTTAATCCCAGCACTCCCAGCACTTGGGAGGCAGAAGCAGGCAGATCTCTGTGAGATCAAAGCCAGCCTGGTCTACATAGTAAGTTCTAGGCCAGCTGGGGCCACAGGGAGACCCTGTCTCAAAACGAGAGAGAGAGAGAGAGAGAGAGAGAGAGAGAGAGAGAGAGAATATTAGAGAGATGGCTCAGCAGTTAGGATCACCTGCTGCTCTTTTAGAGGATGTAGGTTCAATTCCTAGCAGCCATGTTGGGCAGTTCACAACCGCCTGTAATTCAGGGAATCCAACCCTCTTCTGGCCCCTTTAGACACCATACGTACACTCAGGCACACAGACATACACATAAAATCTTTTTTTTTAAGATTCTTGCTTTATTTTTTGTTTTTTTAATTTTTTTTTTACAGTGCATACATGGTTTATTGACAGAAGAGTGGGTGCCCCACATTTACAGCTGTCCTGTAAAGTCCACACTCAAATACAGATCCTGTGATCTCTCGACAGCCACACAAAATTGTGAGAGAGGTAGCTCTTCATGTTCTCAGCTCATATATCCTTTGTCACTCTCCTAACATGCAGCTGAGGTCTAATGATTGGGTGGGAGAAGTAACTGACTACCCCCCAACTCCTTAATGAAAGTGGGAAGGAGGTGTGACTATAGTTTGCCAGCATAGTGGTTGGAGGATAGGTCCAGTTAACACTCCACCCCTTCCTCTGACTCTTAGATTCTTTCCGCCAACCTCCTCCGAAAAAGTTCCCTGAGCCTTGGAGTGGGTGGTAGTGAGTGGCAAGGCACTGAACATCAGGTCTCTGCATCATCTGTTTTCCATGGATTGTTGGCCAGTTTGAATGGGATTCCATCTACTATAAAAATACAGCAAGAAGCAAGAACATCTAAACAGTGACTATTATGATAACTTAACCTGTGGGTGTCAACACAAATGCTTGGTTAGTACTTTAACAGGTGCATCATTTCCATCTAACAAAGCAATTGCAGTGACTTCCCACTGGGGCCTATAGTCTCCCCTGCCACAGGGGGTTGGCCTGGTCTACAGTACCAGATGTGTGTTCCACACCTAGGAGCGAGCATTATATCCAATCAAAAATTTGCTGGTTGTACATACACTAGATGCTCCACTATTGCACCAGCAGGAACATCTTGTTTGGTATGTTGATAATGCAACACTCAGGGTCCATCATTGAGGAGAATTATAGAGGACTACTCTCCAGTCATCTGCATTTTGCCTTTTGGCACCATGAAAAGCCACCCATCCAGTGGCAGGGAGTTTCCAGCTTAGTCCAAGCTTGATTTCTCCCTCTCCCGTGCTCAAATCAGCAATATCTTCAGCAGTAGAGTTTTTCCATCCACTTCTGGTGTACAACCAACATTATTGGCAATGGCCTTTATTGTTTTGGGGACCTCTAGTGTCCCTCAGGTCAGTAGCTCATAGGGGGCAGCCCACCTCTGGCACTGGGATTTTCATTTAACAACCATATTGCTTTTGGAAGGGTTTTCTTCCATCCCTGTAGGGTTCCTTCTGTGCTTAGGGATTTTTTATTTTTTTATTTTTTGGTCTTTTTGAGACAGGGTCTCCCTGTAGCCCCAGCTGGCCTGGAACGCACTATGTAGACCAGGCTGTCCTTGAACTCACAGAGATTCGCCTCTGAGTGTGCCACCACACTTGGCTTTTTTTTTTTTTTTCACTGTGTATCTGGAGAATTTTCCCCCCTTTATTCCCATAGTTCTTTGTATAGTACTCCTTCCCCCCCTCCCCTTTACCCCCTTTTTACATATTTTCCCCTTAATAACAAACACCTTTCTCCTACTATTCTTCTCAGTTTCCTTCTTTCCCTTTACGTCCCTGTTTTCCTTCCATATTCCTCGTCCTTGCAGTTGCAGATTCTTGTTTTTATAAGGTGTGATTGTTTTTAATCCCAGCATTTAGGAGGCAGAAGCAGGTGGATCTCTGTGAGTTCAAGGCCAGCCCAGTCTACATAGCAATTTCTAAGCCAACTAGGGCTACACAGTGAGATCCTGTCTAAAAACAGACAAAAGAGTGTTATATTTGACTGAATTCAGAAGTACAAATTCTTACCTGCATCTTGTGGCAATCTGTTCCTGGAATCTTCCTTCGGCTTTTGTCATTCTCTTGCCCCAAAGTTTGGCATAGCCTGCAGCCTCTTATTTTTCTTAGTATTGATTCTTCAGGGCAATAATCTGGTCTTTGTGTTGTAGGACACATGAGATTGGGCAATGCTGAATCTTGGATACTTTGTTCCTGGGCTGCTTACCCCTCATTTAAAGACTGGCAGCATTTAAAGAGATGAAGTTCACACATTCTACTGTCTTTTTGGGCCCCAGATGGCAAGACACAGTAGTTATCTGTCTCTGTGCGACTGCTGTCTGTCTTTTGCTTTTTGTTGTTTATTTTTAAGTCTTTAACCCAGACTGACCTTGAGATCTCTATGTGGATGGTGATGATCTTGAACTTCTGATCCTCCTGCCTTAACTTCCAGAGTGCTGAGATTACAGGTGTATGACAAACTGGTATGTTGATGCATACCTTTAATCTCAGCACTCAGGAGGCAGAGGCAGGCAGATCTCTGTGAGATTGAGGCCAGCCTGGTCTCCATAGTGAGTTCCAACCCAGATGGAGCTACAGGGAGACCCTGTCTCCAAAAAAGGGGAGGGGGCTGGAGAGATGGCTCAGTGGTTAAGAGCACTGGCTATTCTTGTAGAGGACACGGGTTCAATTCCCAGCACCCATATGGTAGCTAACAACCATGAGTAACTCCAGTTCCAGAGGAATCCAGTGCCCTCTTCTGACCTCCATGGGTATGGCATGACATGGGTGCACTTACATACATGCAGGCAAAACACTCATATACATAAAACAAAAATAATAAATAATATTTCTTTTAAAAGGTGTGTGGCCAGGCATGGTGGCACATGCCTTTAGTCCCAGCACTTGGGAGGCAGAGGCAGGCATATCTCTGTGAGTTCGAGGCCAGCCTGGTCTACATAGTGAGTTCCAGGACAGCTGAGGCTACTGTCTGAGACCCTGTCTCAAAAATACCAAAAATAAATAAGTAAATAAATAAATTAGTTAATTTAAAAAGGTGTGTGACACTATGCCCAGTTTTTTTTGTTTGTTTGTTTCTTTTGTATTTTTGAAGCAGGGTCTCCCTGTAGCCCCAGCTGTCCTGGAACTCACTAACTCACTATGTAGACCAGGCTGGCCTTGAACTCACAGAAATCCGCCTGCCTCTGCCTCCCAAGTGCTGGGACTACAGGCGTGCACCACCACTCCCGGCTATGCCCAGTTTTATACTTACTAGGCCAGCACCCCTGTTTTTGTTTTTTGGTGACTGAATTGAAAACACTTAGGTTGCCATCCCAATGCATTTCCCAAGCACATTTTCTCTCTCTCCAGTTCTCTGTAATTGAGAACAGAAATCAATAGCAAGCATAAGCAGTGTGGTACAAGATACCTGCTGTGTGGAAAAGCTTTGTCATCCTTCCACTGACTCAGACCACGTAACCTTCCCTGTCTTCAGCAGCAGCAGCCTGCCCATTGTCTCAGTCCTTGGGGAAGAGATTCGTTTTGATATGGCTGATGACAGAGAGGCTCCACAGAAGAGAAGACAAGCTACATTTCACAGACACTCATGAGGGAATGTGGCAAGAACGCCCACCTCTGAAAATGACTGTTTCTTAGCTGTGACTTTATTCAATCAATTATTTGAAGGACTGAGAATTCAGCTCAGTACTTGCCTTACATTTACAGAACCCTGGGTTTAACACTCAGCACTGGGGCAAAAATTATGCTGTACTACACATGTAAGTTTTTTTCCCCATAGTGTAACAACTATTTACATAGTACCTACATTGTACTGGGTTTTGTTAGTAATATGGAGGGGCTGGTAGAACACTTGCCAAGCATTCATGATGTCCTAAGTTCAGTCCCCAACACCAGAAAAAATATATATAAATAATCTAGAAACAATTGACCATGATTTTCTATAAGGGATTTGAGCTCCTGAGGCGTTAGATGTCCATGGGTATTCTGGAACTATTCTACTGACTCCAAGAGATGGCCTAGAGCAGGGCTTGGCTTCTTTGTCATAAACATCTTTGTGTATCCTATTCCTAGAAAGATACACAAATATTCCAAGGAATTTGGCCAGCAGGGGTATGGGGAATGGAATATAGTATCCACTGCCTCTAGGCTGGACAAGCTCTGAGGAAACCTGCTTCTTAGTTAAATTGCTTCTGGGGATAAGCCTCAGACCCATAGTAACAGACAAGACAGTCCTGCCTTTGGTGAAAGCATTCATGCCAAGTGAGAATGAAGAGGGCCTTAGACCTAAGGTTCTCGTGACCCTAAAGGATTTATTAAATAGTGGAAAGTTAGGTGACAACAGAAAGCAGAGGATTTGGGTCAAGTTTCTGGGCCCTGGGCAAGCCTTGCAAACCTCAAAGCACTCCGAGATCTTCAATAGTAATTATAGCACCTTTTAATTGACAAGCCTAGGAGCACCTTGAGTTTGGACTGAGAACTGGTATGGCAAGCTGGGCTTCCACCAGGAAACATGGAGCAACAGGGAGAGGCAGTGACTGTTCCCTGAGCCTCTTTTCACCCCATGTCCTGTGACAAGGTGGTACAAGAGCTAATCACCCCCTAGAAAAGCTTAGGGTTTAGGGAGCCTTGGTGGGATCAGGGTTTTAGGTTAGTTGGATGGACTCAGTCCATTGCTTTACCTGAGCAGTGTATTTTCACCAAATTTTCTTCTCTTTTGAAGTTTCTACAGGGGCTGAGGAGATAGCTTAGTGATAGAACATTATCTAGCATGTGTGAGGGCCTGGATTCAACCCCCAGCATCACAAACAAAACACACAAAAATTTTCTGGGTTGACAGATCTTGTTTTGTCCTCCCAAAGATAGGTTAGAAACAGAGCTAGGATGCGTGAACAGGCAGTGCATACAGGCCAGCAGAGGACATAAGCCCTTGTAAATAAATCCTCCTTGAGGTGGTATCCACACCGAGGCACATGTGCTCCATCACCTGAACTCAACAGAACTGTTAACCATAAAGGAATATACAATAGTTACAAGGTCCTATGGGAGAGTCCCCTAGAACTTCAGAAAACAGATGGTACAGTCCCCTTTCAAAATTAATCCCACGTGTACCTGGCCTAATCCCCCTTTGTTTATGATGGCAAGCTGATTGCCACATCCTAGGCTGGCCTTTCCTTTGCCTGAGTCTGTCACATGCTACCCCACTACAGATTCACTGCCTGAGTGTTCTCAAAGGGAGCAGGAAGATGCCTCTAAGACAAAGCAGCTGTATGGAATTCGTGTGTGTGTGTGTGTGTGTGTGTGGTTATTTTGTTTTGAAACAGGGTCTCATGTATAGCAGGCTGGCCTCAAACTTATATAGTTGAGGAAGATCTTGATATAGTTGAGGAAGATCTTTGCTCCTCCTGCATCTACCTCCCATGTGCAGAGATACTGGAATGAAACCCAGGTCTTCATTCATACTACACAAACTCTATCAGTGGAGCTACATCCTCAGGCCTGTTTTGACCTTTTTACTTTATTTATTTATATGTGTATGTGTGTTTTGCCTGCATGTGTGTAGGTGTACCATGTGTGTATAATGCCTATGGAGGTCAGAAGAGGGCATCAGATCCCATAGAACTAGAGTAACAGATGGTAGTTAGCCACCATGCCACCATGTGAGTCCTGGAAACTGAAACTGGGTTCTCTGCAAGAGCAGTGAGTTTTCTTAACCCTAAGCCATTTCTCCCGCTCTGGAAAGAGAGAAAGAGGCGGGGGGGAGGGAGAGAGAGGCTTCCATTCTTAAATATTTTTAAAAATATTTATTATTTTTAAATTTTATGTATATGAGTGTATTGCCTGCATGTATGTAAGTGTACCTGTGTCATGCAGCGCCTGTGGAGGCCAGAAAAGAGTGTCGGATGCCCTGGAACTGGAGTTACAGATGGTTGTTAGCCACCATGTGGGTGCTGGGAGCCAAACCTGGGTTCTCTGCAAGAGCAGTCAGTGCTCTTAACTACTGAGCCATCTCTCCAGCATCTCTCCAGTGCCCCCTTTTTAAAAATATTTCTTCTTTAAAAATTTAATTTTATGTGTGTGAATGTATTGCTTGTATGTATGTAAATGTTAACTGTGTCATGCAATGTCTGTGGAGGTCAGAAGAGGGTGCTGGATTGCCTAGAACTAGAGTTATAGATAGTTGTTAACTGTCATGTGGGTGCTAGGAACCAAACCCAAGTCCTATGCATGAACAGCCAGTGTTCTTAACTGCTGGGCCATCTTTCCAGTCCCCCAGTTCTTAAGTCTTGACTACTAATTTACTTATTTCACTTCTTGGTTTTCTGAGATAGGGTCTTATGTAGCCCAGATTGATCTCAAGCTCCAGCTCTCCAGGTTCCACTCTTAAGTGCTGGAATTACAGTCATGCACCTTCATGCCAAGTTCTTTTTTTGTTTTGTTTTGGTTTGGTTTTGGTTTTTGTCTTTTTTTGAGATGTAGCCCCAGCTGGGGTTCTTAATTTTTTTTAACTTTTTTTTGTTTTTTTGAGACAGGGTCTCCCTGTAGCCCCAGCTGTTCTGGAACTCATGGTGTAGACCAGGCTGGCCTTGAACTTACAGAGATCCACCTGCCTCTGCCTCCCAAGTGCTGGGATTAAAGGCGAAAATTTTTATTTGGGGGAGGGGGGCTGGAGAAATGGCTCAGCAGCTAAGAGCACTGGCTGTTCTTGCAGAGGACCCAAGTTCTGTTCCCAGCTCCGAAATGGTGGTTAACAACTGTCCATAACTAATTTCAGGGGCTTGAACAACCTCTTCTGACCTCCACTGGAATTGCATGACATGGACATGAGTGTACTTACATACATATAAACAATACACTCACACACATAAAAGAAATATAATAAAATATTTTAAATTCATTTATTTTTATTTTATAAGTGTTTTGCCCACATGTATGTTGCATATCCATGTTGTGTTATGCCCACAGAGGCCAGAAGAGGACATTGGATTCCCTGGAAATGGTGTCAGGTGGGTGCTGGGACCTGAACCTAGGTCCTCTGCAAGAGTAGCCAGACCTCTTAACCACTGAGCCACCTCTCCAGCCCTGTAAGATTTTCTGCTTGTTGGGTTTTTTTTGTTTGTTTTGTTTTGCTTTGAGACAGCTGGAGTAGTCCCAGCTGGCCTGGAACTCATTATGTAGATGAGATTGACCTTGATCTCACAGAGATCTGCCTGCCTCTGCCTCCTGAATACTGGGATTAAAGGTGTATGCCATCATGACTGGCTTTAATTAACATTATTTTTTGTGTATGAATGTTTTGTCTGCATGTATATAAGCACATACATGCATGCAATGCCTGCAGAGGCAGAAGGAAAGTGTCAGATCCCTTGGAACTGGAGTTACAGACGATTGTTAGCTACTGTGTGGTGAGCCAAGAAATTAATTTTGCTTCTCACATAGAATTCTAGTGGGATTTCTCCCTTTAGCTCTGCCTCAAAATGGGGCTTTGAAAGCAGAAGAGAGCAGGCTCTGAAAATGACACTGGTAACTTCTAGAAGGCTGTCAGTCCCTAGGACCAGCTCTTGCTAGAAATTCTGTGACTTTCTATAGAGGTTGATGTCCCTGTAGAGCTCTGGGCAGTCTAGATTGTCACCCTCTGCCTCCACAATCCTGGTATTTCTCTGCATGGTTCTGGAAGCCCACTGGTAGGTCCAGGTCCCATTGGCCAGGGGCTATGAATATAGGCAACCCAGGAGCTCCCCAGCCCCTATGGCCCCTGCTCCTGGCAGATGAACCCACAACTTTGCCACACCTCACTTCTGGCTGAAGCACCTGCTGTACTGAGGACAGGGGTCAGGGCAGTGCCCACTGTGGGTCGCCTATGGGCTGCCATTTCAGAACTCTGCTGGAAGCAACGGTATTAGGCAGCACAGGGGTAGGGCTTCTCTCCAGTGTGAATCTGCAGGTGGGTGGTGAGGACACGGTACTGCTTGAAGGCCTGACCACAGTTAGGGCAGCAATGAGGCTGTTCCCCTCGGGGTATGGTTCAGTGTGTGATCAGGAATGAAGCCCAACTGAAGCTCTTGGCACAGTCATGGCAATAGGAGGGCTTTTCATTTATGTGCTAGTGCAAGTACTCTATCAATGGGGACTGCGAGGGACCATCGGGGCAGGGGTCCCATCTGCATGACAGTGCTCTGGTAAAGAATCTCACCAACCTCTAGGTGGAGACATGCCTCTGTCTCCTTCCTTAAGCATTAATTCAGTTGGGCAAGTCAGATCTGGCTTAGGGCCCACCCCTGGGAAGGCAGATTCATCTTAAGAGAATGTACTTCTCCTTCCCAGATTTCCCACACCCTAGTGCAGTCCTTGTAAGCCATGAAGTTCACCTGGGCCTGCCCACCTGAATCCTGACTCAGAAAGGCTTAACTATTCCTTTTTCTTCTTGTTT
>NW_008359996.1:1307383-1318648 GCF_000622305.1 Nannospalax galili | reverse complement strand
CCCTCCCCCTCCTTCTTTTTTTTTAATTCTGGCCAGACCTAAACATGCTTTTCTAGTCAGTCGCTAATACTTTGGGCTTCCTTACTCCTTTCCTAAAGTCTCCCTCCGCTGCCTGCTGCCAGGCGGCTGACTCACATGCAGCCTTCTCTTCTTCATTCTCCACCTCCTCTGAGCAACTTCAAGATTCACAGCTTGTCTGCCCTGAGGTTTTTTTCTTTTAAATTCTAATAAATTATTCTCAAGGTTCCATGTAAGTCTATTCTTTTTTTTTTTTTTCATTAATGAGACAACAAACCCCAAGAGGGGACTCCAGTTTCCCCAGTATCACATGGTGATTCTGCAGGGACTCCACAAGATTTCCAGTAACATTTCTTTCCTGCCTTTTAATTCTTTAATTGGCAGAGAAAAATTCATGCATTCCTAGATGGCTTCAACATGACAGTCACCATCTGTATCTTCAGTCTCCCTCACATTTATTGACTGCCTGTTCTGTGCCCCCTACATGCCTCCAAATAGAGTACACTGCCCTAGGGGAGATGTAGTCATTTGGGCAGTCAAAGTCAGTGGCATCATTTCATACACTGCATCAAGGGGACTTCACCTCTTCCGCTCAGCTGGTTTCTAGCATAGTTTCCAGCCCTTTGCCTCCTTTCAAAGGCCTCCTTGAGGCTTCAGACTGACACTGAAGCTGGTGGCTGTTTCTCCCCACACCCAGGGAAGCAGGCAAATACAGAGTTGGTCATACCAGAGGTAAGAGATGAAAAGCTTGGGAGGGAGCCAGGCGTGGTGGCTCTTCCCCGTTATCTCAGCATTTGAGAAGTGGAAGTAGAAGGCTCGGGAGGCCAAGGCTTGCCTCAGCTCTATAGTAAGGCCATCCTGTCTCAGAAAACAAACAAAAAATATTTGGGAAGTCACCCTTCACAGGAAAAAAATGTTTGCTGGAGATGGGCTGGAAACTGTAAGGATGCAGAGTTGCCTAAACTGTCTAGACCTCAGTCCTGGCCCTCCAGGCCACTTGGCTTCTGAAGGACAAGAGAGCATGGAGATCCTTTATGATCAATGTCAGCCCAAATTTATAATCCCAGCCCTTAGGCAGGAGGATCGGAAATTCAAGTTCATGCTTGGCTACATAGAGAGTTCAAGTCTAGTCTGGGCTACAAAACAAAAACAACAACAAAGAGAACAGCCTTTTTCCACTTCTCAGTGCGTACTCCCCAGAGTGGTGCCCGTCATTCATGTGATCTTCTGGGTAGTTCTAAAAGCTCTGAGTTTGTATCCCTGGCAAAGATGCCAGGGCAGTGTGTCCCCTGGTGAGCCTCTGGCTGAAGCACTGTCTACAGCAGGCACAGAGATAGGAGTACTTGCCTGTTAGGGCCAGCAGGAAGCATGAGAGGTATGTGTTGTTGTAGGGGCAGGTATACAGATCACTTCCTAGGGTACATTGGGCCAGACTGAAGGTTGTGGCAAAGTGTGACTACAGTTGGAACAGATGTGAGGATGGTGAGTGAGTGCTAAGTGTTGGGGCTGAGCACTAACTAAAAACCTGAGGGACACAGTCTTGGCTAGAAGTTCAGAGACCAGCTTAGTGTCTCTGACCCTAGGGACTCATGACATTTTCCCCAAAGACTTCTGTGCTTGCCCCTTCTCAATGTCTGGTTTTCCTGAGTGGTGCTCTGGCATGGGGGTGTGAACGCTGTGCTATTCATTCTTCCTCTAGGAAGAGTCCAGGCTCTCCAGAGAGCTTCCAGCATTACCCAGAGCTCAAATTTATCTCTGAGCACACAAGGATGTGTGCAAACACACACACACACACACCAGCATCAAGAATGTGTTCATGGTATTCCTCCTCCATGGAACACTTCACCTTCTAGCTCCACTCTGTCTTTCAGACATCTTCCTTCCTGGGACCTCTGAACACCTTGTTGGGGACCCCTGTTGTGTAAAGTAGCAGTCTCTCCATGTCCGGACAGCCTATGGGCTCAGCTTCATATGCAGAGACTCCTTTTATCAACAGGGTGTCTTCCTGGCATCTTCCTGACTCATCTTTTGAAGTAGCCATGGCCTCCGGCTCTGGAACTGCCAGCTTTTCCTGTGTGATTTTCAGGCAGTCTGACAGCCTGGCAGGAGCCCACTTCCATATGTAAATAGGGCATCTCACAAAGTACCTATCAGCTAAGGCTTTACCACTACCCCCACAGTATAAAGTATCCTGGTTTTCCCTCAATAATCGGAGTTGGATCACTAAGACTTGGAGCCGAGCTAAGTCACTGAATAAAGGGGCTGTACCACTGACTGAGCTGAGTTCTGTGTGTGATCCTGCCTCTCCAGAGAGAGCTGTCTCTTCCTAAACCGCGACTCACGGAAATCCAGCTTTCGACGTCTCCGCACCTTCCCACGCGATCCGGCAGCTGACAGATCTCGTATCTCGAGGAAGTGCATGGTGGATTGGAACGGAACCGGACCGGGCCAGCCCCGGTAGCAGAGAGCCTCAGCGACGCGAGAAGCAGGGACCTGCCAGCAACGCGGAGAGCCAGGGACCCAAACAGCAAAGCGGTGCGGACCCGCTGCACCCCAGGTGCCCGCAGGAGACCTGCGCCACGCCCAGCAGCTGGCGCTCCGAGATCCCTGCGCCCCCATAACACCTGGTGTTCCTCCTTCACCTAGAAGTTGAGGGCTGGCTTGAAGTCTATGAATACTTAAGAAGCACACTCATCGCTGAAGAAACTATGAAAAAAAGTTCTCAGAAAGAACTCCTGCATCTTGGACTGCATTTCCTGAAAGGCTCACCAACTGATAAGCACTCTGGAGATTGTAGAAAATCTGATATGTTGCAGATCTGGAGCCTATTCACAAATTATCTGGGGACATCTTTAACCCTATAAGCAGCCACACCTTGCCTACCTCTGTCTCTGAATTAACATTATGACTAATAAAATATATTAACTTGGCAGACCACCAGGTCTTACCAATCAAAAAGCTAAGAATGTCATCAGATAGCATGAGACCTATTGTAGAAAACTGCCCCCCCATTACCTGCCTAATGAATGTATCCACTGATGTATTTGAAGTGTCTTGACTTATGACTTTTCTTTGTTATGTTACTATAAAAATGTAAGGCAACTGTTACCATGCTGGAACATGGAATTTGGGGTAACCTGAATCTGTGTTCCGCAGCCATGGCCACTCATATTTGGCTCCAGAATAAACTATCTCTTATCCTCTTTGAGATGAGAATTGTGCTTTTGCAGTGACAAAACCTAGACTACTTGTGCCCTCTAATGAAAATACATCAGGCACCTCTTAAATGTCAGGATTGTTCTAGGTCTTGCATACATGCTTTACATCTATTCTAAGCTGAAGGAAAGATGGAGCAGGTATGAATTCCACTGGCACAAGTTTTCAGAAGACCTGGAGATAGACACAGATGATGGCTACTAACAGGTAGAGTGCCCAGTTCCTAGAGGCAGCATTTAAGTGTTGAGGGAGTTGCAACCCTCAACCCTCAAATTGGAGGTAGTCTAAACGGAGATTCTTTTCTGTGGGGAGAGATCCTTTGCCTACGTTGTCGCATACACTCAAGTTTCTGAACAAAGTCCTAAGTGTCCTGGAGTTTGGGAGGGGAGGCTCTGAGGAATTTCACTAAGGTTGATATGGTGGGGACCATAGCCAGGAATGTCAATTTACCCATCCCAACCACCACGGGCCCATTTCAGTAATGCAGACCAGCACCATCTCAGAGGCATGCACCATGTAACGCAGGCATCCAGAGCTCAAGGCCTTTGGTTCTTTCGCCTTCCTCGTCAGACCGAGCTTCCCAGGGACACGGGGCAGGAGCCAAAAATCCCCGGCTACACCCAGCAAGCAGACGAAGCGGTTGGCCCGGAGGGAAGGGGAGGAGCTTCGCCAAGCTTTGGGGACCGGAAGTGGCGATGGTGGGTCGGGGAAGAACAGCGGGAAGCGCGGTGCAAGAAAAGAAGCTGCTGTCTGAAAACAGGGAGACTGCATAGTGTCTTCTGATTTTAGAGAAAGGCATTTAATAGCTCGAGTATGTTCACATGTTGGTTCTGGGTTTGTCCACACTAGAATTTGTCCCCTGCTGCTGCTGTTGAAGGTTCCCTGGTAATTAGCGCCTCTTGCCCACAGTTAAGATGTCCGCAGCTGCTTCGGTTTCTGAGCTCAGTCCCAGTGGACAAAGCCTCCAGGGGGCTCTAGAAACCAAACGTGGCAAAATCTATGTGAGAACAAATGTAAAACAAAACAAGGAAACAAACAAACAAAACACCCTCAAACTTATCCACGATTTCTTTGATGAATCGATCTTTATCCATTGTCATCCTCCTATTTCCTGCTGTCTGATGCCTAGGCTCCTATCTAGTCACTTTGTACTTTTGGTGTCTTTACTCAGGTACACTTCCTAGAAGTCACCTCTGGGAGCAACAAAGACAAATCTAGAATTTCTAAATTAAAAGGGTCAAAGTTGTAATAAGCAGGAAGTGGGGGAAGAAATGAGAGAGGTTCTAAGTTCGAGGTCAGCATAGCTAATAAGGCCAGGCCCAGGTTTTGTTGTGTTTTGTTTTTTGTGTTTTGAGACAGGGTGTCCCTATAGCCCCAGCTGGCCTGGAACCCCTATGGAGACCAGGCTGGCCTCGATCTCACAGAGATCCCCCTGCCTCTGCCTTCTAAGTGGTGGGACTAAAGCCATAGGCCACCATGCCTGACTTCTTTTATTTTTTTCTTTTTTTAAGACAGAGTCTCACTCTATAGTCCAGGCTGAGCTGGAACTCACTGTGTAGCTCAAGCTAGCGCCAAACTCATGGCAATCTGCATGCCTTAGCCTCCTGAGTGTGCCACCATGTCTGGCCAGACCCTGGCTCTGTACCAAGGTGGACTGGGGCTACATGTGAGACCCTGTTTTAAAGAGGTCTGGACAGGCCCACTTTCCTGCTTTTTCTTTTTCTTATTCCTTATTGATTGTTTTAGCACCTTGCAAACCTAGTTTACAAGCTTGTTCATGTCACTCGGTCTTCCAGAGTCTCTCCTACCTTGTAAAAATTATGTTCTGCCATGATGTTCATCAAAGCTATTCAAGTCCCTTACCAGTTCCCAAGTTAACTTCCTTTTTACCTCTTGGGTGAGCGCAGTCCTAGCTGGGCACCACACACCACCTCTCTCATGCTCAGCTCCTTCACTAGCACCTCTGCCTCATTTTTTTTCCCCTCTTCACTGTCCAAGTTTTCCTGTGGGTTCCAAGTTTTTGGACCCCAGAAAGAGCTCTTTAGCACAGATCTAATTTTTACTCTTTCCCTTTTGACTCCCCAGCTGTAAGAAATGGCAAACCAGGGCTTTCATCTCATCTTCTCATTTATCCAATTTACCCATCAAATCAAAGTCACATGCAGAAGATAGCACCCACAAGTCTTTTTTTCCTTGAAATTTGTCCCTTACATGGGCAAGTTCTTTCTGGGCAGACAGCCGAGCCTCAGTTGCAGGTCCTGTCTCCCACAGCAGGGGCCTTGCAGCTTCTGCCAAAGCTCCTGACAGTCCTCTTCCAAATCTGCTACTTTCAGAGGCTGCAGTTGGAGGACTCTTCAGTCCTTCATCCATTCTCAGGATGCCCCTGGACTGTCTTGGTAGACCAAATTCATCAAAGAGGCATGCCACCCTGTTAGACTTAGAGGAACACAGCCCTACTGGCATTCCCCCATGGACTTCTCACTAAAACTTCCCCTCTGGGCAAATGACTTAGTCTTGGTTGCTTGTCTTGTCATCTATGGTGGGGGCAATGCAACGGCTATCACAGTACGCAGCCATCCACCATTCCATAAAGCATGGAGAATGACGGCCTCACAGAGACTCCCCTGCAGATGGTCCACCCTCAGACAGCCTAGCTTCTCTTGTATGTCTCATCACCCCTACTAGGAACAATGTAATTGCTCTTCCCAAACTTGATGGTATATTGGTGAGGATAGCTGCCTTCCAAACACATCTTTGGTTCTGTTGTGTCCCTGTTCCAGAGCCTAGCGTTGCATGAACTTTTCCTGGGGAGACTTAAACACCTGCGGCCCAGATAGGGTTTCAATGGCAGACCCAAGTAATGATTCCAACAAAGCCCAATTTGGTAAAACAATGAGTTTATTGGGCTGACTTACAAAGCATAGGCAAGGGGTCACTTTACAGGAGTATGGGACCTGTCCCCGGAAGCAGGGGCCTTGCAGCTTCTGTCAAAGCTCCTGACAGTCCTCTTCCAAATCTACTACTTTCAGAGGCTGACCCCAAAGCAGTCACACCACTGAAAAGCATCCTGCCAGCATGGATGATGATGTCCCCCATAGCTGCACAAATGGAGTCTTCCCTTCAGTTAGCCTTCCACCCTCTACAAGCTCTAGCACCTCCTGAGACCACCAGGCCACGTGGAATTAGGACAGAACTATATAATGTTTGCAGGGCCAGATGCTCATGAGGAGGAAGGGGCTGAGATTGCAAGTGAGGGTCGGTCATCTCTCACTCCCCTCCCTTCTAAAAGGGACTATCAGTAGGCACAATCTACAGGGTCTCTGGAGAACAGTCACAGCTGACTGATGAAGATGGCCATGGCTGTTATGCTCAGAGAGCAGCATTCTGTAAACCTTACCTTTTCAGAAAGCCAGTCATTTGTCAGAAAGAATTCAAATTCTTCCTACTTGGGACATTCCTGCTAAAGTACATAATGATTGTAACAATCCATTTTAATGGTCAAATGTTTAAATTATTTGTAAAAATTTGCTTATTGTCCAAAATTTTAATTGTGCTTATGATCTTAAATTCTCTGGATTGATGACTAAATAAACAAATGGCACTGTAAAACATTTAATTGTCAAAATTAATTAAATCCTTTGGCCTCTTTAAAGTCATCTCCATTAATTCCTCTAAATATAAAATCTATCACTTTTAAAAGGGGGAAGGGAGCAGTGAGATGGCTCAGCAGTAAAAGTGCTTGCCTTGCAAGTCTGGAGACAAGTTCAATTCCCAGAGCCTATCTAAAGGTGCAAGGAGGACAGACTTCACAAGTTGTCCTTTGACCTCCACATCTGTGCATGTGCACCTATATACACGCATCATGCACACACGCAGTAATAATAACATACTTTTGTTTGTTTGCTTGTTTGTTTGTTTGAGGCAGGGTCTCTCTGTAGCCTCAGCTGGTCTGTAACTTGCTATGCAGACTAGGCTGGTCTTGAGCTCACAGAGATCTATCTGCCTCTGCCTCTTGAGTGCTGGGGTTAAAGGTGTGTGTCTATACCAGGCTATAACACCCTTCTTGATCCTTTTATACTTAGATTTTAAATTTTTAAAAATATTTTTTAGTGTGTGTGCATGAGTTCAGGTGTCCACAGGGTCTAGGAGAAAGTATGGAATCCCCTGAAGCTGTACTTACAGATGGTTGTGAGCTGTCCAACCTGGGTGCTGGGAACCAAGCTTTGGTTCTCTGCAAGAGCAGTGTGTGCTCTCCCCAGCCCCTAAGATAATTTTTTAATTGTCTGAGATGTTTGGAATTTTCCTTAGTGTATTTTCCTAATAAAAATAATGCTGACCTTGGTTTTTAAATAAAACTACAAAAAGAATTGGATTATGTCCTTTCATTAATTGTGTTTTATTATGCTTGTTTGCTTACCCAGAACACCCACGTTACTTGAATCAAGTTTTCATGCTTAAAGAAGATTTAAGAGCTGGGGAGATGACTCAGTAGTTAAAGTACTTTCATAAAAGCATAAGGACATCAAGAACCACTGGAAAAACTGAGTGGTGGGCTGGCAAGATGGCTCAGTGAATTAAGGCACTTGCTACCAAGTCTGAGAACCTGAGTTTGATCCCTGGGAATCAAATAGTGGAAAGAAAGAATCAACTCATGCAAATTGTCCTCTGGCCTCCACATACACATATAGCACACATGTGCATGCACACACATAAAGAATAAAACCAGGTGTTAAAAAAACTCTGGCCTTTAATCCCAGCACTTCACTTGGGAGGCAGAGGCAGGCAGATCTCTGTAATTGAAGCTAGCCTAGGCACAGTGAGTTCCAAACCAACTAGGGATACAGGGAAACCCTGAGAGGGAGACTCTGGCCTCCACATACACATATAGCACACATGTGCATGCACACACATAAAGAATAAAACCAGGTGTTAAAAAAACTCTGGCCTTTAATCCCAGCACTTCACTTGGGAGGCAGAGGCAGGCAGATCTCTGTAATTGAAGCTAGCCTAGGCACAGTGAGTTCCAAACCAACTAGGGATACAGGGAAACCCTGAGAGGGAGAGAGAGGAGAGGGAGAGAGGGAGAGAGAGAGAGAGAGAGAGAGAGAGAGAGAGAGAGAGAGAGAGAGATGTTGGGGACCCCTGCTGTGAAGTCGTAGTCTCTCCATGTCCAGGTGGCCCACGGGCTCGGTTTCATATGCAGATGACTCCTTTCAGCAGAGTACCTGGCATCCTTCCTGACTCCTTTTGAAGTGCCCGCCACAAATGCTCTAAACATAAACATGGCCTCTGGCTCCAGGAATACCATGCCTTCCTGTGTGATTTTTCAGGTAGTCAGTAGTCTGGCAGAAACCCACTTCCATATGCAAATAGAATGCCTCACAAAGTATCTAACAGCCAAAGCTTTTACCACTACCCCCATGGTATAAATATCCTAGTCTTCTCTCAATATTAGGGGCTAGAAGTGGAGCTGGAACTAGAGCAGGATCACTGGGTCACTGAGACTTGGAATAAAGAGCTGTAGACTGAGTCTGTGTCTCCTGCCTGCAATCTAGTCTCCGCGGGGGGCAGCATTCCTCCATTACCGACTCACAGATCCCAGCTTCAGCCGCCCCGTACTTTCCCGCGTGGTCCAACGTCCGGTGGAACTCGCATATTGAGGAAAGTACACGGGTGAAATAAGGGCGGGACCCGGCTGGACAACACTCCAGCAGCAGAGACCCACAGAGACACGGAGAAGCCCGTGGGGCCAGACCCGCCATCCTCCAGGCGCATGGCGGAGAAGCCCGCGGACCCGACGTGCCATTCCGGGAGTGTGCGCAGGGACCTGGAGAGCCCAGCGTGCTCACCATACCTGGTGCCCAACGTGGGGCCTCTGAACCTCGTGCCAGCTAGGAGCTGGTGCCCACGGAAACGCTGGATTCGTGAGTATCCCTCCCCCTCAGGAGAGTAACAAAAATCTCTTCTAAATTTCCTCCTTTTCTTTCCAGTCTGAAGTTCTCGCATGGGACCGCTAGGAACAAAGAGACAACTGACGCTTCCTGGCCAGGGCTACCCCCTGGAGTTAGCTGAAGGTCTCTCTGATCCCCTAACGGACCCCGACTGCCTGTACAGGTGTGGACAAAAGACCTCTATCTAGACATCTCTTTAATATCAAAACCTGGTAACGCATCAGCCAGTTAAAAGCCACAGGGCGGCCGCCAGCCCCTCAAATTTGCAGGAAGGTCTTGTGACTGGGAACCACTGGGATCCCCTGAAATTTTAATTTCAGGCACGTCCCCTTGGGAACCATCACTTCACCCCACTTTTCTATCTGAACACTGCTAGAAAATCCCTAAAGTTCTAAGCTTTAGAGTCAGGCAGACCACTCTAGTCAGCTCTGTCAGCCTGCCCTCAGGCATTCAAGCCACAGCTAAAACCAGTTCAGTGAAAATTTAAATTAACTAACCCCTGCCGAGCACCTACAGCTCAAAAGCGGCTTCCAGACAAAAGATTTAAAACTACAACTTTTTTTTCTGCAAACCTAGAGGCTTATCACTTGCCAAGGCGCTTCAGCCCTCTAGTGTCTAACTGCTGTAAAAACATATTCCCTTTACAATGGGAAATTCTGCATCACGCCAAAAAAAGCACCAAATTCATTCTCTTAAAACCCTGCTCAAATCTAGAGAACTTAAAATTTCAAAAGAAGAAAGCTTAAAATTTTGGAATGAGGTGTATCAATTTGCACCCTGGATCTTATCAGCAGACATATATGATCCTGAGGTGTGGAACTTTCTTTCACATTTAGCATATAAGAAAGAAAGCCAAGAAAAGCATAATTTTCCTCTCTCTTTCTTCCCAATAATGGCAGCCATCCAGCAATGCTTAAAAAACCCACCTAAAATTGAAGAAAGCTTACAAACACCAGAGAATAATAAAAGAGAGGTTTTAAGTGATTAAAAAAAAAAAAACCCTGCAGACTGCCCAGTAACAGATTCAACAGAAGTCAGACAGAAACCACCCATCAGCAAAATTAATCCTCACCCCTCTCTTGCTGGTCTAACAAGCCCAGATACTAAAGCCCAAATTTCAAAAGCTACCAAAGATTCTCAGGTAAAATCCCCTCCCCCTCCACCTCGGCTGCCTTCCCCACCTGTGGAGACACGCCTTACAGCCACAGAGCAGCTGTGTAACCTTAGAGACAGTGAAAGCTGCCAGCCTCAAAATTTCCAGCCTCAGCGGTCTCAGGACCCCCAAAACCCACCGGTAGAGGCTTTTCCTGTCAACTTGCAAATAACCAGACAATGCTCCCTAGCCTGGTACCCACTCCCAGCTGCCAAACTTAAAGAATTGTGCCAGGCTGTGCATGAAGATGGCATTCATGCTCCTTGGACTAAATTTACATTACAAACATTTAATACTAACCTGCTTCCCCAGGATTGGAGAGACATTTGTAGATCTACCCTCCCCAGTCCATTATTTGTACAATGGGAAGCCTTATTTAGAGATGAATGCCTAATTCAAACTAAAAGGAATGAAACTCATAATCAGCAGCTACGACCTCAACCAGGGCAGGATCAGGCACCTGGATTTATAGATTGGAATTATGACCAGCTTTTTGGCCAGGGTAATTTCTCCACAGGAATTCAGCAAGCTGCAATTCCAGCTGGTTGTATAGAATAGGTTCGCCTATGTGCCCTGCAAGCTTGGGACCACTTAACAACATTGTTTGTCCACTGGGCCTGGAGAGACCTCTTCATTAACCTTTTTAAAGCAGAAGCCAACTGAGGCTCTCCCAAATTTTATACTAAGAGTGCAAGCAAGCTTGGATAGAAAAATAACAGATCCTGCAGCCAAAGCAATGCTTTTAAACAGCCTTGTCTGGGAAGGGATGACCCCTGAGCACAGACAAGCATGCCAGGGACTAAAGAATGAACATTATGACAAGTGGATTGTAGCCACCCATGACATTGGGACTGCCAAGTACCAAGCCTCCTCCCTTGCCCAAGCCCTTGCAGTTGCAACTCAGTCCAACTCAAAATGCTTTAAATG
>NW_008359996.1:1304546-1305637 GCF_000622305.1 Nannospalax galili | reverse complement strand
AAAAAAGGAGTTGCATTGGTCATATATGACTCTCCTGATGATCCACCTATAATATATTTTCAGCCTCTATCTGATAAATCCCCACAGTTTAAAGAGCTCTTTGCTATCTATATGACTCTTGATAAAATCAATAAACCCTTCAACCTTTATTCTGACATCATTTATGCTGTTAATTTACTCCCATGGCTAGGCCGTTCCTTTATTAAAATTGATGGTAACCCCATCTCACCTCTGCTAATTAAAATTTCCACACTATTACAAAAGAGAGTGGCTCCATTATTTGTCCATCATATCAGCTCCCACTTCTCTCTCCCAGGACCTCTTACTGAAGGAAATGCCATAGCAGATAAAGTGGTCACTGCTAGAACTTTCCCTGCCAGCAAAACAGATGGCCAAGACCTCCACTATGCCACTCATATTAATTTACAAGACTCCATCTCAGGTTTCCCCACATTCCTCTCAAGAAGCTTAAACGTATTGTTAGAACCGGCTCTTCTTGTGCACCAATCATACATACTCCAGCTACACAACAAATGGGTGTCAACCCTAGCGGACTAAGATCTAATGCTCTCTGGCAAATTGATGTAACTCATGTCCCCCAATTTGGCAGACAGATATATGTATTTGTAACTATAGACACCTACTCTCACTTCCTCTGGGCTACTGCTCAGACTGGTGAAAGTTCAAAAAAGCTAATAAATCATATGCTTTCATCCTTTGCCATTATGGGCCTCCCTGCACAATTAAAGACAGACAATGGCCCAGCATTTACCAGCTCCTCATTTAAAATTTTTTGTGAAGCGTGGAAAATTACCCATCACACTGGCATCCCTTACAACTCGCAGGGACAAGCCATTGTGGAGAGATCACATAAAACCTTAAAGGACCAATTAAAAAGACAGGCTCAAACAGCATATTCTCCCAATATTCAATTAACATTAGCCTTGTTTACCCTTAATGTACTTAATGTATATCGAGGGACTGATGCCCCCCCCCATCACCCGACACTGGGCCCAGACACACCCAGTACCACCCATCATGGTTAGATGGAGAGACCCCTTTGATGGACTCTGGAAAGGACCAGATCCATT
>NW_008359996.1:1303966-1304484 GCF_000622305.1 Nannospalax galili | reverse complement strand
GGATCACGTGGAGAGAGATCCATGACCTAGTGGAAACTGCTCGCCGCAGATGTCCCCCTGGAGCTTCCTTCTCTGTCATTCTCATGGCTGTCTTTACCCTGCTTAGCACCAACGCTTCAGACAGCCCCCACTCTCCCTAATACCATGTTCTAGAGATTTTATTTTTCAAGGAAAAGAATCAGATCCATGGGACAATCGCTAGAGCATTAAAGTAATGACAATTTTCACTCAGGTGCATTTTCCAGGTACCCCACAGCTAACCTTCATGTCTTTCAACAGCTTGCATCTGCAGCCAAGTCTGTACTAAATCATAATATTATTCTGCAGGAAAGACAGAGGACCAGATAAGATACTATGTCCTGAAACAAGTTTAACTTTCTTCCCTTCACCACCTACCCCAATGTCTAATAGCTTTTTGTGTGCATCCAGCAATAGATGTTTGCTCACAGCAGTACCAGTTACCACCCTTCTCTACCCAGGAGCTGCCAATAGAAAAACACTTCACTGACTTTCATGTA
>NW_008359996.1:1303459-1303891 GCF_000622305.1 Nannospalax galili | reverse complement strand
GAGGAAAAGCCCAAAACTGTGTTAATTTCTCTTTGTCCACCTTTTGTGTAATAATAATTGCATCCCAGGAGCTGCTAGCAGAGAAAAAAATCTTCTTCCCCCTGCTGGCAGAGACCGAACTTACACTGGATGCTGGAGGTGTTGCCAGGGCGACAAGCTACACCTGATCCTGCCTTTGGCTGAGACAAGGTGAACCAAGCTGACATTCGTGACTGATAGCCTGGAATATCTCCAACAAAAACGAACTCTCTCACCAGAACTGTGCTTCACAACGAAAGAACATTGGACTTAATAACTGTTGAACATGGGGACTATATGATATTGGGAAAGATACTGTTTCTTTGTAAATGAATCAAATGTTGTTGAAACCAATGTTAACACTCTCAAAACTTTGTAATCGATTGGCTTGTTTTACAAGGCCCCTATCCCTTA
>NW_008359996.1:1275453-1302928 GCF_000622305.1 Nannospalax galili | reverse complement strand
GAGTCTGTGTCTCCTGCCTGCAATCTAGTCTCCCCGGGGGGCAGCATTCCTCTGTCATCAACTCACGGACACCCAGCTTCAGCTGCCCCGTACTTTCCCGCGTGGTCCAGCAGCCGGTGGAACTCGCATATTGAGGAAAGTACACGGGTGAAATAAGGGCGAAAACACGGCTGGACAACGCTCCAGCAGCAGAGACCCACAGAGACACGGAGAAGCCCGCGGGGCCAGACCCGCCATCCTCCAGGCGCATGGCGGAGAAGCCCGCGGACCCACTGTGCCATTCCGGGAGTGTTTGCAGGGACCCGGAGAGCCCAGCGTGCTTGCCAGAGAGAGAGAGAGAGAGAGAGAGAGAGAGAGAAAGAAAGAGAGAGAGAGGAGAGAATGTTATTTCAAGTAGAGGAAAAGGAGAAATGGGAAACTCACATACCTTTAATCCCAGCACTTGGGAGGTAGAGCAGACAGATCTCTGTGAACTCAAGTCCAGCCTGGTCTACAAAGCGAGTTTCAGGTCAGCTGGGTCTACAGAGAGATGCTGTCTCAAAAAGGAAAAAAAAAAAAAGACAAACTATGTAGGACTGTTCTCACACTTAAAGTGGGAAAGAGCCTACATTTAACTCAACAAGGATTATGTATGTAATAGGGCACCTTCTTGACCATATCTACACCATGTTAAAGTTTAGGCTGACTCTAGTTTCTGAAGTTATCAGGCAGTTGGCCCAGGATATGTGAACACATGCAAACTGGACCCTGATTGTCTTGGGAACAGGCCAGAGCATCCTAGAGTGCTCCTGCTAACTGCCGATTTATGGCTTCTGTGGGTTATGGTTGGCTTGCTTCTGTAAAATAGTAATTGTTGATTAATAGAATAGAAATTATTAAGGGGACTCTAGACCTGTATGCTTGGGAACTTAAACTTTTCACTCCTGGTTATAGTTTCTCTGCACAAGAAGCATCCCACAACATTTAGAGGTTCCTAAGATGCAATTACTATAAACAAACCCCCCCTAAAGGGAACTTTGTGACCAGTAAAGACAATGTAGAATAACAGTAAGATCAATAATGTCAGTTTATGAAAAAAGAGGAAGCTAGTTCCATGGTGGGGGAATTGGATGGAAAATTGTGATTTCTTACGTACTTCCTTGATAATGTTTGCCCAAGCTTAATGCTAAATGATTGGCTTCTGTATTCCATTTGCTTGCCCAGAAACAAGTTTAGTATAAAAGAGCCAAAGTGCTTAGACTCAGGGCTGCACTTGGACCCTCTAGGAAAGAGTGTAGCCTGGCTATAAAATCTTTCTTTCTCTAGATTCACCTGTTTGTCTGTTTGGGGCATTTGTGGATCACAGGCTATAACAATATACAATATTAATATAGAGCGAATCCAAATTAGTTAAGGGATAATAGCCAACGTTTCTTAGTGCAGAGGCAGGGGCTAATGGTCTATGAGAATTTTATGGAAAATCTCAATTACTGATAACAATAGGCGGACTTATATGCCTAAAGAGCCCATGTTTCAGGGCTAGAGAGATGTCTCAGAGGTCAAGAGCACTGGCTGTTCTTGCAGAAGATCCCAGCTTGAATCCCAGCACATACATGGTGGCTAACAACCACTCATAACTCCAGTTCCAAGGGATCTGTTGCCCTCTTCTGTCCTCTGTGGGCACTGCATGACACAGGTGCACTTTCATCCATGCATAACACTCATACATATAAAATAAAATAATAATAATAAGCCTGTGTTTCTGAATTAAATGAGTCTTCAAAATATCACACAGTACAGTTATCAAGGATTGGAAAAATACTAAAATAATAAATATACTAAATAATAGGGTTAGCAAAATGACTCAGTAGGTAAGGACATTTGCTGCAAGGCCTGACGACCTGAGTTAGAGCCCCAGGGCCCACATAATGGAAGGAGAGAAACAACTCATGTAAGTCCTCCTCTGACCTCAACTGTGGTGTTAAAATACTGCAGTTCTAGAGTCAAATTATCTTGGGCTATTCATTGCCCACCCCTTTGTCTGACCTCACATATTTACATTACCAAAACCTTTAAAATGTATTCTTAACAGACAGCTCATTCCCACGAATTCAAAAGCTAGGAATAGCGTCATCAGCACCTGCAGCCTGCACAGAGCTTTTCCACCTGCTGATATCTGCCTGCCTGAGGGCCCCAATGTGCTAGCTAAATGCCTTGGTTTATGACTTTCTTCTGTAACTAATATGTCACAGAGCTACTTCCATACTCCATATTCCTAGATCAGGGTCATGAAATACTTGCCTTACAATAAACTATTTCTTAATCCCTTTGAGGTGAGAGCTGGGTGTTGAATTATGTTAAACAATTTTTGTATTCCAGAAATCCTGCTTGGTCATGGGCTTATATTCTCTCTCTCTCTCTCTTTAGTTTTAGGAAGATGAAGTAAACATACTTTCCCAATTCTTCCTGCTAAGGGCAACTAAAAATTTTGGCCATTGTATACGACATAAACATGAAATATGCAGAGAGAAACAGAGTGGCTAGATGACATGGTGATAAGTTTCCTGGGTTTTCTTCTTGCCTCATATATCTCAAACTCAGAGACAAGGAAGCTCCCAGCACAGAAATGGGTATAGAGGTATGAATGGATGGATGAACAAAACAAATGACTAAATAACAGAAAGCCTTCTGTCTAGCTGAAGGACAGATAGCCAAACACTACAGGGGAAAAAGTGCTCATACCTCTAGCTTTGTTAACAAGGACTCTCTCTCTCTCTCTCTCTCTCTCTCTCTCTCTCTCTCTGATAGGGTCTCTCTGTAGTTAAAGCTGGTCTGGAACTATGTAGACTTGGCTGGCCTCAATCTCACAAAGATTTGCCTGCCTCTGCCTCCTGAATTCTGGGATTAAAGGTATGTGCCACCATGCCAGGCTTTAAAATTTATTATGCAAACCAGGCTGTTCCCAGAACCACAGAGCTCTACCTACCTCTGCCTTCCAAGTGCTGGGATTAAGGGTGTGCACCACTACAACTGGACTTAGTATTTTTTGAGATAGGGATTTACTCTATGGCTCTGGTTGGCCTGGAACCTACAGTGATCTTCCTCTCTCTGCTTCTAGAATGTTGGGGGGCTGAGAAGATGGCTCAGTTGGTAAAGTACTTGCCCTGCAAGCATGAAGACCTGAGTTCTGATCCCCAGCACCTGTGTAAAAAGCTTGGCACAGCAGTGCATACCTTTCATTTTAGTGCTGGTGAGGCAGAGACAGGCGGATCCCAGAGCATGCTGGCCAGGCAGCCTAGCTGAATTCATGAGCCTGCTCTCAAAAAGTAATTTTTGAGTGTGATTGAGGAAGAAGCAGAAGCACACATGCACCCACATATGTCAAGGGTCTTTACTGTTATTGTTGTGTGTGTGGTGTATGTGTGTGTATGTGTTCATGTGCATACATGTGTATGCACATGAAGGCCAGAGCTCAACACAAGTACCTTCCACAATTACTTTCCACCTTATTTTTTGAGACAAGGTCTCTCACTGAACCTGAAGCTCACCAATTCAGCTAAACTGACTGGCCAGTAAACCCCAGAGATCCTCCCATCTCTGCCTCCCCAGCACTGGAATTACAGGTGTGGGCCCCAATACCTGTTTTTTTGTTTTGTTTTGTTTTTGGGGTGTGTGTGTGTGTGTGTGTGTGTGTGTGTGTGTGTGTGTGTGTGTCAAACTCAGGTCCTCCCTAGGTTCAGTTCCCAGCACCCACATGGTAGCTAACAATCATCTGTAACTCCAGTTCTAGGGGATCTGACGCCGTCTTCTGGCTTCCATGTGCATTGCATGTACTGGTGCACTTCCACACACACACAGGCAAAACACTCATACACATAAAATAAAAATAAATAAATACAGGCCAGGTGTGGTGGCACACACCTTTAATCCCAGCACTTGGAAGGCAGAGGCAGGCAGATCTTTGTGAGTTCGAGGCCAGACTGGTCTACATAGTGAGTTCCAGGACAGCTGGGGCTACAAGGAGACCCTGTCTCGAAAAAAAAAATAAAATAAATAAATAAATAAATAATTTCTTAAAACTCAAGTCCTTGTGTTTTCAAGGCAAGCACTTTACCAACTGAGCCATCTTCCTAGACCCAAAAGGTTTTTGTTTTGTTCTGAAAATTAATTTTTCTTTACATGTATGTGTGTGACTCTGTGCTGCTTATGTTTACCAGGTTTCAAGTGTTTGTCCAGAAATAAAAATCAATCGATCATACTCTTATTCAATATGCTTTTCTCATTTTATCTCCAGAGATGTGCCTCTGGAGCATGTAATTGAAATAATGTTGGGTGTGTGAGTCACTTGCCTATTATGTTCAAGGCCCTGAACTGGATCTCCAGCACCAAAGAAAGAACATCTCATAAGGCCCTTAGAGTGTTTTAGGTTATGGAGATTTCAGTTCATTTTTCTTAATCCCCTAAAAAGTAAAAACCCCTTTTCAGTTTTCAGAAAGTCTCCATGAAAATACTGCCTACAGGGTCTGGAGAGATGGCTCAGCGGTTAAGAGCACTGGCTGCTCTTCTAGAAGGCCCAGGTTTGAATCCCAGCATCCACATGGTGACTAACAACCACCTATTAACTCCAGTTCCAGGAGATCTGACACCCTCTTTTGTCCTCCTCAGGCACAGCACAACACACAGGTGCACTCACATACATGCAGGCGTAATACTCATATATATAAAATAAAAGATTAAGTAAATAAATGAATAAATAAAAAGAAAATAGGGGCTGGAGAGATGGCTCAGCAGTTAAGAGCACTGACTGCTCTTGCAGAGGACCCAGGTTCAATTTCCAGCACCCATATGGCGGCTACAAACGGTCCTTAATACCAGTTCCAGGGGAATCTGAAGCCCTCTTCTGACCGCCATGGCATTGCATGACATGGGTGCTCTCACATACATGCAAGCAATACACTCATACATATAAAATACAAAAAAATATTTTTTAAAAAAGAAAATACTGTCTGTACACTAAAAGTGAAAGGGAAGAAGCTGATGTCACCCTCAAAATTTCCCAATCTGTTGTTTGCATAACTACTAAATGACAAATGTCCATTTTAGGATGGTTCTGTGATTACTTTGTACCACAGGGGATTATGCTCCAATACCCCCAGGAAATACCTAAGGTGAAGAATAATATCAAACACTACTATATATATATGTATGTATAAATATATATATATATTAATAGAGTCATACCTATGGTGAAGTCTAACACATAATTTGGACACAGGAAGAGATTAACACCAATGATAAAATGGAAGAATTATCACAATACACAGTAATGTGAGTTATGTGGATGTCCTCTCTCAAAATGTTTCATTGTACTATAGATACCTTGTGACATGAGATGGTACAATGCTTGGGGGATAAGTAAGAACGGCACAGGTTTGCAACATGGATTAGGCTGGTATGGATCTTCTGATGTTTCTGTCTCTAAATTATTTTGTTAAAAGTGTCTCACTCTATAGCCCAAGCTAGCCTGGAGCTCATAGCAATCCTCTTGCATCCACCTCTCAGGTACAGGGATTGCAGGCATGAGTACCATACCTGGCTTTCTCCCTCTCTTTGAGATAGGGTCTCATGTTGCTCAGGGTGGCCTAGAACTTACTAAGAGGATTTGAACTCAGGTCCTCATGCTTATGCAGCAAGTTTTACCCAGTAAGTCAACTCCCCAGCTTCTGTTTGTATGTTTGTTTGTTTGTTGAGGCATCTCACCTAGCCCCGGCTGGCCTCAAACTGTCTGTGTAGCTGAGGCTGACCTTGAACTCTTGATCCTCTTGCCACCATCTTCCAAGTGCTGAGATCTCAGATGTGCATTGCCATAGTGGGCAGTTGCCACTGATCTTAATCTCACTTTTTTTTTTCCTTCTTTTTTTACTCTTTTTAACACAGAGTCTCCCTGTAGCCCTAGCTGGCCTAGAACTTGGTACTTAGACCAGGCTGACCTTGAACTTGCAGAGATCTTCCTGCCTTTACCTCCCCAGTGTTGGGATTAAAGGCCTGTGCCACCACGCCCGGTTTTTGTTTCTTTCTATATTCAGTCCACGGCCTTCATCTTTTCACTTAGAGGAAGCACTTTATGACTTTTGTTTGGCACGTTAACTGCCAGCACCAATCGTCTTGGGCTTTGGGGCCGTTAGTAAGTAAAATAAAGGTGAACTGCAATTCCACAATGGCTGCCACAAGAGCCGAGGTTATGGCTGAGAAGCGCACAGCCAGCAGGTAGAGTTTGGTGGGGATTCTCTACACAGAAGAACGGTTCACACTGGAATTCAATAGCATCTGCTGGAAATACGGCAGGAGCCTCACAAGCACTACTTGGAACATCTATTATCATTCCTTAACCTTTTTGTTGTGCAGTATGGAACGGACAAAAAAAAGTGGGAGAAAAGGGTGAGAAAAAGGAGAACAAAGAGGGTCCAGTATTAACAAGAAAAAGACGAGCTAGTTTAGAGTCTGATATTCGCAAACATTTCCACAATAATGTCCTGATTTTAAAGAACCACAAGGCTTGGTGGTGCACGCCCATATCCCAGCACTTGGAGGTAGAGGCAGGAGGAGTTCAAGATAGTGTCTGGTTTTGCAATGATTAAAGAAGATGCTAGAGGAAATAACATCCCAAGCCACCAAAATATGGGGGGAAGGGGGATGTTGTTTGTTTTTCGGTCTTTTTGAGACAGGATCTCCCTGTAGCCCCAGCTGACCTGGAATTTGCTACTTAGACCAGCCTGGCCTTGAAGTCACAGATATCTGCCTGCCTCTCCCTCCCAAGTGCTGGGATTAAAGGCATGCGCCACCATACCTGGCTCAAAATATGGTTTTTAAAGTTTATAAATCTGGGTTGTAAAGATGGCTCAGAAGGTAAAAGTACTCACCATGCCAGCCTGATGCCGAGTTCAATCCACAGAACTTAGAACCAACTCCCAAAAATTGTTCTCTAACACACAGACAAACACACACATCATAATAATAAGTAAAATTTAAAGATTAAAGAATAAGTTAAAGTTTGCTGTCTGAGCTCATAAATTGAGAAGTACTAGGAACTCCTCACAAAAATAGGTAACGTTACATGTTCACAAATATACGTTTCTATTTTAGATTTGTGTGCACACGTATTTAAGTGCATGTATGTGTGCATATTTGAGGGTATGTGGATGCCTCTATGTGTTTGGGTATGTGTGCAAATGTGGATGCATGCATATGGAGGCCAGAAGACAACCTTGGATGTCATCCTCAGGAACTATGTCTATATCCTTTGAGACAGGATCTCCCCTTGTCCTGGAGCTCACAGTTAGGCTAGACAGGCTGACCAGGAGCTCCAGAGATACTCTTATTTCGGCTGCCCAGCTTTTTTTTATGTGGGTGCTGGGGATCAAACTCCGGTCCTCATGCTTTTGAAAGAAGCACTGAGCTATCTCTCCCGCCCCTCCTCTTCCTACTCCTTTTCTCTCTCTCTCCCTCTCCCTTTCCCTCTCTCTAGTTTGGGTTTTTCTGAGACAGTAGCCCAGGCTGCCATGAACTTGGGACTCTCCTGCCCCAGCCTCCCCAGTGCTCAGATTTCAGGTGCTGGCCATTCATCCTGGAAAGAACTCATGAGTGATGTGAAGACAGCATCATTTACCTGGGAGGCTAAGGCTGAAAGATCACTTGAGTCCAGGAGTCTAGAGGGACAGATACCAAGATGATGTCTCTTTAAAAAAAATACATTATCGAGGCCGGGTGTGGTGGTGCATGCCTTTAATCCCAGCACTCTGGAGGCAGATCTCTGTGAGTTCAAGGCCAGCCTGGTTTACATAGTGAGTTCCAGGCCATCTAGGGCTACAGGGAGACCCTGTCTCAAAAAGACCAAAAAAAAAAAATCTGCCGGGTATGGCAGCACACACCTTTAATCCCAGCACTTGGGAGGCAAATCTCTGTGAGATTAAGGCCAGCCTGGTCTGTATGGTGAGTTCCAGGCCTGCTGGAGCTACAGGTTTCACTGTGTATGATCTCGGGCAGGTTGCTTGGTCTCATCTGAACTGTATCTTTGAACACAGGACAGGAAAGCAAAGATCTCTTCTAGCTCAAAAAGGTGAGGAGACTCTGGCTGAGCTTAGAGTGACTAAGAAGGCCCAGACCAGGGCTCTTCCAGGACTGGACAAAGCTTTCAGGGAAGGGTTGGCAAATGGCTAGAACTCTCAGCAGTTCTTTGGGCTCAGCCTCCCAAGGGCTGAGCTGCCAGTGTGTGGTGCCATGCTTAGCTAATCTTTACAGTTTTAAAATATACATATGTTTTAATATATTATTTTTTTATGTGTATGAGTGTATTGCCTGCATGTATGTGAGTGCACCCATGTAGTGCAATGCTGCAGAGGTCAGAAGACGGCATCAGATTCCCCTGGAACTGGAGTTAAGGACGGTCCATAGCTGCCATGTGGTTAGTTTATGTGTATGCGTGTTTTGCCTGCATGTAGGTAAATGCACCCGTGTCATGCAGAGGACAGAAGAGGCTGTCAGATCCCCTGGAACTGGAGTTACGGACAGTTCTTAGCTGCCATGTGGGTACTGGGATTCAAACCCAGGTCTCCTGCAAGAACAGTGTTCTTAACCACTGAGCCATCTCTCCAGCCCCAAATATATTTTTATTTATGTGTATGTGTGTGCATGCATGAGTTTATGTGCACCATAAGGCAGAGGGCACTGGGTCTCTTGAAACTGGAGTTACAGGTAGTTGTGAGCTGCCTGATGTTGGGAACCAAACTACAGGGTGCTCTGGAAGAGGCATAAGTGTTGCACCCACTGAGCCATTTTGCCAGTCCCATAAATCTTTGACTTTTTTTTTTTTTTTTTTGGTCTTTTTGAGACAGGGTTTCCCTGTAGCCCCAGCTGATCTCAAACTCACAGCGATCCACCTGCCTCTGCCTCCCAAGGGCTGGGATTATAGGCATGTGCCACCACGCCCAGCCAGTCTGTATTTTTTTAAAAGCTAGAATTTTTTGTGTGTGTGAAATACTTTTTAAAATGTCAACCACTAATTTAATCTACTTTTTACTGATCGATCTTCAGAAAGTCATATAGTCCAAACTAGCCTCAAATTTGTGATCTTCCTGTCTCTGCCTCCCAAGGGCTGGGATTAAAAAAGGCGTGTGCCCCTACAGCCAGCCAGTCTTTGTATTTTTTTTAAAAGAGAAGCTAGAATTTTTTGTGTGTGAAATACTTTGATTTTTAAATGTCAACCACTAATTTAATCTACTTTTTATTGATCGATCTTCAGAAAGTCATGTAGTCCACACTGGCCTCAAATTTGTGATCTTCCTGTCTCTGCCTCCCAAGTGCTATACCACCACACCAGGCTCTTGACCAGTAACTTTTAACCTTTGAAAATGCAGCAAGCCCAATTCACAAAGGACCATCAGCTTTAACTTCTGCACTGAAGAGGCAACAGGTTAAATTGACTCTCTTCAACCTTAACTCTCTCAATATTTCTGAGCCAGGAAACTGTCCTTGCTTCCCATTTGGAGTTCTTGTGGAGTTTCCCACCTCAGACCTGCCAAGAAAACCTGGGGCAGTGGGAGCTAGTGTCTACAAACCAAGCTGCTAACCACCTCAGAGTGCACTGGGTCTCCAAGACCAACTCTTGCTAGAAATTTTGACTTCCTGGAGGATGCCAGAGGTTCAAATCCCTGGGCTGTCTTAGGGCTTCAGGCAGGATGGATTTGTCACCCTCTGCCTTGTCATTTTTAAGGCCATCCTCCACACTTCTGGAGTATACCTGGAAAGTGTCGGAAAGCCACAGGTGGGTCTGGGTCCCCTTGGCCAGGGGCCAGGGATATAGACAACTCACTGGCTTCCCTGCCCTTACTGTCCCTAGCTTCAGACCGATGGACCCACTGATGCTTTGCTACAGCTGACTTTCGGCTAAAGCACCTGCCACACTGAGGGCAGGGGTAGGGACGCTCGCCACTGTGGATCCGCCTGTGGGCTGCCATTTCAGAGCTCTGGCGAAAGCAGCGCCCACAGTCAGGGCACGAGTAAGGCTTCTCACCGCTGTGGGTGCGCGTGTGGCGCCGAAGATCTGATGCGTGGGCAAAGGCTTTGCCACAGTCTGTGCAAGGGAAGGGGGTCAAGCCACTGTGCACGCGCTGGTGCTGATGGAGGGCAGAGCTCTGGCTGAAGCAGCGGCCACAGTCAGCACATCGATAGGGTTTCTCCCCAGTGTGCACGCGCAGATGGGTTGTGAGGGCAGAGCGCTGTGTGAAGGTCCGGCCACAGTCAGGACAGCGATGGGGCCGTTCCCCGCGGTGTATGGCCCGGTGCTTTCTCAGCGAGGAAGCCCGGGCGAAGGGCTTGCCACAGTCAGGGCAGCAGAAGGGCTTTTCCCCCGTGTGGGTGTAAAGGTGCTCTGCCAGCGTGGAACGCCAAGCAAAACTCTTTCCGCACACCCCGCAGCCATATCGCTGGTCTGCTCTCGGGACAGGGGGGTGGGCACGGAGAAGGGGGTGACACTTGTGAGAGGCCTTGGACAGCAGCTCCAAGCTGCAGGGGGACCCAGCAGTGGAGGAACAGGTGACGTTCAGCTCAGCTAGGGTAGAAAGTGTCTTCAGTAGTGCTTCAGCCTCTTTCCTTGGTCTTTTCCCCTCCCTGTGTCTGGACTCTGCTGGGAGATAATGAAAAGGCTCGTTCATCAGGTTCCTTGATTCCCACAACACCTCCCAGTGACAAGCAGGATACTTGAGAGGAGAGGTGACAGCACCTGAGCTGCAGCATGCAGGAAGAATGGATGTTCGAGGTGGCAGGGGCATCCTAAAGGCCTCATTGTGGTCCACATTCTCAAGGCCAGTGGGCCAAGCACTTGACAGAGGTTGACAGGGAGAACTAAGGAAGCCATATGAGCCTCCAGAAAGGAAACACAGGGGTGGTGGAGAAGCCAGAATGATGATGCTGGGCTGCAGTCAGCGTAGCTTAGGAGCTAACCAGGTGTGAGGTGGGAGCAGTGAACAGTCAGGTAGGCCCAGGGTCTCAGCAGGGCCAGGTCACAATCACAGCCCCTTTCTAGATGAATCCAGGGGCCAGGTACAAATGGCCTAGGCCAGGAAAGTAATTCAGGGAAGAAACTGCCAGGCAGACAAGCAGAGTCGCCAGAAAGTACCACAACGAGCCCAGCACCCCGTACTTCACCTTTGTCGGCCACTTCTGGATCCTGGGCGGCGGCACCCCACAGTTCAGCCTCTTCCTCCACCCAGGAGATGAGCGCTGGCTTGGCGCCTCCGCCTCCTGGGAGGGAAAGAAAGCAAACCCACGCTGTAGGGAGGCCGAGCCAGGGTCCAGCTGCCCGGACCTAGGAGTGCCCACTCCACGTGTGGGACCCACGGTGCCACGCTCCACGCGGGCCCAAGGGCTCTCACCCAGCGCGCCCAGGAGGCCGTAGGTCTCGCACATCACCTCCCGGTACAGGGCTCTCTGCGCAGGCCGCAGACACCCCCACTCCTCCCGGGAGAAGTACACGGCCACGTCAGCGAAGCTCACCGCCCCGGGGTCAGTAAACGCTGGCTGTGCACAGGGCGGCGCCGTGGGTACCACCGGCCCCGGAGCCGGGCCAGCCATCGTCCCCTGCCGGGCCTGGCTCCGAGGGCCACCCGCGCCCGGGTCGTACACTAGGGCCGAGGAGGGACAAGAACCAGCTCCGCGAGGACGCACTACGGCAGATAAACACGCAAAGCGGAGAGCAGCCCGAGGAATCGGAACCTGAGGATGCCTTCATAAATAAGGTGGCGATGGGGTCTCACGAACCGTGCGTCCTCGCCGCCGTGCCCAGGCTGACGTCACTGGTCTTTCCGGGTCATTGTCTCCTAGCCCTCTTCCAAAATGGCCACAGCATCTTCAAGTGCCGAAAACTTAGTCTCCGGCCGATGGGCCCGGGTGGGCGGGGACTTCTCTGCGCAGGAGGCGGAGATGCAGCCGGGAGTGCGAACGCCTCTGGGGCCTCACTGTCTGCAGGTTAGCAAGAGCCAGGCAGCCTGTCAAGTAGGTGTTTAGGTTGTTTTGTCTCGGGTCAATATATCCTGGAGCCGCAGTCTGTGGAGGGAAGGCCGTGGATAAGAGATCAGAAAATGAAGCAGGTTCCCAGTTTGGGAATTTTCACGTGCCGGAGCGTGTCTGACCCGAACAGAACTCTCATCAACCAGGACGCCATGTATTTGCATGGCAGAGATTGCATAGCTCGAAATTACACACATAACGGCTGGCATCTACCCTAAAACTGTACACCAGCTAATCTGAACTGCCCTCCTTCACTCCCATGGAGAAATTCACGCCAGGAAACTACACACAAAGAACTCATCCTAACCAATACACTACATGACCCATGGAATTATAGTTATTACCAGCCTGCTGCCCTCTTGCGGTATTACTGTAGCTATATGGAATATTTAAGGAAATATGGATTTTTAATCCTTGTTTTCTCCCTCTGTCTCTGTCAGCAAATTTCAGCTGACAAGTTTATGGTTAGAACATTTGACACAGCTAGCCAGACCGTCTTGTGTCCTGATGAAATTTCCTCAACTCTGTTTGTCTCAGTGGAGACTTCTGCAATGATTTTCAGTCTAAGGATTTTTTAAATTTTATTTATTTTTATTTTTTATGTGTGTGAGTATGAGTGTTATGCCTGCATATGTGTAAATGCACCAGTGTCATGCAGTGCCTGCTGAAGACAGAAGAGGGTGTCAGATCCCTTGGAACTGGAGCTGTGGATGGTTGTTAGCAGTGGTTTAGGTGCTGGAATTTGAACCAGGGTCTTCTACAAGAATAGCCAGTGCTCGCAACCGCTGAGCCATCTCTCCAGCCCTGGACAGAGAATTTTTTTTTTTAACATTTGTTTTCTTTCTAAATTTGTAATTTGCCTAATTTTGAAACTGTACTGATAGCCAATCAATATGTAAGTTTCCTTCTCACTGTAACCCAGTGCCTAAAGTATAAAAGATATGTGCTACTTTCCTTCAGGGCTCAGAACTTTAAGACAGGAGTCTCTCTGGGCCAAGGCTGCTAAACCTGCTTCCTGCATCTCCTGGTGCTGTCTTATCTGTCCTGAAGCAGTATGCCAATAAACTCTCTTCCTGTTCTGGTCTCAAGGGTGAACTCATTCATCACCCACTTCACTGTATAGTCCATCATGTTCCTTTTGTGCCCTCCTTGCAAAAAACTGGGTGACAGCTTGCCACGGTCTCTGAACCCCTTCGTCTTGGGGAGAGGAACAAGAGGCTGTGGTGATGGGGGTCGAGGAGGGGTAAGTGCGCTGTCAGCCGTTTCGCCAGCCCTTCTCTCCCAGGACAATCAGACGTGACAGGGAGTAGCTTTAAGCTAGAACTCATTTATTATTAAGGCTGAACAATATTTAAAGGCAACAACCACAAGCATAGCATAGGCGGGGAGGCCGGCATCCAATCAGCTCAGAGGTCACGTATTAGCACGCAGGCCCTTCTCATAGCATAACATAGTGTTCACGAGGTGGTCATGCGTCCTTCACTGGCTAAGCTTTAATCAGTACTACTTTCTCTTTTTGTTGCGTGCCAAGCTGGCCAGCTGGCTCCGCCTTCACCTAAGCTGCTCGGCGCCATCTTATTACCATACCTCCACAACAGTTTTACCTCAAAGAGTGTGACAGTGGCAAGACACTCACTAGTTCAAGGCCAGCCTGGACTACCTATAATAGTGAGATTGTATCAAAAAACACCAGCAACAGAACTGGAGAGATGGCTCAACAGTTAAGATCCCCGGCTGATCTTGCAGAGGATCTGATTTTGATTCCCAGCACCCTCATGGCAGCTCACAACCTTCAGTAACTCCAGTTCCAGGAGATCCAACATCCTCTTATGGTCTCCAGAGGCATTGCACGACATGGACACACTTACATACATGAATTCATACATATAAAATAATATATATATACCAAAAATAAAAAAATTTAAAGAAAAAATAGCACTAGGTATAGTGCCATGCATCTTTAATCCCAGCACTCAAGAGGCAGAGGTAGGTGGATCTCTGTGAGATCGAGGCTAGCATGGTCTACATAGTTCCAGGTGGGCCAGGGCTATGGAGACCCTGTCAAAAAAAAAAAAAAAAGAAAAAAGAAAAAACACTAGCAACAACAAAAATCCTTTTCATTGGAAGCTTGTTTGGTAATGGGGTGAGGGTGGGGGCTGAGAGGACAGAAGGACCCTCTTTGTATACATTTCATACACTTCTTCCACCTGCCCTGCAGGACGCCTGCCTCAAGTCTGTTTACAATGACTGGAGAGATGGCTTAGCAAGTTAAGAGCCCTACAGCTCTTGCAAGGGACCCAAGTTTGATTTCCAACACCCATTGGGAGAGGGGCTAACAACCATCATAACCAGCTCCAGGGGATCCAATGTCCGCCTCTGGCCTCTACAGGCACTGCACTCATATGCATAAACCCACACAAATATACACACAATTAAAATAAAAGTAAACTTTTTTCTTTAAAAGAAGTCTGCTTACCTCCAGATGAAGCCTGGTGCCAGAACACCTAGTCACAGCTCTTCCTACCAGGGGTGGCCTGGATGTCCCACAAGCACTGAAGATTTCGCTTGGCTCAAACTGAACTCTAACGCTTAGTTATAGCTTGGTGGTAGAGAACTTGCTTAGCATGTTCAAGGCTCTGGGTTCCATCCCCAGACACACACACACACACACACACACACACACATACACACACACACACACACACACAAATAAATAAAATGAATAAATAATAAATAAATAATAAATGCAAGTAAAACATACAGAACTCCTTACTTTCTCTCCCTAGCTTGCCCCTGCTTGAGGTCTTTATTGAAACAGATGTCACCATCTATACTTTCAACCTCCCTCACATTTACGGCTTCCTTCACCTTTTGGCTGCTTGCTCTGTGCTCCCACAAGCATCCAAATATATTCTACTCTAGGGAGATGCTGTCATTTTCTTTGGGCAGGAAAAGTCAGGGATATCATTTCATACACTGCATGAAGGGAACTTCACCTCTTCAGCACAACTGGTGTCTAGCATAGAACTTCCAGCCCTTTGCCTCCTTTATCTTTTTTGCTCATTTTTTTACTTATTGTTTTTATTTTATGTCTATGAGTGTATTGACTACATGTATGTATGTAAGTGCATCTGTGTAATGCAATGTCTGCATTGGATTCCCCTGGAACTGGAGTTATAGACAGTTGTTAGCTGACATGTAAGTGCTGGGAATCGAACCTGGGTCCTCTGCAAGAGCAGCCAGTGCTCTTAACCACTGAGCCATCTCTCCAGCACCACATTTGCCTCCTTTCAAAGGCCTCTCTGAGGCTTCATATTCCCTTCCAGTTGGAACCGAGAAGGAATTCCCACTTCTGTGGACTTCTCCCAGAACCTGGAGGTTCTGACCATCTGCTATTCCTCCTTCACCCAGGAGTTAAGTTCTGGGAATCCTCGGGACATTTATCACTCAAGAAACAGAATACTTGTGTACTTCTTTAAGGAAAATATCTCAGGCACCTCTTATGTGCCAGGCGTTGCTCTAGATGTTCTGGGTGTGGTATGTCAGCAGCAGCAGTGTGGAGGCAGAGCCCCAGCTGTCACCAGCATCAGCCTGACAAGTTCTCTTAATCTTTTAGGGACACTGACTTAGATAAAACTGGATCCTAAACTTCAACACAGAAAAACATTTCAAAAGAAGCTGATGTGCAGGAGAGGTGGAGTTTACTAAGAGAGATCTTAATGTTATTTTTCTGTTCAAAGGTTAAGATGCTGAGGAAGAAAGCAAGGCCATCTGTGCTCAGGTGTGGACTTTTAAAAGCACTCCACTTTATTGTCTGTACAATGGGCTTGGAAGCTATTATTTTCAAGGGGTTGCTAAGTGTGGGGAGCGAGCCCAGCCGAGTCAGCCAAAGATGGTGCCCTGGCTGGCTGCCAAGCCTCATGACCCTCGCTTGTTTACTCCAACTCGCGCAAGCGCTATGAGCCCTATCATGTGCTGCCTGCCTGATCAGAGACATCACCAAGCATGACCCTGCTATGTGGTCCAATGAGCTGCCATTCTGCATGCCTGCTGCATGCGTGTGTGTGCCTTGATTGGTCCTAGCTGGGGGAAGGGCTGTTGGGAACAAAATATATAAGAACTGAAGTGCGCAATAAAGGAGGAAGAAGCCTGAACCTCACCTTGGTGTCTGTGTTGTCTCTCCTTGACTCTGCCGGACGGAGTCTTGGGTTACGGCAAGTGGTGGCCCGTACGGGGAACTCTTCAAGGCCTAAGAAAATTCAAGGGTAAGGTCCGCAGGTAAGCGGCAAAGGGGTAGCGCTACTGAGGTTACCGGAGACAGGGACGAAGTTAGGTTCCCGGAGACAGGGACGAAGTTACTTAGAACAACCTTTATAAAGAACGCTCTTACAGCATGGGCTCCAGCGGCTGGCAAACAAAAGCGCATATCACGCTCGCGCAGCTGCCGGAGAACAGTGGGCTACAACTAACGGCTGAGGCAGTAGAAAATTTTCTGGATACGATATCTAGTGAGGCTCCATGGTTTCTTGAGGAAGGGTTTATAAATCCACCTACATGGGAAAGATTAGGGAAGAAAGATTAGGGAAGGACCTGCTGGATGCGGACTCCGACGGCCGCCTCCCTAGGGGGACCCTAGCTGTCTGGATGCTGGTGAGGACATGCCTTACTGACAAGTCAGGGAAATACCAGGACGATATTGCTCAGGGAGCTCAAGCCCTAGAGGAAGTGAAGGAGGAGCTCTCTGACCAAGGTTTACAGAGTCTCCAGCAGAAGGAGGAGGATCTATATGAGGAAGAGGACCTAGAGAGTCTGGTTTCGCAAATGACTTTAAGGGGAAGAGGTGCAGCTGGGGCTGCTGCTAGCGTTTGTCCCCACAAAGAGGAACCACGAGGGCCAACTGCTCCCCCTCTGTATAAGACCCCCGATCTGCCATATGCGGCGGGAGGAACACGTAGTCATCACGCGGACATGTGGGGCAAGGTATTTTCACAAACTGGAGCTTTCCCAGTATTCCAAGATCAAAATAATCAGAGAATTCATGAGCCACTAGACTGGAAAATAATACAGAGATTAAAAGAGTCGGTGGCCACCTATGGAATGCAGGCAGCTTATACGCTGACCCAGGTGGAAAATTTACAAAGAAACTGCATGACGCCATTTGATTGGCAGAATTTGTGCAGAATCAGTCCTGGGGACAGTATTGCTCAAGTACTCATCCTTCCTAGTAGACATTTTCAATATCCTTCCTCCAGGCTTGTGCTGGGGAGAGCTGAATGGTGGTTCTTGGAGTGTGCGGGGGTTCCTGATTTTTGCTGGTGTTTCACGGTGGGATCTCAGAAGGGAAAAAAGAAGTCAGAGATGGATTCTAAATTTTAAAAGCCATGTGCACTGCTGTTGCTTTGGGGCTTTTCTTACACAAATGAGCCTTCTTCTAGTTGCCCAGGTGTTTTCATTTTGCTATGAGCCATTTTACAGATCCATCACAAATCTGCCTCCTCCAGGAGTCTCAGGCTTCAATGGGAAAAAGCAGTTGGAGGATTCTTGTTCTGACTTAATCAATTTTTTAAAGCCTATTAAAGAAACCTTGAACTTTATATGAAGAAAGGAGCTGACTCACTAATCTAATGCTGTTAAAGATGCCATGTTTAGGGCCATTCATGGTGGTGCATGCCTTTAATCCCAGCACCAGGGAGGCAGAGGCAGGTGGAGTTGAAGAACAGCCTGGTCTATATAGTGAGTTCCAGCCCAGCTGGGGCTACAGGGAGACCCTGTCTCAAAACAAAAAAAAAAAAAAAAAAAAAAAAAGTAACATATGTCCCATGATTGGGGCTCGTGTAAAATGGATCCACGTCCGGAGACAGGGACGAAGTTAGGTTCCCGGAGACAGGGACGAAGTTAGGTTCCCGGAGACAGGGATGAAGTTAGACTTAGAATAACCTTTATAAAGAACGCTCTTACAGCATGGGCTCCAGCTGCTCGAAAGCGAAAGCGCATATCGCGCTGGTGCAGCTGCTGAAGAAAAGTGGGATAAAACTAAAGGCTGAGACAGTAGAAAATTTTCTGGATACGATAGCTAATGAGGCTCCATGGTTTCTTGAGGAAGGGTTTATAAATTCACCTACATGGGAAAGATAATGCTTCAGCACCTGGCCAACCTCAGTGGGCCCCTCGATGCAAGGGAGAAAGGCAATGGCCCATATCCTGGATTGGATGCCAAGGGACCAGAACCCAGTGGGTACAAAAGGATAAGTTATTCACATTCTCTCCTTTTATCTCCACATTGAGAAATGAAACTTTCATGGGATATAATTATACATTCCAAAACCCCAGGCAAGAAGGTGCCCAAGATCCTTTTAATGTTTGGCTGTTATGTGGAATCAATGGTAGTTGTACTGACTTGAGCCCGATGTCTATGGTCACAGGGGGTGTAGTAGCAAATTGTAGCTTCATTAGTAATTCAAGTACCACATTTGAATCCTCCATTGAGGTAAACTGTACTGGCAAAACAATAACAAAGTTTGCACCTACTCCCGTGTGTGTAGTCCCGCCCTTCTTTTTCCTAATCTCAAATAGTACTGATAATACTTCTGATACATTGATTTGTGCCAATGCCACTTGCTTTTTTAACTAAATGCTGGAATGCCACAGCCTTTAAAATAGCTGTGGTGATTAGAATGCCCACTATGATTCCCTGGCCTGTAAGTATTGGAGAGAAGGACCTGACCATGCTCTTAAGACCCAGGAGAGATTTTGGCATCACAGCCGCAATTATAACTGCCATTGTACTCTCAGCCATGGCTGCAACTGTAGCCGCTGTGTCCCTGGCCTCTACTGTAGAAACTGCTAGCACTCTCAATAATCTTACCTCAAGAATGGCGGTGGCTATGGGAGTGCAGGAGCAAGTCAATGCGCAGCTTAAGGCTGGCATTATGATGGTGAATCAGCGAGTTGATCTCCTACAGGAACAGGTCGATGTACTAGGCCAGATGATGTTTTTTGATTGCATACATCACATGACTGGATTATGCGTGACCTCTGTGGAGTTTTCCAACTTCTCCAGAGCAGGAAATTTATCCCGAGAACTTGGAATGGCACTTCGAGGAAATTGGAGCAGAGACTTCGACAAGATGCTTGCAGAACTGCGGACAGCCATCATTGCAGTCAACAACACCTGTGTGCATGTTGCCACGGCCCAAGAATGGCTTAGTGCCTTGCAAGGGACTTTCTCCTTCCTGAAAGACTGGGGGGGAATGGCATTTTGGGGATTTCTGCTGATTGCTGTTTGTGTCTGTATGGTTTGGTGCATGCGTAAGATGTGGCAGCAGACTGTTTACCAATAACAAATGCTCGTTCAGGCTATGGCTGCCCTGGAGAAAGGCGAGTCACCCCACATTTGGTTGTCTATGCTGGATCGGTAGTCAAAGACGGGTAAGATCCCCTCACGGGCATACCGACCTAAGACAGACGGATAGCCAAAAGCTGCTATTTCATTGATGACAGGTAAGGATGCCTTGTGGTAGGGGACAACATAAGACAGGCACGATCCCACAACCTGTTAATAAAACAAAAAAGGGGGAGATGTGGGGAGCGAGCGCAGCCGAGTCAGCCAAAGATGGCACCCTGGCTGGCTGCCAAGCCTCATGACCCTCGTTTGTTTACTTCAACTCGCACAAGCACTATGAGCCCGATCATGTGCTGCCTGCCTGATCAGAGACATCACCAAGCATGACCCTGCTACGTGGCCCAATGAGCTGCCATTCTGCGTGCCTGCTGCGTGCGTGTGTGTGCCTTGATTGGTCCTAGCTGGGGGGAGGGCTGTTGGGAACAAAATATATAAGAACTGAAGTGCGCAATAAAGGAGGAAGAAGTCTGAACCTCACCTTGGTGTCTGTGTCGTCTCTTCTTGACTCTGCCGGACGGAGTCTTGGGTTGCGGCAGCTAAGGAACCTAAATGAGCTGGTTCCCTGGGCTACTTGACAAGATTACCACAGGGATGCTGGGAGTTATGAAATCCACTTTAAAAGATGCTAAGAATCTTGCCCAGCATGGTGGCTCCAGCCTTTGATCCCAGCACTTGGGAGGCAGAGGTTGGCAGATTGCTCTGAGTTTGAGGCCAGCCTGGTCTACATAGTGAGTTTCAGTCAGCTGGGGCTACAGGGAGACCTTATCTTAAAAAGACAAAAGAAAAAAATTAAGAGTCTCATTTGTGAGGTTTCCCCCAAAATACCCAGGTGTGGAATGAGAAATGAGGCCCTACTCAAGATCGTATACATCCAGACCCTAATCCTGGTTCATTGGTACTTCAACATCATTTCTACATCGGCGACCTTCACAGCAAATGTTGGCCATTGTGCTGGAGTTCTTCCTTCTCAGCCAGCAGGAGGCTTTAGTCATACTTCGGGGCAAGGGACTCTTTTCCCTCCCGGAGGCCCCATAATTTCTCCCCATCTTTCCATTGTGCTTCATTGCTCATCTGGTGAAGCAAGATCAAGTTTCTTCTCCAAGTCTGCACTGAATTGAATGATAGAGCGGATATGAATTCCACTGGCATGGGTTTCTCAGATCTTTGGGCAGATTGCATTGAGGCCTGTGGTAATTCTGAAGAGGCTGCTAGCATGAGATAGAAGGTGTTAGAAAATGTTAGATCAGGGCTGACCAGGGTGACTTCTGGAGTAGGTGGGTCTTCATTAGAACAAGGAATACAGATTCCCCTCAGGATGGAAGCCAATGCACTGAAACACAAATTGGTTGAGTTTTTATGGAGCTTTGAAGGAGGAAAGACCAGGTATTTTCTGCAGTTCTGTTTTTTCACAGTTTGGAGGTTTGGGCCGAGTGTTGGCATGGTTTCCCAGACAGCACAGTCACTGGGTTGGGAATTGGGGTTTCACACACTTTCTTAACTTAGCTGGGGCTTTCTAAGCTGAGACATTTATCCTTCAGAAGAGAAGGAAGATTTCTGTTCTTGTAGAAATTTACATTTTAGTTTTTATAATAAATCAATTTTTTTGCTTGATCTTGTGAGAAATATTGAAATTCTTTTTTTGTAATGTATTCTAAGATCCTGCTTTTCCTGAGAGGGAGATCTCCTCAGGGTGACGAAGGTGGTGCTGGATCGTGTTAAGGTTCAGACAGCTCTGCCCCCTCACCAACAGAATCCTGAATCTGTCCCATGTGTTCCTTTGCTAATAAACCCTATTTTGATGGAGTTTTAGCTGTGCCTCGGTGCCTCATCATCCATTCGCTCGTTCTCTGCCAACTTTTTACCCATCAGATTGTATCTCTTTTTTTTATTTTATTTATTAGTTTTATCTTATGTGTCTGTGTGTACATTGCCTGCATGTACATAAGTGTACCTGTGTCACGCAAGGCCTGAGGAGGTCAGAAGAGGCTGTCAGATCCCCTGGGATTGGAGTCACAGACAGCTGTTAGCTGCCATGTGGGTGCTGGGATTGGAACCTGGGTCTTCTGCAAGAACAACCAGTGTTCTTAACCACTGAGCTGTCTCTCCAGCCTTTTTTTAAAAATTATTTTAATTATGTAGGGAATGTGGATATGAATGTGGGTATCCATGGAGGTCAGAGTCATCAGATCACCTGGAGCTGGAGTTACAAGCAATTGTGAGCCACCTGACATGGGGGCTGGGAACCAAACTCCAGTCTTCTATAGCAAATGCTTTAAACCACTGAGCTATCACTCCAGCCCCTGGACTGTCTCTTCACAGCTGATAACAAACCTGCATCAGGAGGCCCTGCCCATCCTATCCACCACCTGACTACGGGGTGGAAACTGAGGCAGAGTCACAAGGAGTAAAGGTATCTACCAACTTGAGATAGCACAAGATATTGATTCACTTTTCATCAACAGAGAATGACCAAGATGTTAAGGAAAGTGTCAGCTTCCCTTGCCAGGGTCCCAGGCGTCGTCTGTGGGGAAGTTACAGGGCTTTTTCCCAGGAATCGTCTGAAGGGTGATTGAGTTTCTCTCATCTGTTCCTTATCTGGCTCTGCAGACAGATGTCACAGGGTGAACATGGTACCTTCCCACTCAGCTAAGACTTAAACAAAGACAGGGTTGGGTCTAGAGATAAGGTTCAGTGGTTAACAGCACTGGCTGCTCTTACAGAGGATCCAGGTTTGGTTCCCAGCCATCCACATGGCAGCTCATAGTGTTCTTACATGTAAACAAAACACTCATACACATAATAAATAAAATCTTCAAAAACAATGAGAGAAAGACAGGGGTCAGGCAAGGGGGAAACATTTTTTAGTTAACCAGCTTCTTAAGTTTGGCATCATTGCCCTTTTCAGAAACCTAGACCAGCATCAAGTCAGATGAGTAGAGATTTTTAAAAGCTGCATCAAATGGCAGGCGTGGTGGCACACACCTTTAGTCCCAGCACTTGGGAGGCAGAGGCAGGAGGATCTCTGTGAGTTCAAGGCCAGCCTGGAAGCCCTTCCCTACCTGGGTCTATCTTGTTTAGCTTTCCAAAGAACCAGCTCTTAGAGTCATTGAGTCTTTGTATTGTTTTCTTTGTTTATATTTTACTAATTTCTGCTCTAACTTTTGTTATTTCTTCTCCTCTGCTGAGTTTAGGTTTCATTTGTTCTTGCCGTTCTAGAGTCCTGAGTTGCAGTGTTAGGTCATTTGCTTGTGCTCTTTCTGATATTTTTTTTTTTGTCTTTTTGAGATAAGGTCTACCTGTAGCCCCAGCTGGCTTGGAGCTCACTATGTAGACCAAGCTGGCCTTGAACTCAGAAGGATCCACCTGCCTCTGCCTCCTGAGTGCTGTGATTATAAGTGTGGCCTACCACACCTGGCTGCTCTTTCTGGTTTTTTTAATGTAGGCACTTAGCATTATAAACTTCCCTCTTGGGACTGCTTTTAAAGTGTTCCAGAGGTTTTGATGTGTTGTATTATCATCTTTGGTTAGTTCCAGGAATACTTTTATTCCTTTTTTAATTTCTTCTCTGACCCATTCATCATTCAATAGTGTGTTATTTAATCACCATGAGTTTGTGTAGTTCCTAGGGCTTCTTTCAGTGTTGATTTTGAGCTTTGTTGCACTGTGGTCTGATGGAATGTGTGGAATTATTTCAATTTCTTTGTGTGTTTGTTGACGTTTATTTTGTGCCTCAGTATGTGGTCAATTTTAGAGAAAGTTCCATGGGGTGCTGAATAGAAAGAATATTCTTTGGTTCTTGGGTGGAATAGTCAGTAGATGTCTGTTAGGCCTATGATGTATGGTATCATTTAATTCAAATGTCTCTCTGTTTATTCTTTTTCTGGTTGATCTGTCTAATGGAGACAGTGAGGTATTGAAGCCCCCTTCTCTTACTATGCTGGTGTTAATCTGTATATTAAAGTCCTGTAGTACTGTTTTTATGAAATTGGGTGCACCAGAGTTTGGTGCATATATGTTCATGATTGTAATATCTTCTTGGTTCATTGGTCCTTTGATCAGAATGAAGTGACCCTCTTTATCTCTTCTGATTAGGTTTTGAAGTCTTTTTTTTTAGATATTAGTATTGCAACCCATTTGTTTCTTAGTGCTGTTTGCTTAGAATATTCTTTGCCATCCTTTCCCCCTTACGGTAGTGCCTGTCCTTGAAGATGAGATGGGTTTCTTGCAGACAACAAAAGGATTGATTTTGTTTCTTTTTTTTTATTTATTTTTTTGGTCTTTTGGAGACAGTCTCCCTGTAGCCCCAGCTGGCCTGGAGCTCACAGAATCTCGCTATGTAGATCAGGCTGGCCTTGAACTCACAGAAATCCCTGCCTGCCTCTGCCTCCTGAGTGCTGGGATTGAGTGCCACCATACCCAGCTGGATTTTGTTTCTTAATCCATTCAACTAGCCTGTGTCTTTTGACTGGGGAGTTCAGTCCACTGATATTTAAAGTTATTATTGAAAGATGTGTATTGGTTGCCATCATTTTGATTATTGTTTGCATTCTTTGTCTAACTTTGTGTTTCTACAGGGTGTGGTGGCCCATGCCTTTAATCCCAGCACTCAAGAGGCAGAAGCAGGCAGGTCTCTGTGAGTTCAAGGCCAGCCTGGTCTACATAGTGAGTTCCAGGACAGCTGGGGCTACAGAGACCCTGTTTCCAAAAAAGACAATAATAATAATAATAATAATAATAATAATAATAATAATTTTGTGTTTCCACAATTGTACCTTCATTTAGTTTCTTTCTGTTGCCCCTGGGGTATAGTTTTTCCTTTCTCCATTCTTTGTATTGTTTCAAGTATTCTTTGAAGGCCTGGTTTTGTGGACATGTATTCTTTCAGCCTATTCATGCCATAGAAGATTTTTCTTTCCCCTTCAACTGTAATAGACGTTTTTGATGGGTAAAGTATTCTGGGTTGGCATCTATGGTCATTTAGAACTGGGAATACTTTGGTCCAGGCTCTTCTGGCTTTCATAGTTTATCTTGATAAGTCAGCTTTAATTCTGATAGGTTTTTCTTTATATGTGACTTATTTTTCTTTTGAAGCTTTCAGTATTTTCTCTTTGTTCTGTACATTTAGTGTTTTTACTATGATGTGCCATGGAGAGTTTCTTTTATGGTCCTGTGTATTTGGTGTTCTATGTGCTTCTTATATTTGTATGGGCATATCTTTCCTTAATTTTTGGAAATTATCTTCTACAATCCTGTTTAAGATCTGGTCAATATCCTTAACCTGAAATTCTTCTCCTTTCTCTATGCCTATGATGTGTAAATTTGGTCTTTTCACATGTCCCACATTTCCTGCATATTCCATTCCTATGTGGGTTTTTAAAAATATTTTATTATTTTTATTTTATGTGTCTGAGTATTTCCTGCATGTATGTGAATGCACCCGTGTCAAGCAATGCCGAGGAGGTCAGAAGAGGGCTTCAGATTCCCCCGGAACTGGAGTTAAGGGCAGTTCGTAGCTGCCATGTGGGTGCTGGGAATCGAACCCGAGTCCTCTGCAAGAGCAGTTAGTGCTCTTAGCTGCTGAGCCATCTCTCCAGCCCCTATTAATAGACATTTTAAACAGAGGTTGTAAGCATGGGGGTTAAGAGAAAGAGAGACGCTGAGGAAAAGAGTAAGACATACCCAAGTGTGGGTGTGGGCTTTCAAAGGAAAGTTGCAATTGAGTATCTTAGCAGTAGATATATGTACCATTTTGGTGGCTCTCAAGGTATATCTCAGAGGGTGCTAAGAAATTTCTTTTCTTTTCTCTCTCATTTTTAAGTGTTAGATCGCAGGCCCCCAGCTTGCTTTTGCTCTCTCTCTCTCTCTCTCCAGGCCATGCCTCCCCTGAAGCAGCTCTGGTCACTACCTCCTGCAGATATAACATGGATTTGAAAATAAAAAGTTCTTCTGTGGCTCAGAACAAACAATTCTAATGTCTACCTCAAAACTAGCTGTGAGCTATGGCCAGGTTCCCTGCCCCTGGGGAAAGACCATAAAAGCATAAAGGGTTGGGATTCCTGGCTCCAGCTCTCCCTATCTCTCTGGCTAGATCTCTCAATCTTTTTTTTTTCAAATGTCACAGGTTATTTACTGACAATTTTCTTGATGGACCTCTCTGAGACCTTTCTTGTTACCAGAGAGATGCTTTATCTACAAATTTCTTATCCATATTCTCCTATAACATTTTGCCATTTCCTCACAGATGCCATCATGTGGCTGCTGGGAACCAAATCCAGGTCTCTGCTACAGCAGCCAGAGATCTCAACTGCTGAGCCATCTCTCCAGCCCCTAAGTCTCTATTCCTTTTTTATTTTATTTTTGTATATTTTAATTGAATTTTTGTTTATTTCATACACAACATCTTAATCATCTTTATACCCCCTTCCCTATCAGCACCTACCCATAAGCCCCTCCCCCCCAATGCAGCCTGTCATTTATATAAAGACCCATCGAATCAAGTTAGTATCCTCAGACGTCCCTCAGTGTAAGTTCATCCACTGGGATCTAGTCAGCCTGTCCAGAGTCACTCCCTTAAAGAAGACCAGTTTTTCCTCACCCAGTAGTAATCAACTGCCCAATAGTTCTTTCACTAAGATTGGGGCCTGCTGCCCATTTCCACAGTTCTATGCTGGGGTTTTGTCTGCTTGAGTTTGCATGGGTCTTGTGCATGCTGTCACCATTGCTGTAAGTTCATATGAGCAAGGTCCCAGAAGCCTGTAGGACTGTATTCCACATAGTCATGCACCTCCTCCCTGGCTCTTACAATCTTTCTGCCCCCTTTTTCACAATGGTCCCTGAGCCCTGGGTGGGAGAAGTTTAATATAGGAGCCCTGTCCAAGGACCCACACTCTGCAGGCTCTTATTCTCTACACTTTGGCCATTTGTGGCCCTTTTGCTCATTGGCCTCTGTTGCATGAGGGAGAGCTCTTACTCTTTACCTCCCCACCTGCTGCCACTTTTCCCTCAGCACGCTGGCCATGGCTTTCTCACCCATGAGCATTCACAATTTTATTCCATGCTATCGCTCTCTCTCTTTTTAAAACAATTTATTGAGAATTTCATACATGCATATAAGGTGTTTTGATCAAATCCATACCTGCCTCCTCCCCTCCAACACCTCCCATATCTCCCCATCACTTTTTTTCTGATAACTTTATGTACTCTTTCTTCTTCTTTGTTTTTTATGGGGCTTTTGGCTGCTCTTTTTAGGATTAGATAAAAGCTCCCAAATATTTTAGACATTTTTGGCCTTTGTAATAGAGTAGGTTGCTAAGAGGCCCAAAGACATTGTTTTAGCCAAGAAATGGGCTACTTTTCTTTGGGGTCTTTTTACACTAACCACCTAGCAAATTCCTACCTCCTATTCTTATCACACAATCCTCTGAACAGGTTACCCAAATTGCCAATAGGGAATTGGGACACTTCTTTCATGCTGGACAGGGATGCAGGGTGAGGCAATTGGAGTACCCCTTCAGTGGGTCTATCTAAGACTCCAAAATTGCATAACTCTTTTAAAAAAATACTTTATTTAGTATTTTTATTTTGTGTATATGAGTGTTATGCCTGCATGTAAGTAAGTGCACCCATGTCGTGCAATGCCCGCGGAGGACAGAAGAGGCTCTCGGATCCCCTGGAACTGAAGTTACCAACCATTGTTAGCTGCCATGTGGGTACTGGGATTCGAACCTAGGTCTTCTGCAAGAACAGTCAGTGTTCTTAACTGCTGAGCCATCTCTCCAGCCCCCCCAAATTGCATAACTCTTATCTCAAGGACAAAAAGAAAGTCTTTGAATCGTGAATAGGAGATGTGAAGGAGAAGTAAAGGCAAGAGTAATTAGCATTACACGTTCTAGACAGGGAACTAGAAAAAAGTCAGAACAGGGCAGTTTTCAAATGCTCATATGAGAGTCCATTGGAATTTATTGACAAGGGCTTCCAAAAACATCCTTCTATTGGGTTTCTCCTCATTTTTCTTTTGTCTGTCTGCCAAGG
>NW_008359996.1:1274908-1275242 GCF_000622305.1 Nannospalax galili | reverse complement strand
AGGTTGTTTGAGGATCTGTTCCTCAGGGGTCACATGGGCTTGGGAGGAGCCTCTGGCTCCTTTCTTTTACCAGTTCCATCTATGTGAAGCTAAGTCAAAGGTCCTGCTCAACCATGTCTGGCTTCACTTGGAAGCATGAATGAGATGCTTCCTCTGAGTTTACCCTCCTCTTTGTAATGTGGACATTGGTTTAAGTCCATCTCATGGGGTCTCCATGACCTCCCTGAACAAGAGGACATGTGACTCACCACAGTTATGACATTTTGAGAGATGTTCCATAGTTCCCTGGAACTTAGTCGACCTTGGAGGGCAAGGGGCAAAAACTGTCCTTTAA
>NW_008359996.1:1272590-1274735 GCF_000622305.1 Nannospalax galili | reverse complement strand
TGTCCTTTAAGTCCCTCTGACCACATTAGTATAGGCCTCAAATTATGTATGTTAAACATCCAATAAGGTTAATTACACCAGTCTTGTACTTTTAATTATCATGTACTATGTAGATAAAGCTTGGGTAAAAAATCAAAATTTCTCAGATAAACCATTACAAGATAATATATTTTGTTCCTTAAACTAGTTGACTATACTATGACCATAGAAATTTTAAGATTATGTGTTATTATTTTTGTCTTATCCTTTATATATCATAGCAAACCTACACAGATCTTCATCACTTGCTTTGCCTTTCTCATTTTTTTCTATTTTGGAAAATATCTCCATTCCCATATCCTTTTAAAATCTTTTACATTCTCATTTTCATTTAAAAAAAAAAATTATTAGGGTAACAACAAATCAATTTTCCATCTGTTGTGAGAATTCTTTTCCTGGGAACCCTAAGCAATGTGTTTTCCCTTCCAAGTTTCTAGTGTCAAACCAGTGTTTAATTAAAGTTTTCCTGCAAAAAGACCAAAAAAAAAAATTATGAGACATAATAGCATTAACAAATTTTCCATCTGTTGTGAGACTTCTTTTTCTGGGGATGCTAAGCAATGCTTATTCCTTTTCAAGGTTCTAGTGTCAAGCCAATGTTTGATTAAAGTTTTAATGGGGAACCAATGAACTTATTGAGTTTACTTACCGAGATGACTGAGGGGTAGTTGAGGTGTATGTATGACCTGAGGATATGCACACTGGAAAGCCTTTACTCTGAATGGATCAAGCCTTCTCTTCATAGCCTTCCCCAGATTGTATACTTTAGCCCTTCCCAAATCCAGGAGGCCATGTATGATTAGGGTCAAATTACATACAGTTGGCTGGGAAGAGTAGCTGGATAATGCAGTGAGGGTTCAATGGCCATGCTTAGCCCTTCTTTAATGAATGAGCACAACCATCAACAAGCCCAATTGTGACAATGTTTAGCAATCAGGCTCAGCTGAAGTCATGATGAAGGTAGTTATTTCATGCAGAAGGGACTGCTATATAGCATCATCTTATTAAAAGGACCTAGAATTTAAAAGGATTTGGTGCTAGGATCCACATATGAGGGAGAACATAAGTCGTTTGTTTTTCTGAGTCTGTGTCACTTCACTTAGTATAACAGTGTCTAGATCCATCCACTTAATTGCAAATTTCATTGTTTCATCTGTCTTTACTGCTGAATAGAACTCCATTGTGTAAATGTACCACATTTTTGTTAATGACTCATCAGTTAAGGGGCACTTAGGTTGTTTCCATCTCTTAGCTATTGTGAAAAGAGCGGCAACAAACATGGTTGTACAGGTGTCTCTACAACAAGATGAGTCCTTTAGGTATATGCCAAGAAGTGGAATAACCGGGTCATGTGGTATGTTCATTTTTAGTTTACTAGGAGTTCTCCTCACTGTTTTCCATAGAGATTGCACAAGTTTTCTATCCTACCAGCAGTGAATGAGTGTTCCCCTTTCTCCACATCCCAGCATTTGGTATCATTTGTTCTCTTGATCCTAGCCATTCTGATTGGGGTAAGGTTACACCTTAGGGAGGTTTTAATTTGCATTTCCATAATTAAGAACAATTCTGAGACTTTTCTTAGCCATCTTTCTGAGACGTTTCTTAGCCATTTTATTTCTGACTTTGAGAACTCTCTGTTTAGATCTTTAGCCCATCTTTTTACTGGGTTATTTGGCTTCTTGATTCTTTGGGGGTTTTTTGAGTTCTTTATATATTTTGATTTTTAAAACTCTGTCAGATGTGTGTCACTGGTGAAGATTTTTTCCCATTCTGTGGATTTTTCTCTTCACTTTTGTTTCTTTTCACTTTGTTTCTCTTCACTTTGTTTCTTTTGTTGTACAGATGCTCTTTGCTTCTTTGATCTTTTTGTCTACCACTATTGCCTCCAGGTCAGATATTGTGAGGCTCTCCATATAGACACATTCCTCCTGATTTGGCAGATTAGGTACTCGTGTGCAGAACACAAGCTCAGTAAAAAAGCCTGCCACAGCTCAATGTACATAATAGACTAACAGGTCCCAACATCTCCCCCTTCTTTTTTTATTTTTAAAACCCCAGATTATGCTATATCTAGGACAGAAGGACCGTGCCTGTCTTAGGTTGTTT
>NW_008359996.1:1271825-1272491 GCF_000622305.1 Nannospalax galili | reverse complement strand
TGGCTTGGGAGTAACACTTTGACATTGGTACAATATCCATTTTGTCCCACAAGCACACAGTCATCTACTTGTACACACCTGGAACAAAACAAATAGGCAACCCGCCTCCCAATCCACAATAATAAAAATTCATCACCATTTGCATCATCAGGCGTTTTGAAGCAGGCTGAGCAATTAACCAAGAGTCATTCACAGTCACTACTATCTCTTTTTCCTCCCATATCGCGGGGTGCAATATTGTGGATCAGGAACATTAGTCCAGCATAACTCAGCCAAGATCACTTGCAGGAACATCGTCATCAGCCATGTTTGTCTCCTCATCATTCTTGTCTACTTCTTTTTCTTTGGCGCTCGTCCAGCGAACCTCACCAGCCTTTCCGGCCGCCACCTGGCTCCATCTGCGTCCTGCAGAAAAACATAAACATGCCCTCTTCCCCAAATCAATACAGGGTCAGGGCCATTCCATTGTCCAGTTAAAGGATCCTTCCACCTGACTTGGGTGTAGGTATCCTGTGTCTGAGGGGGCCACATTCTATCTGCCGCAGAGCAGTCATTTTTATCCAAATTCAAAAAGTTTAAAATGAAAAGAGTATGATGTAAAAGATTACTTGGTGTCTGGGGATATAACTCCCCATTTTTTAAAGCACCATGTTTTTAAAGCACCAT
>NW_008359996.1:1270100-1271185 GCF_000622305.1 Nannospalax galili | reverse complement strand
GTTTCAATAAAAGGTACTGTTTCAATTTCCTGTAGAGCTCGAGCTACATAATGACTATGTGTATAGAGATTGAAGGATGTTGAGGTCAGAAGCTGGAACACTGCAGCTACAGCACGAAGTTCCACTACCTATGCTGAAGCAGGGGAAGTTTGAAAAGAATAACTTTGCCCATAAATCACATAAGCTGTGTGTCCATTAGAAGAACCACCAGTAAATACCAACGTAGCCTGGGGGATGGGACTAACCTTAACTATCTTTGGAAATACCAACTCATGCATATTAGCAAATTGTAACAATTTAGCCTTGAGATAATGATTCCCTATCTGATCTAGATAATTTGCAAATGCAATTGCCCATGAATCTACATTTTGAAACAACCATAGCAACTCCGCCTTAGTGTAAGGAAAAACAATTTGAGCAGGCTCAGCTCCAAAGCACTGACATGATTCAGCATGCAATTGTTGGACCAAGGCCACTACAGCCTCATAATAAGGATTAATTACTTTGACTGGAGATACTGGTAGATGCACCCAAAGAAGAGGGCCATGCTGCCAAAGTACAGCTCTAGGGGTGTGAGTGGTAGAAAAAACACAACCCATCCAGGGCTGGCTATAATCTACATAGGTAATTTGTTGTTGTTCAATAGCATTTTCTACTAATGTTTTTAAATTAACCTTCCTAATTTGTATTTTTTGAGGTTTAATTTCTTTGGGATACAGCAGTTTTTCTAGATAACTGAATGGAGCTTCTTTTTGTACTTTCTCAGGGGCAATAACTAACCCATAATTTTTCAATCCCTTCTGTAAGACCCCATAGGTGGCTAATAGCAGTCCCTCGAGTTTGTGAGCTAGAAGTATATCATCCATATAGTGAATAATATATACTTCAGGATATAGATACCTAGTTTGTGCTATAGCCTGAGCTACAAATTTTTGACATAAGGTAGGACTGTTGGCCGTTCCTTGAGGTAAAACTTTCCAATGATAGCTTTTCATAGGCTCCTTAAAATTTATGGAAGGTACACTAAATGCAAATCTCTTGTAATCTTGAGGAGCCAAGGGAATATTGTAAAAGCAAACTTTTAA
>NW_008359996.1:1269550-1270090 GCF_000622305.1 Nannospalax galili | reverse complement strand
CTGTGGAATAACAGAAGGAATAGGCAAACCGGGCTGTAATGCGCCCATCAGTTCCATTGTTTTATTGACTTCTCTCAAATCTTGTAACAATCTCCATTTACCTGACCTTTTCTTGACCACAAAAATAGGAGAATTCCAGGGTGAATTAGAGGGTTTGATATGACCACTATCGCGCTGTTCCTGCACTAACTGCTCAGCGGCTTTTATTTATTCCTGGGTAAGAGGCCATTGATCCACCCATACTGGCTTTTCAGATTTCCATGTTATAGCATCAGCATGAGGTGCAGGTTGTTGAATGGCCTCTGTTAAAAATATCCTAGCCCTTTTGTATCCAATTTTTGACACATTTGTAACGGTGCCTGAATTCCCTGCCCATTTCTTCCCAATCTGGCTTGCGGAAGCACTCCTTGATTAAGCATTTGCTGCGAAACCTGCTCATTGGGACTATACAAATAGACTCCCATCTTATTCATCACATCCCTCCCCCAAGATTGATGGGCAACCCCTTCACAATGTAGGAAGTAAAAGAACCTTTATGTG
>NW_008359996.1:1268510-1269240 GCF_000622305.1 Nannospalax galili | reverse complement strand
TTTGTCCTGACTGTATTACAGCACTTCCTAAGGGGGAATGAGTCATAATCTTGATTTCACCTTGATAGTCTGAATCTATCACTCCAGGAGCTACCAGAATTCCCTTCATGGTGACACTACTTCTTCCTAATACCAATCCCACTGTTCCTTTTGGCAATGGCCCATACGCTCCTGTAGGTCTGGCTTGCATTCCCATGTCAGGGGTTAATACTGTGTAGGTGGAGGCACTGAGGTCCAGTCCTGCGCTTTCTGGGGTGGCCCTAAAGAGGTCTTGAATGATTTCCCTGCTGGGGGTCGAGTGTCCGGAGTGCCCCATAACATTGTTTCGGGGCCTGGGGCTGGCCCCACTCCCCGTTTCCCTGCAGAAGCAAGTTCCCCACAACATCCTTTTTTGATTTGCATTCATTAGCCCAATGCTTCCCTCATTTGCAATGGGGATATAAGCCTGGCTCTTTGTTTCTCTGACCTCCTCTCTGCTTATTAGGGCACTGTTTCACTTGATGTCCCAACTGGCCACACCCGAAGCAGCTCCCCCCAGGTCCAGCTGCCCATCCTTTTGACCCTTTTGTTTGTTGAAAAAATACCTCCTGAATAGGCTTTTCCTGCAATGCCGCAGCCATGGCTACTCCTTGGATGTAAGATGGCCCAATATCAGAGCATAATCTTATATAGTCTGATAAATCACCTTTCTTTCTAAAAGGCCTAATAGCAGCTTGACAGGCTCCATTAG
>NW_008359996.1:1267693-1268380 GCF_000622305.1 Nannospalax galili | reverse complement strand
GCATAGGCCGCAACATCGTACTGCAACTGCTGAACAATATCCCTATATTGTCCTTCACCAGCTAACATATCAAAATCTATGGGAATATTTTGCACTCTATTGGTATTCGCTGTCACCTGGCACTGTTCCTCATACTCAGATTTCCACAACAGATAATCTCCCCCTGAAAGGCAAGCACGTGCCATGTGTTTCCAATCTCCAGGAGGAAGCACATCCATGGACAGGGATTCTAACAAAGGCTGAGTAAAAGGGGCAGTGGGACCATACTGAGCACAAGCAGTCTTTAGTTCCTTAAGCTGCTTAAAAGGCACAGGTGCATGAGACCGCACCCTGTTGCCCTGCTGATCAACTTGCTCAGAAACTGGGAAGACCTGAAATCCATGCACTGACTCTCCTCGCTCTACCGTGGCCCCAATGGCCTGTTGTAGTGGAGATTGCATGGTTCTAAGAGGGTATCAGATTCCTGCCAAAGGCTCCTGAGCCATGGCAATCATGGGAGGCGAACAACCTTCAGTAGCATCAGAGGAGGAGGATATAATCCTACCATGATAGAGGGTGTTGGGGTGGTCCTAATTCCTTTCTCTTTGTTCTTTAACATTTCCTTCTTCACAGCCTCTAACTCTGCCCTTAATTGCTTAATTTCAGGCAGAGCAATTAGAGGTAGACATTTCTCCTGATTATACTCAA
>NW_008359996.1:1265547-1267302 GCF_000622305.1 Nannospalax galili | reverse complement strand
GATTGAAAGAAAAAACAAGAGACAGAAAAGATACTTGGGAGGGCTGTCAGTGAATACTGCAGCCCAGGTTTATTTCAGCTCCGCCTTTTTATACAGAAGAACTCAATTAGTTTCAACAGCTGTTTTTCCCACCTGTATCTGAGGGTCAAGGAGCGGTCAAATACTTTAAAGTCTTCTTTGATCTTTTTGTCTACCACTATTGCCTCCAGGTCAGATATTGTGAGGCTCTCCATATAAACACATTCCTCCTGATTTGGCAGATTAGGTACTGGTATGCATAACACAAACTCAGTAAACAAGCGTGCCATAGCTCAATGTACATAATAGACTAACAGCTCCCAACAACTAGACTAATGAAAACATTTCTATGAAGGCATGTAACTAAAACTCAATAGCTGCCGGGAGTGGTGGTGCATGCCTTTAGTTCCAGCACTCAGGAGGCAGAGGCAGGCAGATCTCTGTGAGTTCAAGACCAGCTTGGTCTACATAGTGAGTTCCAGGCCAGCTGGGGTTACAGGGAGACCCTGTCTCAAAAAGAACGACAACAACAAACTCAATAACTATGATATTAATGCCTGATATTTTATAATCTTTTACTCCTTCAAAATTCTGTTATGTCCTTACCAAGATTAACTGATTACATGGACATTTTAATTAAATATGCATTTTTGCTTTGTAGTTATAATTTGCAGTATTGTTCTTCTTTCTTCATAAATACATAATTGAGAAATAGAGGTAGTTATATTTGTCAGTTTCAGTACTCAGTTTTCAGTTTCCCCAAATGTCAGCCCCACTTATTCTTTTAGGCCAGAGCTCCCTGAAGGATATTCAATGCAATTTTAAAGCACCATTTATTGAACATGCTGTCTCTCCTCCACTGTGTGTTCTTTGCACATTTGTCAATATCAGGTGACTGAAATTGCATGTAATCATATGTTTCTTCAATTTTGTTCCGTTGATCTACATGTCTATTTTTGTGCCAGTACTATGCTGTTTTTAAGACTATAGCTCTGTAGTATACTTTGAGATCTGGTATAGTATTCCCCCCCCCCCCAGCATTGCTCTTTGTGCTCAGGGTTGCTTTGGCTGTCTGGGGTTTTTTGTACTTCCATACAAATTTAAGGATTTTTTTTCTAGTTCTGTGAAGTATGTCATGAGGATTTTGATTGGGATTGCATTGAATACATAAATGGCTTTTGGTAGGATGGTAATTTTTACAATATTAATTCTTCCAATCCATGAACATGGGAGGTCCTTCCATCTCCTGGTGTCTTCCTCAATCTCTTTCCTTAATGATTTAAAGTTTTCATTGTAGAGACCTTTGGTGTCTTTGGTCAGATTTATTCCAAGATATTTTAATTTTTTGCAGCAATTGTGAATGGGAGCATTTCCCTGAATTCTTTCTTGCTGGAAGCATTTCTCTGTACTCTTTCTCCAATTGCTTGTTATTGGTATATAGAGTCTACTGATTTTTGTAGATTGATTTAATAACCTGCCACTATACTGAAAGTGTTGATCAGTTCTAGGACTTTTCTGGTGGAACTTTTGTGATCTCTTAGGTATAGTACCTTATCATCTGTAAAAAGTGATAGTTTAACCTCTTCTTTTCCAATTGTTACTCCTTTAATTTCCTTCTCCTGTCTTATTGCTCCAATAAGAGTTTCAAGCACTATGTTGAAAGGGAGTGGAGATAGTAGACATCCTTGTCTTGTTCCTAATTTTAATGGGAATGCTTCCAGTTTTTCTCCATTTAGA
>NW_008359996.1:1236151-1265151 GCF_000622305.1 Nannospalax galili | reverse complement strand
CATAGAAGGAATTTGGGAGTTCTCCCTCTGTTTCTATCTTTTTGAATAATCAAAGTAGTATTGGTTTTAGGTCTTCTTTAAATGTCCGTAATTTAAGCAGTATTGGTTGGAGGACTATTTTAAATGTGTGATAGAATTCTGCTGTAAATCCATCAGAGCCTGGGCTTTTTTCAGTTGGGAGGCTTTGTACTACTGTTTCAATTTCCAGATATATTATTGGTCTGTTTAAACTGTTGATCTCTTCTTGGGTTAACTTTGGTTCAAATTTGGTAGTGTATAGGTTTTTAAAATATTCTCTTATAATGGTCTGGATTTTTGGGGTATCTGTTGGGATGTTTCCCCTTTCATCTCTGATTTTGTTGTTTGGATTTGTTCTTTCCTTCTTTTGGTTAACTGGGCTAAGGGTCTGTCTATTTTGTTTAGCTTTTCAAATAACCAGCTCTTACATTCATTGATTCTTTGTATTGTTTTCTTTGTTTCTGTTTCATGAATTTCTGTTCTGATTTTTGTTATTTCTTCTCTTCTGCTGGGTTTGGGTTTCATTCGTTCTCACCTTTCCAGTGCCTTAAGTTGCGGTGTTAGGTCACTTATTTGAGCTCTTTTTAATTTTTTTTTTTTAATGTAAGCACTTAGAGCTATAAACTTCCCTCTAAGGACCGCTTTCAGCATGTCCCAGAGGTTTTGTTGTGTTGTGTTGTGTTGTCCTTTTCATTTAGTTCCAGGAATACTTCTATTTCTTTCTTAATTGCTCCTTTGACCCATTCATCATTCAGGAGTGTGTTATTTAATCACCATGAGTTTGTGTAGTGACTAGGGCTTTGTCCAGTGTTGATTTTGAACTTTATTGCATTGTGGTCTGATAGGATGCATGGGATTACTTCAATTTTTTTGTATTTGTTGAGGTTTGTTTTGTGGTCCTGTACGTGATCAATTTTTGAAAATGTTCCATGAGGTGCTGAGTAGAAAGTGTATTCTTTGGTGCTTGGGTGGAATATTCGAAAGATGTTTGTTAGGTCCATTTGATGTATGGTAGCATTTAATTCAAACGTCTGTTTATTCTTTGTCCAGTTGACCTGTCTAATGGAGACAGTGGGGTATTGAAGTCCCCTACTATTACTGAGTTGGGGTTAATCTGTGTCTTAAAGTCCTGTAGTGTTATTTTTATGAATTTGGGTGTGCCAGAGTTTGGTGCATATATGTTAAGATGCTATCTCTCTTAATGAAGTGCCCCTCTGGGTTTTGGAGGGAAGCTTCTCTTTCCTTTCAAGGCCCCATCATGCTGCCTGTGATACAATGAAATGTTCTCTACTTCAAGGCCCATCCTGGCCCTACCTGTGGTAACAAGGCTGTCTCTCCTAATGACGTTCATTTTCTGAAGGGTAGTTTCATGTCAGCTCCTTTCCTGTTCTGCATTTTAACAGTAAGATTATAGGGTGGAGGGACTGAGGAATGGCAAGATCAAGAGAATGTACTGTTCCTGTAGAGCCCACATGAGTGGCTCACAACCACCTAAAACTCCAGCTCCAGAGGGATCCATTGCCTCTGGCCTCTGCAGGTACCTGCACATGCACTTAAAAATAAAATAAATTGGGCTGAAGAGATGGCTCAGTAGTTAAGAGCACTGGCTGCTCTTATGGAGGAAACAGATCCAATTCCCAGCAACAGCATGGTGGCTAACAGCCATCCATAACTTAAAATAAAATCAAATAAATCTGGGGGAAAAAAGAGGGTCTAGTTAGATGGCTCAGTGAGTAAAGTTACTTGTCAAGCCTGGCAACCTGAGCTCTATTCCCAGAACCCACATGGTGGAAGGAGAACTGACTCCTCCAAGTTGTCCTCTGACCGCCACACTGCTGCCTTGCCATGACACATGTACAATTACTCACTCACCACCCCCAAACACAAAATAAATGTGGCTTATTTTTTATTTATTTATTTATTTATTTATTTAAATTTTATGTGTGTTATGCCTGCATGTATATAAGTGCACCTGTTTTATGCAATGCCCTTGGAAGACAGAAGTAGGCATCAGATCCCCTGGAACTGGAGTTATGGATGGTTGTTAGCCACCTTGTGGGTGCTGGGATTCAAACCTGGGTCTTCTGCAAGAACAGCCACTGTTCTTAACCACTAAACCATCTCTCCAGCTCTGGAGGTGCCTTGGATAAGATTATAATCTGACAAAGTAAAACCAAGAACCACTGGGGTTGCACAGCAGGTTAAGACATGACCTTTCACTGTAAAGGGGGATTCTGGTGAGATTCCTATATAACTGTAGACATACAGTGGGAGAAGAGAAAGGCCATAAACAAATGCTACTGATGGCACTGTAAATAGCTTATGAGAGCTTTAACCAGATTTCTCTGAGGGCTCCTTTCCTGCCTTATGTCCCCTGCGGCATTACCATGCCACATTACAGTTAATATCTAAATAAAGCAGCCTAACTCTTAACTTTAATTTTTAAGAGTGGGCCTGAACTTGGAAGATACCCATGTCCCCAGACGTCTCTTGGAACTGTGTTCTGGAACTGTCTTCAAGTCAGGCATCCCCATAATTTTACTCAAAACTGTTTCTCCAGCTTCAGTTGGGGAAGTGCAAGCTGGGATCAACCCTTACCTTACCATCTTGGCTTTTCATTCCTAGTTCTAGAACATCTCATACACACAATGTCAAGCATCCTTTCTCAATCTTCATATTTTCAGTGAAGATGCAAGTGCTGCCTTTTGGCACTTTGATATGTTAATTTTCAAGCATACCCACATTCATTCCTTATCTTCAGGTGGAATAGAAAACTGAGGTTCCCAGGAAACAAGATCAGGTGCCCAGGTCACAAGAGCAGATTCTTCAGTGAGTTTGCCAAGGTTAATTAAAAGTCATCAGTGCAGCTGGGTGTGGTGGTGCACATGCCTGTGGTCCCAGCACTTGGGAGGCAGAGGCAGGCGGATCTCAGTGAGTTCAAGGCCAGCCTGGTCTACATAATGAGTTCCAGGACAGCTGGAGCTACAGGGAGACCCTGCTTCGAAAAGACTAAAAACAAACAAACAAACAAAAAACAACAACAACAGAGATCCGCCTGCCTCTGCCTCCCGAGTGCTGGGATTAAAGGCATGGGCCACCATGCCCTGTAGGTAGTTTTTAACTCATTTTCCAAGTCTAGACTTGAATAAAACTCTTTCCACCACCACTCTCTGTCTCCAGGTTTCTTTTGGTAGAGGTATGGGTAATAGGACTTCCAGGCAAACAAGATCAGATTGCCCCTTCATGGATCTAAACTTCAAAGTCCTAAACTCAAGTCTTTTCCACTGCTTGACTCTGCCTCCAGGTGGATTTCAAAACAAGTAACGTGAACACTTGGACTGTGCTGACCATGTGAAAAAAACTGGATTTTTAAACTTTTGTTAGGATATGATTGTACTGAAAAAAATTTTATGAATTGCTGGATGTAGCTCAGGCCAGCCTCAACCTGGATATGTAGCTGAGGATGACCCAGAACTTGTGATCCTGCCTCCACCTCCCAAGTGTTGGGATTTACAGGCATGTGTCACCATGCCCCATTTATGCAGTGCTGAGGAGCAGACCTAGAGCTCTGTGCATGCTAGACAATCCAACTGGGCTGTACCCCAACACATAAATTCAATATTGCATATGCTTCACCACAAAACAGAAACAATTCAGCGGATTCCTTATATATTTAGAATCAAATGCAGCCTGTATAAGGGCCCACAGAAGCCTCTGTGTGTTAGGGTTCCAAATAGCAGCTCCCCCCACTCCCCAACAGGGACCTCCAAAGATAAGATAAGCAGAGTTCCTCTTATCTTAAGAGGAAAAAGAAAACACTTCCACACCCTAATCCTACCTGCTTCCCCCTCCCTGATTTCTCCCCCAAACATTCCCTCCTTCCACACCCTAAAGCCCCCATATGTAAAGTCCCAGCTCACAACCCGTGAGCGGACATCCTTCCTTTCCCTGACATCTTTCCCTGCCCTCCCTGTCATCCTTCCCTTCCCCTTCCCCTTCCCCTTCCCCTTCCCTTTCCCTCTGCCGACCTCTTTCCCTTCCCCAAGGGAAAGATGCCCCATGCAAAATAAATCTGTATCCCGCTGAGAATTCCATCTGTGCCTGGGTGCCTCATCGATCCGCTTGTGCCTTCCATCCACCCGCTCGCTCCCGCACGTTCTCTACCTATCACTGTGAGGTGCCCTTCCCTTTCCAAGCCTACCTACTCAGATCGTGAGTTCAGCCACAAGTGTCCTTTTGGCACCTCACAGAACTCAGCTCTTACTTAGAGGGTCCCACACCAACTCATCTGCCCATGGCTCACATCGTGTGTGTGTGTGTGTGTGTGTGTGTGTGTGTGTCTGTGTGCGTGCGTGCGTGCGTATGTGCGTTGCACTGCAGGACTTGGGCATGCTAGTCAAGTGCTCTATCACTGAGTTGTAACCCCAGCATCTCTCATCTGGATCTCAGCTGCAATAGCTTTCTCACAAAGGTCTAGCACCTACCTACAGGCACTTTCCACACACCCCTGTGCTCTGACTTCTTACTCTACTTATTTGCTTTATTTATGCTCTGGCTTACCACTTTATCTGTGAGGCAGAAAATGAGGAAGAGCACACAGCCTGTATGTGGCACTTTGAGCTGCCTTGTGCTTGATCTGTGTCTGGTCTAGCTCCTTCCTGGCTGGTCATCTCTCCCCAAACCATCTTCTCTTTGGACACAGCCCAACCCCAGGACTGGTCACCCCTTTACCTTCACATTCTCCTACTTCTGACTGCCTCTTGCCTGGAACTGGGGCTCCCTTGTTTGAAACCTCTAAGTGTCACTCACAGCTCATATGCCAATCGCTGAGGCCTGCAGATTCTATGATAAACCCCTTCTGAACAACCTTCCCAATACCAAGGTTATACACCCTTGATCCCAGCTCCTAATGACATCTATCTGGCAGCAGATGTCCAATGGATCTCTAGTGTCCAGTGCCACACCACTCCCTGCCCACCAGGACGTGTTCTACACCATTTGCAAAAGTTTTCTGCATCTCTTCTCACACCTAGCCAACTGTAATGTCCAAATGTCTGGCCATTTCCCATCCATGCCTATCAAAGTCTCTTGAAATTTTTCTCATTCTTTTTGATTTTTCAAGGTTGAAGTGGGTTTCATAATGGCATTTTCATGTAGTCTTTCAACCATCTCTTCTAGGAAGCCTTCCTGGACTCAGGGAACCTGCTCAAGTCTCCTCTGGGTCCTCTCACATATTGTTTTATTTATTTTTTGTGATCCTGGGAATTGAACTTAAGGCTTCAGGCATGCTAGGCAAGCATTCTACAGTAGAGCTATATTCCTAGCTACTCGCTCACATATTATTTTGTATTGTATTATGATGATAATCAGTTGTTGCATAGCAATTTACTCCAAGTTGAAACTTTTCATCCTTGATAGAGGCTCCTTAAGATCAGAGATAAACAACTCACAAGTTTCAGGAAGTTCCTGAAATGTACCAGATTCACAAAGCTCTTAGTGCAAGCTTATGTGCAAGGTGAGGACTGCCAGGGAGAAGAGATTTTAACCTTGCCCAGCTCCTTCAAGTCATGCAAAAGGCTCCAGGGAAGCAGACTTTGTGTGTTGTCACCTAGGCTGAGGTGGGCTTTGCAGAGATGCAGAGGCCTTTGTACAGTTCCTCCCCTTGTAAGTAACCCTTCACCTATATACCAATAAACTCATTGGTTCGCCAAACTGCATTTTGGTAGAATTGTCTTTTTGGTCTGTTGTTGGTGCCCTATCTAGAGTGAGTAGATGCTTGTTCAAGTCCCCCCCGGAGGTCACACAATACCGATGCTTACTGAACATGAAAGAAGCAAAGCATGGTGACTGATGTGTGCCTGCAGTTCCAGCTACTCACCAGGCTGTGGTGGCAGGATCACTCCAAGTACAGAAATTGGAGTCCAGCTTGGGTCTATAGGAAGATTCTGTTTCAAAAGATTCCGGTAGGGCCTGGGGATGTAGCTCAGCTGGTAAGAGTGCTTGCCTAGCATGCATGGAGCCCTAGATTCCATCCCTAGCACTGCTTAAACCAGGCATGTAGTGCATGCCTATAATCCTAGCACTGGGGAGATAAAGGCAGGAGGAAAAAAAAGAAGGGAGGGAGAAATCAAGGAAGGGAAAAAGGAAGGAAGGAAGGAAGGAAGGAAGGAAGGAAGGAAGGAAGGAAGGAAGGAAGGAAATTCCCAAATGCTAACTTTTTTTAAAGACTCTCATGTCGTCCATGCTGGTGCTGTCTGGCAAAGTAGCAGAGCATAACCCTGAACTTCTTGCCTTCACCTCCAGATTGCTAGAATCAAGGTGTACCACCATACCCATTGTATGCAGTGCTGGAGATAGAACCCTGGGTTTCCTATGTGCTAGGCAGGCACTCTACCGACTGAGTTTCATTCCCAACCCAGACCCATTATTAAACCAAAACACTGGGAGAGTTGAAGAGATGGTTCAATGGTTAAGAAAGATTACTGTTCTTCCAGAAGACCCAGGTTAAGTTCCCAGCACCCACATCAGGCTGCTAACAACCATCTGTAACTCCAGTTCCAGAGGTACCTTGCATTCATGTGGTTCACATAAATTCACACAGGCATACACATATTCACATAAGTAAAAAGAAATCTTAAAAATAAAACATTGGGGAAGGGAGGAGGTGTCAAGTTTAATCTATATGAATCTTTACAGGCACTTTTCTTTTTACAAGTTTACAAGGAATCCTTGAGAAAATCAGACTCTGACTTAGGATCTACCCCAGGGCTCAGTCAATACTTAATGCCAAAATCATCCCAGCTCCAGCCAGAGGCAGCCACTCAGCTCACCCACACTCCTCAAAGATGTCCGGGTAGTGCCGGAAGAGCACGGGTGGGTCCCGGTCACCTCGGACTGGGGCTCGAGGCACAGCCCGGATTCCAGGCCTTCGTCCACGCCTACCCCCTGAACAGGATCGGTGGATCCACTGGTGCGCTTCCACCGCGAACTTCCTCTTGAAGCGCATTCCGCACTCCGGGCAGGGGAAGGGTCGCTCACCTGAGTGCATGCGCCTGTGGCTGACCAGCAAAGAGGGGTAGGTGAAGCGGCGCCCACAGTCGGCACACACGTGGCGCCGCTGGCTGGCCTGAGCGTCTGTGCCGGTCACCTGGACAGGAAGCTGGGCACCTGCTATCTGGTCCCTGGCAATTTTGGTAGGTGTTTGCGCTCCTGCCAAGGCCTTGCTGACAGTTGAGTAAGTATTGTGTTTAACCACCTCTTCAGGCTGCAACTGCCCAGGAGTTGCTTTCCACCCCTTGACGCCTTGTCTTTCCTCTCCAGGCCCTTCCTTGGGTTCCTGCTCCTTCTTTGGGGTGTCTCCTGAGAAATAGGAATTAGATGACATTTTTAAAAACACATTTGTCTCACTGGGGACAGTGGCACATGACTGTAATTGGAACATTTGGGAAAGCAAAGGCAGAAAGATTGTCATGAATTTGAGGTTAGCCTAAGCTACATTGTGGACCTGTCTCAAAAAAACAAAACACTGGCTGCTGGTGCTTGTCTTTAGTCCCAACACTTGGGAGGCAGAGACAGAGGGATCTCTGTGAAATCGAGGCCAGCCTGGTCTACATTGCAAGTTCCAGACCAGCTGGGGCTAGTTTCAAAATAAAAATAAAAATTAATAAAATTAAAAAATAAAGATTATATGCTTAAAAAAAACCAAAACAGTGAAATAAAACACAACACTATTGTATAACTACCTCAGCTTTTACTTACCACAGTGTCAAAACATACAGCCCTAAGACTAGAGAGATGGCTCAGTAGTTAAGAGCACTGGCTGCTCTTGCAGAGGACCTGGGTTCAATTCCCACTACCCACATGGTGACTAACAACCATCCATAACTCCAGTTCAAGGGGATGAGATGGACACCCTCTTCTGGCCTCCGTGGGCATTGCAGACATGGGTGCACTGACATACATGCACATAACCCACTCATACACATAAATCAAAAAAAAAATTTAATGTACGACCTAGTGACTGATTGATGCCAGGTTTTGGTGAAAGAGTTAAAATTTCCTTCCTCATTGGGGCTGGGTGTGGTGGACACACCTTTAATCCCAGCACTTGGGAGGCAGAGGCAGGTGGATCTCTGTGTTCCAGGCCAGCCTGGTCTACATAGTGAGTTCCAGGACAGCTGGGGCTACAGGGAGACCCTGTCTCAAAAAGACCAAAAAAAATAAAATAAAAATTTCCTTCCTCATGTGTCAAATGGGAAAAAATGTTTTCTTGACTTCACAGGGTTAGAGGAAGGTTTAAATAAATAGGTGGTTGTTAATCAGTAAATGCTCAATAAATAGTAGTTACTAGTGTAGTTTCTTTCTTGTTCTCTTTTCGTACAGTGAGACGTCTACAGATGAGGAACCGTATTTGTTTCAGATTTCTTATTTCAGGCTGGTGATGGGAGAAGAGCCAAGTTGCCAATATCCAGCCATTTTTCTCACACCACTTTAAGGCAGACCTGAAACCAGTTCCACTCTTAGGAGGCATTTTAGTTGTTTTGAACGGAGAATAGGTTGTATTTTCTAACAGAAGCACCTGGAAACCTAAAAGTTCTTTGGGCTCCAGATTTTTCTACTCTGTCCTAACGTGACTGCGAGCTCACGTTTTGAAAACTGTTACAGGTTGTTTTTCTTTCCTCCAGTATCCCACATGTTGGCTCTTTAATTTCTGTAGGGCTGCTGAAATGGGGGACCTGAAAGAAGACTTCACTAGAAGGAAACCCTGGACAAACAAGATGGGAGAAGCCTGGGACAATCCCTCACCTCTCCGAGCTCTTCCCAGGCTTTCCCCCTCCTCAGGATCCTGGGCGGCGGGGCTCCAAGCCTCATTCTCCTGTTCCATCCAAGAGATGAGGGCTGGTTTGGGGCCCGGGAATCCTGGGAGAGAACAGGGATCACACTGCTGGCCTGAATGGCCCGGGAAGATCGCATCCCCTGCTAGGGTAAGGGCACCTCCTTAGCACTTATGCTCAAATCAACCTGGACAGGGTCTGTGATGCTCTTGCCAGAAATGTAGACTTTGCGGGATGGAGACTCCCGAGGACCCGGGTACCTGAAGCCCGGGAATGGGAGATAGCTGATGCTGTTGGTGGAAAAGTGAGGGGTTAGGGCTCACGGTCCACTTGGTCTGCCTACGTCGTCTCCCCTGTGAACCCGGGAGAAGGGGGCGGGGGGCTCCGACCCCGAGCCTCACCGAATGCGCCCAGGAGGCCGTAGGTCTCGCGCATCACCTCCCGGTACAGGGCTCTCTGCGCGGGCCGCAGATACCCCCACTCCTCCGGGGAGAAGTATACGGCCACGTCCGCGAAGCTCACCGCCCCGGGCTCCCCGATCTCCCCGGGTCTCAGCGCCCATAGCCGGGCTGGGGGTGGCGCCATGGCGCCCCCCAGCCCCGGGCCCCGCCGGCCAGCTTTCGGCACCGCTGGGTCGGCGGCGGAAAGCGCCGCCCAGGCCACACCCAGCCGCGGCTGCGGTGGACGCTGCGCTGGACCCGGGGCCGGCCGCGGGGGGCTGAGGGACTCGGGGCTGAAGGGGACGAGCAAGGCTCCGGAGGGTTGGTGCGCCTCCCAGCCGCCCGGACCTCGGTGGACAGGTCCGGAAGGTGCCTTTAGCAAACATGGCGACAGCCCGGCGTCAGCCACGGGGTCCCCCCAGGCGCCGTTGCTCCTGCAGCCCTGGCAGGCGCCTTTCGGCCCTCCGTTGCCTGCAGCATCCCCTCGGCCCGCGCATACAGAGGCCGCAGCAGGGCCGGTGGTTGTGTTGTTTGTTTTAATGCGTGTCGGGAGGACGTGCTGGGTAGTCCAGGCAAACCCTGCCTTCAAGAAAGATGGACCGCCGCAGCTTCGCAGACCTCTGCGCGCCGGATAGCGGCGGCCGATGATTGGCTGGAGCCGCCAGGAGAAGCCGTGCGCCCATTGGTTCCGGACCAGCGGGCATTTGCAAAGACTGGGGGGACCTTGAGCAGCAGATGCCCTGGACAGTGTCTGCCTCCTGCTCCCGGCCAGGAATCTGCGGGTGGACCCTGCAGCCTTGCACGGAGCCGCCGACTAAGGAATGTGCTTAGTGAGAATGGCATTAGAATACGGATTTTTTTGTTGTTGTTGTTCTTTTTGAGACAGGGTCTCCCTGTAGCCCCAGCTGGCCTGGAACTCACTATGTGGACCAGGCTGGCTTTGAACTCACAGAGATCCGCCTGCCTCTGCCTCCTGGGTGCTGGGATTAAAGGCGTGCGCCACCACGCCCGGCTAGAGTGCGGATTTTTAAAAAATATTTTTATTTTATGTGTATGCGTGTATTGCCTGTGTATAGAGGTAAGTGCATCCGTGTGTACGTGAGTGCACCCGTGTCGTGCAGTGCCACGGAGGTCAGAAGAGGGCTTCGGATTCCCCTAGAACTGGAGTTAAGGACGATTCCTAGCCGCCATGTGGGTGCTGGGAATCGAACCCAGGTCCTCTGAAAGAGCAGTCGGTGCTCTTAACCTCTGAGCCATCTCTCCAGCCCCTGTAAACGCTTTTTTAAAAAATTTAATTTGAGGGGCTGCAGAGATGGCTCAGCGGTTAACAACGCTGGTTGGTCTTGAAGAAGTCCCGGGTTCCGGTCCCAGCACCCACATGCTGTAACTCCAGTTCCAGGGGATCTGACAGCCTCTTCTGTCCTCCGCAGGCATTGCACAACACGGGTGCACTTACTTACATGTAAGAAATACACATAAAATAAAAACAATTAAAAAAATAAAATATTTTTTTAAAAAATTATTTGAAGCCGGGCGGTGAAGCACACCTTTAGTCCCAACACTCGGAAGGCAGGCAGATCTCTGTGAGTTCAAGGCCAGTCTGGTCTACATAGTGAGGTCCAGGCCAGCTGGGACTACAGGGAGACCAGATGTCTTTAAAAAAGACCAAAAATAAATAAATAAATATAAATATTTAAGAAAAATGTAAAAAGAATTCTATTTTCTGCCCTGCCGTTCCTGTCTCACATAATACTCTCTGTTTAGTACAGCTTCTGATGCTCTCGCCTCCTTTCCTTTTTTTGGTCTTTTTGAGAAAAGGTCTCCCTGTAGCCGCAGCTGGCCTGATTTGCTAATGGAGACCAGGCTGGTCTCAAACTCACAGAGATCTGCCTCCCTCTACCTCCTGAGTGCCCTTTTTTTTTTTTTTTTTTTTTTTTTTTTTCCTTTTTTTTGAGACAGGGTCTCACTATGTTGCCCAGGCTGGCCTCCTCCCTCTCAAGTGCTGGGATTAAACACATGTACCATCACAGGCAGAGTACTTTTTAAAATTATGTTGCTTATTTATTTTTATTTTACATGTATGTGAGTTTTGCCTGCATGTATGAAAGTGCACCCATGTTGCACAATGCCTGAGGAGGCCAGAAGAAGGCAATGGAGTTAAGAATAACAAATCGGTGTCGGTACAGCCAGTGCTCTTGACTGCTGAGCCAGCTCTTCAGTTCCCCCCACCCCCAAGTGTATTTTTTTCTTAATTAAAAAGTTTTTATGGGGCTAAACCTGGGTTCAATGGAAGTGCTAGCCTGCCTGACCCAGAGAAGCACACTTTGTGAGAACTAACAGAAAGGAGCCTGAGCTGCTGCAGCCCATTCCCTATGAGTTCATGGCTTAATGTACAAGAAGAAATAAAAGACCTAGATGTAAAAAAAAAAAAAAAAGTTTTTATGGATCTAACAACCATCTGTAACTCCAGTTCTGGGGGAATCCAACTCCTTCTTCTGACCTCCTCAGGCATTGCCCGACACGGGTGCACTTCCACACATGCAGGTAATACAGTCACACACATAAAATAAAAATTATTTTTTTAAGTTTTATTACACTCACTAGTGTGTGTATGTGTGCAAGCATACATATGCCATAGCATGCATGTGGTGGTCAGAGAACAACTTTCAGGAGTTGGTTCTCACCTTCCACCATGTGAGTCCCAGCAATCAAACTCGGGTCATCAGGCTTGTTGGCAAGTACCTTTACCTGCTGAGCCATCTCCCAGGCCCAATTAGTTTGAAACAGGTCTTGCTGTGTAACCTTGACTGACCCAGAATTTGCTTTGTAGACCAGTTATGTTAGTTACTTTTCTGTTGCTGTGATAAACAGTGGCCAAAAGCATCTTGGGAAGGGAAGGGTTTATTTCATCTCACAGATTACAGTCCATCATCAAGGGAAGCCAAGGCAGGAATTCAAGGCAAGAGCTTGAGGCAGAAGCCACAGAGGAATGCTTCTTACTGACTTGCTCCTACCTGTCTTACAGCCCAGTTCCACCTGCCTAGGGATGGCACCACCCATAGTGGGCTGGGCCATCCCATATCAATCAGCAATCAAGAATCCTGGGCATGGCAATAGGCCAGGCTGGTGGAGAAAATTCCTCAGCTGAAATTTCCTCTTCCCAGGTGTGTCAAGATGACATCCAAGATAAACCATGCACCACACTATCCTGAAAGTTTCATTGATCCTCTTCCCTCAGCCTCTGTAGTGCTGGGATTACAATTGTGTACCACTATACTGGGTATAATGATTAATCTTGGTTCCTAACTCAATTAGATCCAGAATCAACTAAGAAACACACCTCTGGGCAGGTTTGCGAGGGTACACCTAGGAAGGATGAACTGAATGGACAAGACCCTCCCCCAGAGTGTAGCACCTTAGGGAAACAGCTCAGATATAAAGAGATCTGAAAGCAGGGACTGGAGAGATGGTTTAACTGAGGACCCAGGTTCGATTCCCAGCACCCACATGATGATTAACTCCTGTTGCAGTGTATATGACGCCCTCTTCTGGCATTTTTGGACATTGCACACATGTGGTGCATTTATATACATACAGGCAAAACACTCATAACATAAATACAATTAATTTTTTTTTTAAATTTTTTGGTCTTTTTGAGACAGGGTCTCCCTGTAGCCCCAGCTGTCCTGGAACTCACTATGTGGACCAGGCTGGCCTTGAACTCACAGAGATCCGCCTGCCTCTGCCTCCCCAGTGCTGGGACTAAAGGCATGCGCCACCACGCCCGGCCAAAAATTTTTTTTTAATATGTATGAGTGTATTGCTTGCATGTATGTAAGTGGACCCATGTCATGCAAAGCCAGCAGAGGCCAGAAGAGGGTGTCGGATCCCCTGGAACTGGAGTTATGGCAGTTGTTAACCATCATGTGGGTGCTAAGACTCAAACCTGGGTCCTTTGCAAGAACAACCAGTGTTCTTAATCACTGAGCCATCTCTCCAGCCCCATACAATCAAATGTTTTTTAAAAAAGATCTGAAGGGAAAGCAGCACTGTGCCTGGTCCCCCTTGTGCTCATCTACTGTGTTGTCACTGCCACCATCCTTCTCTGCCATCCCATACCAGGTCTTCAGCTGTTACTGGACTCCCAGCCTCTATCGTATAAGCCAGTCTAATACATCCCCATTGTAAAGACTGTTCATTCTTCCAGTTCTGCTCCCCTAGTGCATCCTTACTAATACACCCAGCTTGCTTGTTTGATTTTACCGAAAGTTCCTTAGCTGCCTCATAGCACTCATTGTGGTCAGTAGAAGGAGTATGGTGTTCTGTTCTCTGCAATTCTCTTTGCAAGATATGAAAATAAGGTGTGAAAATGAATGGATAAAACAACAAAAAGATGGGTTGGCATGTGCAAAGCAGAAAGATGAAACTGTTAATTATGGAATCTAGGTAATGGGCATAGGAACGTTTGCCTGAAAATTCTCTCAACTCTTGAATGAAGCTTTTTATAATGAAATATTGTTGAAGATAGCTCAGCCATTTGCTCTTCAAACTTCCTGGCTATTCTATCTTATTTCAGATAACCCATGAAATTGCCATTAGCTCCAATTTACAAATGAAATAACTAATGCTCACAAATGGTTAATCACGGGCTTAAGGCCACATGCCTTGTGAAGACTATATTGAGGCTGGAAACCAGGTCTGCCCAAACAGGAGAGGCTGTGCAGTGAGGTAAAAAAAGAACACCCAGTTCCCATTAACAATCGTTTTTGTACTCCAAGACTCAGAGAAGTCTTTCTTGAGAGAGATTTTTGAGTCGGCCTGCACCAATCTTGGCTTGAAAATATGGTTAGCCCTATCCACCCAGCCATTTATTCCTGCAAGTTTCATATTCAAAAGTAGGGCTCTGAGAGGCTGGAGAGTTGGCTCAGCGGATAAGAACACTGACTGTTCTTATAGAAGACCTGGGTTCGAATCCCAGCACCCACATGGCAACTAACAACTGTCTGTAACTCCAGTTCCAGGGGATCCAACAGTCTCTTTGTCCTCCTCGGGCATTGCATGACACAGGTACACTTACCTACATGCAGGCAATTACATGCATACACATAAAAATAATAATAATAATAAAGTAGGGCTCTGAATGGTGAACACATATAGGCATAACAATAAAGTTTAGACTAGAGAGACTATGCCTTGCTTTCAACTCTAATTACAAATAATTTACTCTGACTTAAAGTCCCTGCCTGCTGTGACCCAAGAACACATTTTTGTCTAAAACACACAAAGCTCAGGGAACATGCGAATTCAGGGGAAGCATACATTGCAATCACGAATGGAAACACTGAAAAGAGAAGTCATTTGTAAAGTGCACTATATTTGGTACTTTTGTGTGCTTTGTGCAGAGTAAGCTTGGGCACGCAAGAGAGTGGCCACGTGAAGCCACCATCCTTCGTGACCTAAACTAGGTTTTCAAGAGTGCCAACAATGGCTTGACGTCACATGTCTCCTTGCCAGGTGGTTCACTTGCACTGACTAAATGACAGGATCCTGGGATGAGTTCCTGAAGGACAGGCTCAAAACATGTCTCTACTCTGAAGGATCCATGATCAACAATGGGCTCCTTTAACAGGCTCTGGCATCTAAGTAACCCCATTTCTGAGGAGCAGGAGAAGTACAGGCCAGAAAGAGGGCACTCAAAGGGAGACAATACTCTAGAAAGAAAAGCAGTTAAGCAAGTGTTTCACAGTAGGATTCATTTTAAGAGCATTTGTGAGCTCACTCCAGGGAAAATGAGTCTAGCTCTCAGGCACTTCTCAGACCTGCCTTGTACTCCAGCTCCACATATATGTATGTGTGGGTTTGTTTTTTGTCTTTGTTTTTGTTTTGTCTTTTTGAGATAGGATTTCCCTGTAGCCCTGGCTGGCCTGGAACTTGCTAATGTTGACCAGGCTGTCCTAACTCTCACAGAGATGCCTGCCTCTGCCTCCTGAGTGCCAGGATTAAGGGCATGTGCCACCATGCCAGACTGGTTTTTAAATTTTTAACATTTATTTATTATGGGAGGCGCAGGAGCATGTGTGTCCCATGGCATGAATATAGAGATTAGAGGAAAATTTTGGGGGGGTCAGTTCTTTCCTTCTTCCATGTGGGTTCCAGGAAATAAACTCAGGTTGTCAGGCTTGGAGGCAGGCACCTTTACCTGCTGAGCCATCTTGCTGGGCCCATTTTATTTATTTATTTATTTATTTATTTATTCATTCATTCATTCATTTTTCAAAGATAGTATTATCTTTATTAAAAATGGAGACATAGCAGCACTTACAAAATACGAGTTCATGGAAGGCAGGGCATACTGTCAACTCTGCAGTCTGCACGAAGGCCTGCTGTGGGCAGCGAGGCATCAGCCCTTCACTTGTGTTGTTGACTCATGCAACTTGCATGTAACCGTTCAGCCAGGACACGATGGTCAGAGGGCTTAAACGCCACTTAAGGGCCTTCATAATCATTAATTCCATGGTAAAATTTCATCTCCTGAGCAAGCGCCATCCATCACATAAGCAAACTGGTGCAACTTTGGAGGGTAGATTTCCTCAAGTTCAGTGGCCATAAATAAGGTGAAATCCAAATGAGCTGCAAAAGGGTCTTGATGACATTCTTTTGTGATGCCATGTGCCAATCAAAGAACTCTTGGACTAAGTAAACCATCTCACTGTGAAGTTCATAGTCTTCACACACCTCCATCAGCCAATCCAGAGGAACCGCTCAGGTCCTCACCTGCTGGAGAGCCTGGCACTGCAGAAATCGCTGCCTCCTAAGTAAGTTCTGTCCTTGTTTAACTTGATCCTCCATACCTCCTCCCGATTTGCCCAGTTCAAGAGAGGCAGTGTGGAGGTTCTGGATGGTCTGCATTTCTGAGGCTCAAATTTAGTCTTGGGGTACCCAACCTCATGGCCCGCTTCTTTGTCAGGGGTGGGGATGAAAAATCAGGGGTCTACGGGATGCTGAATTATCATCCCAAGACTGACTGCCATCCTGGCCTCTCCCAGTCCTGTCAGTCTTGGCAATTTCTTTGTCTGGATCTTGCAAAAACACGGCCACATTTGCCTTCCTCTTCGTGGAGCAGGCAGAGAAGTCGTTGCCACCTTCTTGGGGTGGACGGGGCGAGGCGAGGCAACTGCCTTATTTTTACATTTATTTATTTTGTGTAGGGGTGGTGTTAGATTTAGGAGGTGAGAAAAAGGAAGGAGTTTAAAGTTTAGAAATAAGAGTCCTGAGTGCTGGAATTAAAGGCATGCACCACCACACTCAGCTTTCAGGAATATTCTTAATATACAAATATGAAGTTTGTATTAAGACTATAATACATGTAATGACAGATATTTGTCAAATATTTTTGTTAAACTTCCTCTTATGGTGGGGATTACAGAAAATAAAATGCCAACAAACAATAGCATTCAAAATGTAGGTAAACTTACTCTGTCTATAATAAAAATGTCTATGTTATTATGCCTTAAGATAATAACTACTAATATCTTCCATTTCAAGTATAAATTTTAACCTAGAGTTATAGCATTAAGATATCAAAATTAGCCAGGTGTGGTAGCTCACACCTTTAATCCCAGCACTGGGGAGGCAGAGGAAGGCAGATCTCTGTGAGTTCAAGGCCAGCCTGGTCTCCATATCGAATCCAGGCCAGCTGGGGCTATAGGGAGACCCTGTCTCAAAAAAAAAAAAGATATCAAAATTGCCAGAGTGGTGCCATTGCCAGGTGGCAGGCATATTTCTGTAATATGGAGGCCAGCCTGGTCTACATAGTGAGTTCCAGTCCAGCTGGGCTACATGAAGACCCTGTCTCAAAAAGACCAAAAAAAAGATATCAAAATTATTGCCTGTCTACCTTTGGTCCCTTCTTTCAAAGATAGGTTGGTCAAGGTTCTTATCTTGTCCAATTTAAACTAAAGAAAAGGTAGTCTTTTAAAAACCAAGTTGTTGATGTCCACTCAGTCTGCTTAAAGCACAGGAAGAGGTAGCCTCTGGCACCTGCCAGAGCACGTTCCTGCCCAACATTTGATTTGAGCAGGGAGATGGAAGGTGTCTTTGTTCTTAGAGATGCTGAAGGCCAGGGAACAGATTACAGGCAGCAGAGCTGAAATGCAAGGGTTCTGAATCCCAGGTTTTAGCTAACTGGTTAGTATAGGACTCTGCTCAAAGTTCTTGATATATGTTTATAGTTACTGTAGTTACAGGACCATCTGTATCCGGCCTTAACCAGAACACATGTTGAATTACCACTTAGAAATGAATAATGAAACCTAGAAAGGAATCAGATCACCCCTTTTGTTTAGATTCTTCCTGCCTCCCTCCTACTGTTTGTTGTTTGTGGGTCTCTGTAGGCCAGGCTGACCTAGGACTGACGGTTCTCCTGCCTTACCTCCTCAGTACTGAGACTGAAGGTGTGTGTCATCATGCCCAGCTCTAGACTGTCTGTTGACACTGTTGTTTAAATTTTTCCAGCCAAGTATTCACAGGAGCAGAGGATGAGTAGTAAAGGAAACCTCCCCATCCCCACAGGCAAAACTGGGCCAGAGAGATGGCTCAGAGGATAAAAGCACTGCAAAGAGCCGGATATGGTGGCACAGGCCTATCACAGGGACGTTTTGCAGTAGGAGTGCCAGAGTTACAGACACATGCATCTGAATTTTATATGGATTCTGGGGATCCAAACTTGGGTCATTAGGCTTGTGACAGGTGCTTTTACTCATGGAACCATCTCCCTGGCTCCATTGTTTGACTTTTTGAGATAGTCTCATGTAGCTCAGCTGGCCTTGAACAGGTCATTATACCATTGATGCCCAAACACTCATATTTTTAGACACACACTACTCATCCAACTTCTACCTCCCTTTACTTTCAAATCTTTGTCATAAAAAAAGAAGGAAAGAAGAGAGTAACGAGCAATGGGAAATTCCACTTAACATTAGCACTAAAAATAAAATAAAAAATAAATAAATAAAACGCAGCCGGGCGTGGTGGCGCACACCTTTAATCTCAGCACTCGGGAGGCAGAGGCAGACAGATCTCTGTGAGTTCTGCCAGCCTGATCTACATAGTGAGTTCCAGGAGAGCTGGGGCTACAGGGAGACCCTGTCTCAAAAAGACCAAAAAAATAAAATAAAATAAAACACAGCCAGGTACGGTGGCACCCACCTTTCATCCCAGCACTTGGAAGACAGAGGCAGGCAGATCTTTGTGAGATCAAGTCCAGCCTAGTTTATATAAAGAGTTCCAGGCCAGCTGGGGGTACAATTAATTAATTAAAATAAAATACTTCAAGGAAGTGAAAACCACAAAACATTGCTGAAAAAAAAAAAAGGACATCCAAGCAAATGGGGAAGAAATCCACGTTAAGGGTGCGAAGTCTTATTGTTGCCTTATTCTTTGTTTTTTTGCTCCTAATATTGTTAATACTCAAAACAATCTACAGATCCCATGTAATCTCTGTCAAGATTCCAATGGTGATAAAGTTGTCCTGACTTTCATATGTGCCTCCCCACAAATAAATAAATATAAAATTTTTTTTGAGACAGATATAGCCTAGCTGGCCTGAAACTTGCTGTGTAGACCAGGCACCACCTGCCTCTGCCTCCTGAGTGTTGGTATTAAAAGAGTGTGCTATCATGCCTGGCATAAAAAAATTTTAAAGAATGAAGCTGGAGAGATGGCTCAGAGGTTAAGAGCACTGGCTGCTCTTGCAGAGGACCCAGGTTCGATTCCCAGCACCCACATGGCGGCTAACAACCATCTGTAACTACAGTTCCAGGAGCTCCAACACCCTCTTCTGACTTCTATGGGCATTGCACAACACAGGTGCACCTACCTACCTACCTACCTACCTACATTTAAAAAATACACTCATATACATAAAATAAAAATAATAAAAAATTTTAAAAGAAAAACCATCAGGACAGGCATGATTAATCCCAGCACTCGGGAGGCAGAGGCAGATGGATCACTGTGAATTTAAGGCCAGCCTGGTCTACACAGTGAATTCCAGGCCAGCTGGGGCTACAGGGAGACCCTGTCTCAAAAGAACACACAAAAAAAGAAAAACAATCAAAATTATGACAGAGTCAGGTTGAAACATGAATCAAAAGATGGTTCATTGAGACCAAATTGGAGTTAGCCTGGGTTAGTGTAGAAGAAGGGATTCAAAGCCTTAAGGGGATGCTAGAGAAAGCCTGTCACTTAAAAGCTACTCATGAGCCAGGTGTGGTGGCGCATGTCTTTAATCCCAGCACTCAGGAGGCAGAGGCAGGTAGATCTCTGTGAGTTCAAGGCCAGCCTGGTCTACATAATGAGTTCCAGGACAGCAGGGGCTACAGGGAGACCCCGTCTCAAAAAGTCTGCCCCCCAAAAAGATAGCTGTCATGTGTCCAAGAGAAAGCCAGATATTCCCTGTGAGCCTCACAGATTACGTCTAACCAGCTGCAGTTTGCCTCAAAGAAAGCAATTTCATTATCTTTAATTTCCAGATAAAGAATGTGAATCATGGCCAGGTGAAGTGGCTCATGCCTATAATCCCAGCACTGGAAAGATGGAGACAGGAGGCTCACTGTTAGATGTAGGAGGGAAGAAAAAGAAAGGACTTTAAAGTTTAGAAATAAAAGTCAGAGCCAGACCTACAGCAGGCAAGGAATGTGCCCCCCTGATTCAGGAAACCCAGCAAAGACCAATAAGCTGTTCCTCAAAGAATGATTATCTGCAATAAAATGGGGAGCAGTCTGGTATTATATAGGAACGCTGCCGCACACAACTGCAAGAGTTAACTCCGTGCGAGGGTCTGGTGTCCTTGTGGGTCTCTTCTCCCAAGATTATTTTCTCAGGCAGGTGGGTGAGTTATCTATAGCACCAAAGGAGACAGGTGGGCTCCATAAACAGTCTCTCTCTCAGTCCAGGGAGTGACAAGTTGATAAGGCTTAAGCAAGGCCAGGCTTGAGCAAGGCCAGTCTACCAATTTAGGGTCAGTTATACACTTTAAGGGATTTATGGTTATATTGCTTTCTTAATGAGGCTTGTGGCTCTTCTGCAATTCACACGTTCTATCAGTCACTAGTTCTAGACCAGCCTGGGCTACATAACAAGTTTCAGGCTAGCATGGATTAAAAAGGAAGATTAAAAAGAATGTGCATACAATACTGAGATTTTGAAAGTTTCAGATGATGGGATTCCAGCTGCCTCAAAGGGCTTTCTGCTTACTATGGAATCCCTCACATTAGTGCCCTGGCAGCCAACCCTGTATATTTTAATGTATGAACGGACCTGAGCACCAGTCTAAATTCATTCAAAACAACTTGTGCAATGAACAAAGCCAACTGAAAATTATTCAAAACAAGTTATATCACCTTACCCAACAGTTCTTTATCCCTATAAAAACCCAGTCCTAGACTGAGGGTGTAGCTCAGGGATGGAGTGCTTGTCTAGCATGCAAGAAGCCCTGGATTTGACCCCTAGCACTGGAAACAAACAAAACTTTGTCCTTGCCTTTGTTGAAACACTTGCTTAGTTTCTTTTATTTTTTTCCCCCTCTCTGTTCTTGTTCAGTTTCTAGGTAAGCCTCTGCCTCCCAATTTACAAATCTATTCTGTACCCACATAAAAACCATCTTTACTTTTATTTCAACCTTGTCTTTCCTGTTGTAGTTTATTTTTATTTCTATGGTTATGTTTAGGGCCCAGAGACACATTTTTTCACTAGTACTTTGCATAACAGACCTGTGATAGGATCTGAAACATCTCTGTAGGGCTCCATTGCTTGCTCTTCTCTGTAAACCAGACATTACGTTGGGAATTATAGTCACTGGAAAACTTAAATGCAATGAGAATAATCAGTTCCCAGAGTGGCAAGAGCAGAGAGGTGGTTCGGTCATCAAAATGAAGGTGGGTGTAGTTATTGTAATGGCCAGCAAAGGCAAATCAGCAACCAGATCAGTCAGACTCATAAAGATCTGTGACGTTAGTTGATCGTGCTATTTCTAGAAATGAAACACATAGGAACCCTAAATTCTTACTTGACCTGACAAGCAGTCAGCTTTCAGGTCAGATGAACAAAAATCTGACTTGGATTATAAAAACACACCCCATTCCCTGACCTGAGCCAAGCTATAGACCTAGAAGTCCTTTAATGGAGCAGAGGCCAGGTCACATCCAGCACACTACTGAAGTTTTCTACTGTTAATCTTTCTCACATCCTTCCCCAGAGGGTTCTACAGCCTTTTACCAGGGTAACTGCAATAGGGAAAATGAAATGGTAAGACCTCTGGGACCCTACTGGATACCGCCTCTGAACTGACACTGATTCAACCAGGAATGGCCTGTAATCCCAGCTACTCAAGAAGCTGAAGCAGGAAGACTATGAGTTTGAGGCCAGTTGGGCAACATGGTGAGACCCTGTCTCAAAGCCCGGAATGTGAGAAGCCCTAAGTTCAATCACCAGTACCACACGTACAAAAAAATGACTTACAACGTCTTGTGGCACTGGCATCAGATCAGGGGCTTATGCAGATCAGGCAGTCAGTGAAGTTTTAACTCAGGTCTGACTCACAGTGGGTCTTTGACTCATCCTGTAATCATTACCCGAGTTCCAGAAGGTATAATTGAAACAGACAACCTAGGTAGGCTGGTACATACCTGTAATCTTGGTGTATCCTGTAATACATAGTGAGATCAAGGCCAGCCTAGGCTACATAGCAAATCTGTGTCTCAAAAACAAAGGGCTGATTCTAGGCATGGTTGTGCATGCCTTTAATCCCAGCACTCTGGAGGCAGAAGAAGGTGGGATCTCTGTGAGATCTAGGCTAGCCTGGTCTACATAGGGAGTTCCCAGGCCAGCTGGGGCTACAAGGGAGACCCTGTCTCAAAACAAAATAAAAATTAAAAATAGAGCCGGGCAAGGTGGTGCGTGCCTTTAATCCCAGCACTTGGGAGGCTGAGGCAGGCTTGAGTTCAAGGCCAGCCTGGTTTACACAGTGAGTTCCAGGACAGCTGGGGCTACAGGGAGACCCTGTCTCAAAAAGACCAAAAAATAAAATAAAATAAAGTTCAGGGCCAGCCTGGTCTACATAGCAAGTTCCAGGCCAGCTGGAAAATAAAATAAAATAAAATAAAATAAACAAAAAAAGAAAAAAGAAACAAAACAAACAAATAAAATAGCTGGAGAGATGACTTAGTGGTAAAAGCACTTGCTGCCAAGCCTGACAACCTGAGTTCAATTCCTGGAACCCACATGGTAGAAGGCAAGAATAGATTCCTACAAATTGTCCTCTGACTGCCACACAATCATGTGGCACACATGTGCACGCAGGTACACATACATACACACACACACACACACACACACACAAAATAAATTGTAAAGAATAAAAATTTTAAGGAAAAAAAGAAATGGGTATACTTAACAGCTAGCAGAATTTTCCCATTATTCCCTAACTTCTGGTAGTTAGAGCTACCCTCTACCTAAGAAAATAGGAAGTCAAAAACGAAATGATGGCATCTCTAGAGGGATTGCAAAGATTACCCCTGAACAATGTAAGGGGATGGATTCCTATCTGTTCCATTTACCTCTCCCATTTGGCCTGTATAGAACCTGGAGAATGACTGAATTGTTTTTTGTTTGTTTGTTGTTTGTTTGTTTTGGGTCTTTGTGAGACAGGGTCTCCCTGTAGCCTGTAGCCCCAGCTATCCTGGAACTCACTACGTAGACCAGGCTGGTCTTGAACTCACAGAGATCCACCTGCTTCTGCCTCCCAAGTGCTGGGATTAAAGGTGTGCACCACCACACCTGGCATGACTGAGTTGTTTTAAGCTTCACCAAGAGGTACCTTCAATTGCAGCTGCCATATCACATGTGGTTACATTGCTGAGTTCTCACCAGAAGCAGATTTCCTTTTTTTTTTTTCATTTTTATTTTTATTTTTATTTTTTATTTTTTGAGTATGAGTGTATTGCCTACATTTAGGTAAGTGCTCCTGTATCATGCAATACCCACGGAGGACAGAAGAGGCCATTGGATCCCCTGGAACTGGAGTTATGGACAGTCATTAGCCGCCACGTGAGTGCTGAGATTCCAACCCGGGTCTTCTGCAAGAACAACCAGTGTTCTTAACCGCTGAGCCATCTCTCCAGCCCCAGCAGTTTTCTTTTAGTTGACAAGGCCAGAAATAGGCTTGCCCTGTTCTTGGGGAGAATATCACTCTCCAGCGCTTTGATGCAGTTTAGTTTACACAGGTTTTGATACCTTTCCTTTCTGTAAAACAGCACTAGTGTTTTACAGTGTAGTGACTGGTGCATTGGTGACATCCTGTCATTGGATCCACTGAACAGGAAATAGATAATACAGGACTGATTGGTAAAACATCAGTATGTCAGAGTGAGAAATAAATCTGTAGTTTCAGGGGCTTTCTACCTTAGTGAAATCTAGTAGTCTAATGGTGTGGGAGGTGTCAAGATATCCCTTGTAAGGAGAAGTGGTATCTGGTTCTTCCTACAACAAAGAAAGAGGCACAATGCCTAGTGGTTATATCTGGATTTTGAACAACACATTTCTCATTTAGATGTGCTACTCTGCTCTATCTGCTGAAGGGAGGAGAGGCTGCTAGTTTTGAGTGGAGGCTATAATATAGGACTGTCCTCTGATAGATAACATCTTCCCAAGCTCAGCTGCACACACTTGCCTAAGATGGTCACAGTTGACTTTTCATGACCCACAGAGACCCTCACCTGAGAGTACAGCCACACCTCCTGTTGGAAGGCGTGTCCTCTGAAGGACAAGAACAGATGGATGTCTGAACCCTAACAGACTCTAGAGAAAGGGAGGGAGACAGTCACCCTTCCCACCCAATCAGTCAGCTTCAATTCCATGAGGGGGAGGGTCTAAGGATAGACATGGAAGAAACCAGGGAGGAGGCAGGAGCTTCGCCATCTTGGGGCTGTGGGCCAGCAGCCACAGATTTGGAAGGCTCAGCTGAGATGTAGGGAAAAAAGACCACGGGTGTCCATACCTTTGGTATTTGTTTTGTTTTGTTTTGTCTTTTTGAGACAGGGTCTCCCTGTAGCCCCAGCTGTCCTGGAACTAGCTGGGCTCAAACTCACAAAGATCTGCCAGCCTCTGCCTCCCAAGTGCTGGGATTACAGGCGTGTGCCACCACACCCAGCATCTTTGTAAGTAACCCCTCATCATCATCATAAGCTCTGTTGGCAAGTCCAGATAAATATCTTTATTCCCTAAACTGTAGTTTGGAGGAACATTGTTGTAGGCTGGTCAGCAGATCATAAGGACAGTGTGGGGAGACAGGGTTGCAGCATGCCTGTCAGTGGGCCTTGAGTTTGCTGGCCTCTCAGCAGTAAATCTGACTTACACATCCCAACCCATAATTGGTGATTTGGCCCTAATTGTACGTGGCCTGGGGGTGATTAGAGAATATAGGCTAGGAAGACTAGGAGGGTCATTCTGCCCCCTTGTTCAGCTACTGGAAAGCCATTATCCATGCTCAGGTTTTCTGGATGTGGCTTGGGGGTGGGGCACCCATACTCCTGTAAGTAAACCCTCACCATTGCTCTGTAGGTAGGCACAAGAACTCATTGGTTTCACAGAGTGCACTTTGGTGAATTCATAACTCGGTTTGTCCTTGGGATCAAAGGAGGAGGAAGCATTGTTTCTACACATATGCACACCCAGAAGGAATTTTAGCAACTCTTAGCAGTGTGAACAGACTGCAACTAACTGAGGATGAGTTTGGGAAGAGCAATGCTGTAGTCCCTGATACGGGGAAGGAGACCAACAACTGAAAGGAAGCCGTGTGAGGACAGAGTATTGGCAGAAGAAATATTGATGTGATGGGCTATCCCCATAGGACCAATGGGGATGGTGGCAGTGGTGTGCACAGTGCAATGGGTAGTGAGATATGTAAGGCCACAATGTTGGTGAGGGAAATCTCAGGATGGCAATCTTCTAGGTGCTTTGGAGTAGCACCTCTGATGTGCAGGGTCCACCACAGGAGTATAGAGATGTGTTGAGAACAGCCAAAGATCTGGAGAAGACATTACAAGCCCTGGGATAGCATATTGGGGGCAGAGGTATCAACACACGTGGCTACAGAGGCAGCCTGACTGCTGCTAATGTATAATAAGAGATCTGTCCAAGACAGATGTGGCAACCCATAGGAGACTGAAGATGTAAGGGAGGAATTACAGAGAGGAAGGGATACAAGGCCGGCCTCTTCAGTATTGGCCTCCAACTTAGCTGATAAATTGAATAAAAGAAAAGGATAGGTCCAGGTGTTGGTGGCCGCCTTTAGTACCAGCACTCAGGAGGCAGCAGCAGGTGGATCTCTGTGAGATCAAGGCCAGCCTGGTCTACATAGAGAGCTCCAGGCCAGCTGTAGCTACAGGGAGACCCTGTCTCAATAAAGGGGGCTGGAGAGATGGCTCCACAGTTAAGAGCACATGCTGCTCTTCTAAAGGACCTAAGTTTGATTTCACCCACATCAGGCAGCTCGGGTCACAGCAGTCTGTAATCACAGCACTGCACCCCCATGTACAAACCCACACGGCGACACACACATATACATAATTTTTTTCAAAAGGGGAAGGGAGATAGAGGTGTTGGCCTGTCATTTTTCATAGCTAGGGGGCCAAACGGGGAAGAGAGCCTAGGTTATGTTGGTAATACAAGGCCCATCCTGAAACCCCCAAACCTGGAATCCACAGGAGAAGTCAAGTAGCAAAGAAAAAGAGAACAAAATAGAGGTGACAGACACCCCTTGGGTCCAACCTTTGATACAAAGAAAAAGAAATCTATGACCAAGAATGCACACAAGGATGTTAACAATGATCTGGTGCAAGAGACCATGGTAATCAGAGAATATTCAGCACTGCAATTGCTGAATTAGGGAAAAGCTCTTTTTTGGGGGGGGGTCTTTTCGAGATAGGATCTCCCTGTAGTCCCAGCTGGCCTGGGACTCACTGTGCAGACCAGACTGGCCTTGAACTCACAGAGATCCACCTGCCTCTGCCTCCCGAATGCTGAGATTAAAGGCATGTGCCACCACACCCAGCCATATATTATGTTTTCTGTAGACCCCAGTGAGATTGCCACTCAAGGGACTCAGCCTCACTCTGGATCTCCCTGGCTCAGTGAATTGTTACAAGGGAGGCACCCCCTGAGATGTTCCAGGGACCCATGACTTTCACACCAAGGCCAGAGAGTCTCAGAATGACCACTGCATGACCCCGATATTAAAACTGATGGAGTAACTTCTGGTCCTTCTAGGAGGTAAATTCTGGTATTCCTGATTTGAAGCTCCATTCAGGACGGGTCTTTAACAGTGGGAGTATGATCTTGATGAGTATGCTCCCAGACCTTTAATAGTCAAGATGTTGGCTGAGAAAAGTCTGGCAAATAAACGGGTGCACCTTGGAAACTGCTTACTCTAGTCCCTATTCATGTCTGTTTTGTGCGTAATGAATAATTGTATGACTGAGTGAGTGATTGCACGGACAGACAAATAGAGTTCTTCTATGGACAGCCCCTGTTTGGAGGGTCCTGTGTTTTGTCTATTGTGGAAAGAGAGTACACCCTTGTTTGTTTTATCTGCTGCCCTCTGACTTTCCCCTTTTCCTTCCTCCTGATTCTTGCTAAGGACTGGGGAGCCAGCCTGCCCTCTGAGATTGGCAGGTCTGATAAATTCTGTCTCTAGCTCCTGCTGCCATTCTGTTCTGATAGGCTTGTGGCTGCTTACAGCTTTCTGTTCTCTCTCCTCTCCCTGTCACAGATACAGACAGGCACCCTACTGTGAAGGCCCCTCCCTCACCCAGGGCACTCCCTCTCCCCCTTGCCCAAGCTCTGGTTGCTGCTACCCGCAGCAAAAGCCCACAGTCAACATTTCCCTGTTAAATATTAATCTTGTGTCCCAATCCTCTTGTAATCTTTTCTTTGTTTTGGAGTTACGCACTCTTAGTTTTGGGATTGATGGACCTTGATGGTCTATTAATATATCCCAAAGAAAAAGCAATACTGTCTTCTTTCCACCTGGCATCTTCTGACTTCCTTCCCTGTCTCCGTAGGAAAGGGGGGTGGGGATGGAATGCAGCTCTGGGCTTGCAGCTAGGACAGAGCCCACTGGAGCCTCTCATCTGCCCCCTCATTGTTCATGGCACAACAACCATGAGCATGTCTGCATTGGCTCCTTTTGCCCTCAGAGTCACACACAGGTGACACACAGGGCCCAGACGGATGCTAGGCACGCAGTGAGTTGCATTATAAGGGTGGAACAATGGGCTTGGGAGATCAACTGTTTTGTATTAAACAGCTGCCTCTGGACTGGAGAGATGGCTCAGCGGTTAAGAGCGCTGGCTGCTCTTGGAGAGGACCTGGATTCAATTCCCTGCACCCACGTGGCGGCTAACAATCGCCCTTAACTCCAGTTCCAGGGGATCTGATGCCCTCTTCTGGCCTCCGCAGGCATTGCAAGACATGGGGACACTTACATGAAGGCACTAATGCACATAAAATAAAAATAATAAATTATTTTAAACAGCTGCCTCTCTCTTCCCCCTTCCTCCCTCCCTCCCTCTCTTTTTTTTGTTGTTTTTTTTTTTTAGACAAGGTTTCCCTGTAGCCCCAGCTGTCCTGGAACTCACTATATAGACCAGCCTGCATTGATCTCAGAGATCTGCCTGCCTCTGCCTCCCAAGTGCTGGGACTACAGGCGAGCACCACCACATCCAGCTTTAAAAAAATCCCTCCCTCTCTTTTTAAGACAGGGTCTCACTCTTTCACTATGTAGCCAAGGCTGGCCTCAAACTTGTGATAATGCTCCTGCCTTAACTTCCAGCATACTGGCATTCCATAACAGTATGGAAAGCTCCCCTTTTCCCCAAACCTTTCCTTCAAAGTTGAATGGCTTTGCTTATTTATTTTATTTTTTGTTACACTGTTATTTTGTTGTTGATTTGATTTTTGTTTTGAAAATAGGATCTCCTGCCTCCACTTCTAAGTGCTGGGGTTATAGGCATATGTCCCCACAGCTGGTTTGAGGATATACATTAAAATCAACAAAGGGTGTGCTGGTGCATAACTTTAATCCCAGCACTCAGGAGGCAGAGGCAGAGGTAGACAGATCTCTGTGAGTTCAAGGCCAACCTGGCCTACTTAGCAAGTGCTAGGTCAGCTGGGGCTACCTGTCTCAGAAAAAAAATTGAAGATGAGCAAGTTGGAATGTGCAGGGTTTGAGCAACCTACGTCTGCTGAGTTAACCCTTTGCCACACATATCTGATCCAGAGTCCACTGCACCTTGAGTACACAGCGGCATTTGAATCTTCTAAAATTAATTGGTTTAGATCCAATGCCTAATAACCACTGAAAACTCTAGTTATTTCCCCTTTTCCAATGTCCAGTCACCCTGGTAAATGGCTGCAAGTAACTTTGGGGGAAGCTGGGAAGATCTGAAAGCATGTTCTTTGCCTATGTAGCATGGCCCCATCCAAGGAGCTGGGGATGTAGCTCAGCCGTTGAGTGCCTGCCCAGCAAGCAGGTGCAAGGTCCTGTGCTGATCTCCAGCATGACAAAAAAAAAAAAAAAAGGGGGGGAGGGAGAGGGCACTCAAGTCTGTGAAAGAAGGCTCCCGAGACTGGCTGGGGGCTGGGGTTTTAA
>NW_008359996.1:1206153-1235318 GCF_000622305.1 Nannospalax galili | reverse complement strand
AAAGACAAGACCAATTACAAAGACTATCTTTTTGAGGCCAGCCTAGTCTACACAGCAAGTTCCAGGCCAGCCAAGGCTACATAGTAAAACCCTGTCTCAAAAGAAAAAAAAAAAAAAAAAAGTGGAGGAGGAAGAGGGCACTCAGCTCTGTGAAAGAGAGCTCTCGAGACTTGCTGGGGGCTGGGACTTACATTTTTGCATACTAGCATCTACTTTATTGTTTCCAGCACTGGGGATGGAACCCAGAACCTGTATCCTTTTTTTCCTTTCTTTTTTTTTTGAGGCAAAGGTCTTATGTAGCCCAGGTTGGCCTTGAACTGATGATCCTCTTGCCTCAGGCTGGGAATATCTGTATTATCAGTATCTATCACCACACCTGGCTTTTCTTGTGGTTCTTGCAAACATTAGCTTGGAATGCATAAAGTGCTTAACACAGTACATGGCACACAGAAAAAGCTAATCAAGTGGAATAATATTACAACTGGCCAAAGACAAATGTATAGTGAATGTAGCATGCTTGAATAGTCGTACAGGAAATAGCTGAATTAGCTGAAACTGAGCTGAAAATAGCGGAGTCGGACTGCAAGGAAAATCCCTTTTATTGTTTTAAAGACAGATCTTTATAGTCTGGAGTGTGTGTTTTCAGGACAAGAGGACTTTCAGCAATCTAAGAGGAAAGAATAAATAACAGAAGGAGCAAGATTCCTGAGGGGGTCAAAACGGATGAAATCCAGACATAGCTACTGATGCACATTGCTCATGAAAGACGTGCCCTGAGAAGGGCCAGAAGTTACACTGGCCAATTAGAAAGGGGAGTAGAATGGGGAGAGAATTCCTCTTTGACACCTTGTGTTTTCTTGGTGAGCACAAGGCACTAATTGGCTAATATCTGGATGGCCTAAGAAACACAGCAGAAGCAGCTCAAGTCTGGGGCCAGGAAGGAATCATGGACCACAGCCCTTCTCAACAGCACAGCCATCCCCCCTTCCCCAGTCTTTTTGTGGTTTATTCATTTATTTATTTTTTTTTATTTTGGACTTTTTGAGACAGGGTCTCCCTGCAGCTCCAGCTGGCCTGGAATTTGTTATGTAGACCAGATAGCCTCAAACTCACAGAGATCTGCCTGCCTCTGTGGGCCACCACACCGGGCCCCTCACAGCTTTTATATAGGCATGAAAGCAGATGGAGATTAACCCAAATTGCTGCTGCGTAATAGCAAGTAAGAGAAACCCAAACTGTCTTAAGCAGAAAGAGGAATTTGTTGGACAGATGCTGGGATCCTCATTGAACAAAGACCAGACTCACAGCTGGAATTAACCCTGGAACTGAAGAACCTCAGAAAACCTACAAAATTTTCTCATCTGTGCTCCCACAGGCCACATGATGGAATTTAGCCACTAGTAACTCTCAAGTTTTAAGTTACATTCTGGGCCCAGAAGTTGTAAAATTTCTCTATGAGGAATTACTTCAGCTAGTCTGGGGATAACAGGTTGAACCAGTTCCACAGGAGGCTTGCAGATGTCCTAGGTGTTTGCTAGGGTAAGGTGGGTCCCTTGGTCTAAGGATCTCAATCTCTATCATAATAGTGAATTTCTTCTCAGTCAAGGAACTAGATTTACATTTTGTGAACAGTAATTCCACAAGGAACATAATTCATCCATCAAATATTTTAATAACATCCTATCTGGTATGACCCCTACCCAGAGGGTACTCATCATCCAAGAAATAGTTACAATGCAGTTTGCCAAATACCTAAACAGAGGTAACTACAAATGTTCTGCTCCCTGGCTGCTGCCCACTTGGGGCTGAGATCGGGAGAGCTACAGGAAGGAGCAAGTGCAGTGGGGAGACCCCAACCAGCTATTGGAACATGAAAAGTCATGTTTGGACATTCCAATGTGGTGCAGCTACCCAAAGCAAAAGTGTAGGCCATGTTCACATTGTAATTCAGTAAAGCTTCACTGAGCACCTACCTACTCAGGTGGGTGCCATGGAGATGTATCAAAGCTAAGACACACTGCATGGCCACTTTGAGACTAGAAGGGAGACAGAAATGGGCACAATCTGCTGAGACTCTTCTTTGAACCAATTACCTTTCAATTGAATCACCACTCAATTTCCATTCTTCTTGAATGATCTCACTTTAGTTTATGAATACATATTGAATGGGGCCCCAAGGAAGGTTCCAAGCTAAGTCTCGTTTTGATGAGAATCAGGAAAGAATAAGATCCAGTTTGCAAGAAGTTTTCTAGCCACTACCTAAAGCAAATCCAAATCCAGCAGGCCAATGCTCACACCCTGCTGCTGCACACAGGTCCCCTACTTTTCCTTAAGATCAAACTTCCCCCAGAGTTTACTGTGCTTATGTCTTATACCCAAATTGAACCAAACTTCCAAATGTGGCAAAAAAGACAGCTCTATCACACCATTAAAAAGAAAAGTTAGCGGCTGGAAAGCTGCTCTTGCAGAAGACCCAGGTTTGGTTTCCAGTACCCACATAGCAACTGACAAGTGTCTATAACTCCAGTTCCAGGGGAATCCAATGCCCTCTCCTGGACTTTGTGGGCATTGCACAGATGGGTACACATATACACACAGGTCAAACACATAAAATATAAATAAATCAAAAAAATAAAAGAAAAATAAAGGTCAGGACATTTAGATGTTTACAACCCAACAAACCCCCAGAGAGGCGTTTAAATCAATGCAGCCTAGAGCTGTTAAAAACAGATCAAAGAGGTACACAGTGTATATTGTAGGTGATGTTTCTGTATGATCCTTTAGCAGGGATATTGAAAATATAGCACATTTGGCAGTAGAAATTGAAAGCCTGTTGTTAAAGAATGATTGCTGAGCCAGGTGTGTTGGCACATGCCAGCAGCTCTAAGTACTCAGAACGCTAAGGCAGGATGATCACTTAAGCCCGTAAGTTAAAGACCATTTGAGGCAATGTAGTGAGACCCTCATCTTAAAGAAAATGGGGGGGCGGGGCCTGGAGAAATGGCTCCTGGTTGCTCTTGCAAAGGACCCAGATTTGGTTCCCAGCACCCACATCATGGCTAACAACCATCCATAACTCCAGTTCCAAGGGATTCAATGTCCTCTTCTGTCCTCCTCAGGTACTGCACAACAGGGGTACACTCACATACAAGCAGGCAATACTCTCATACACAAAAAAAAGTGACCAAACTTGGGGACGAAGTAGTTGTGATTAGGTAGGTGAAGTGCTGAACATATTCTAGGCCAGCTTTACAAAGAATGCAGTACTTAGTCTTCTGAAAACACTATCCCACAAGGACACGATCTGCCTTGTAAGGTAGTAGGCTGGATCCAGGCGAAGGTTTTCAAGCATGCATCTATCATTTAGAAGAAGTGTTGCAAAAAGTGAGTTAAGGGCTCAGCAGTTAAGAACACTGGTTGTTCTTACAGAAGACCCAGGTTCAAATCCCAGCACCCACATAGCAGCTAATTGTAACTCCAGTTCCAAGGGATCTGACAGCCTCTTCTGTTCTCTGTGGGCACTGAATGACACTGGTGCACTTACCTACATGTAGTCATCCACACATACATGTAAAATAAAAATTTTTTTTTAAAAGTGAGTTAAGTGGGGTTTCCCCTCACAGTGTGAAGGTTCCATCCCCTATAAATGAGATTTTCCTGCCTGCATGTAACCTTTGTAAGCACAAACTAAGAAAGCAGTCCATAACATAGGTGGGGAGAAACACACCCAACATATTTTAAGATTGATTAACTTGGAAAACTTTAATCAAGTGATGTCACCTCTCCTGCTGGGAGGTTCTAGACATGCACAGGTTGGCAAGCCAGTGTGATGGAGTACTGAAGTTCAGGTGTGTGGAGCAGACCTGAGCTTTAGTTCTGACTGCTCTGTATGACCTCGGGCAGCTTTTTGCAGTTTCTGGACGCCTCCAATAAAATAAATGTTCATAGTCCTTTTCATGCTAAAGAACACTGCTCCTCTGGCTGGACCCCCCTAAACCAGATCTAGGGTTACAGTTTGGGGCGCCGGGGATGCATTTGTGAACAGCCAGAGACCACCTCTGGCGAAAGCATCGGCCGCACTCAAGGCAGGGGAAAGGCTTCTCCCCGGTGTGCAGAAGCTGATGCTGAGCCAGGTGGCTCCACTGGGCAAAGCGTTTGGAGCAGAGGTCACAGGCATAGGGCCGCTCGCCTGAGTGCACACGCCGGTGACTGGCCAGCAGTGAGGGGTATGCAAAGCGGCGGCCACAGTCCTCACACGCGTGCAACTTCTCCTCAGTGTGCGTACTGCGATGTATGGCTAAGGAGCCACTCCTCCGGAAGGCACGTCCGCAATCGGGGCAGGGGTAGGGCTTCTCCCCTGTGTGCAAGAGTTGGTGCTGCAGCAGGGTGCTGCGCTGGGAGAATCGGGCCTCACAGTGCTCACAGGCATAGGGCCGCTCGCCAGAGTGCACCCGCCGGTGGCTAACCAAACGAGAGGAAGAAGAGAAGCGCCGCTCACAGTCCGGACAAGGGTAGGGCTTCTCCCCGGTGTGGATGCGCTGATGGATGACCAGGGCAGTGCGCTGGCGGAAGCGGCGGTTGCACTCTAGGCAAGTGTAGGGCTTCTCTCCCGTGTGCGTGCGCTGGTGGATGGCGAGCAGGGATGGGTAGGCAAAGCGCCGCCCACAACTAGGGCACTGGTGTGGTTTCTCGCCCGTATGTGTGGTCCGGTGATTGGCCAAGGACCGGCTGCGACGGAAGCAGCGGCCGCAGTCAGGACAATGGTAGGGCTTCTCGCCCGTGTGTATGACCTGGTGCTGGGAGAGGTTCTTCCGCTGGGAAAAACGTTTGCCGCACTGGTCACAAACGTAAGGGCACTCGCCCGAGTGCGCCCGCCGGTGACTGACCAACAGGGAAGGGTAGGAAAAGCGGCGCCCACAGTCAGGACAAGGGTAAGGTTTTTTCAGATTCTGGGCACACTTGTGGCTCTGCAGAGCCAGGTGGTCAGGGAAGGTGCAGCCACAGTCAGGGCAGATGGGGCCCCCAGACGTCTGCCTGGGGATCAGCCGGGGTTTGCTGGGCCGCCGCCCTCTTTTCCCCTTTCGGGGTGCTTCCTTAGGCGGGAATACTTCCTTCTCGCCCTTCTTCTGTCTGGCTTTGGTTTCTACAGGGACACAGAGAGAAATTAATTTAACAAATATCGGGCTCCCGATGCTTGCCCACTACAATGTTAGGTGTTACAAGGTCAGTACACTAGGGCCCTGTCAATTGTTATCACAGACATTTGAGCCTGCCATACAGAAACGTGGAAGGCATTATAGGAAGGAGCTTCTTAACCAGCTGGAGAAGTCAGGGATGATTTCTTGGGGGATTAAGCCGACTTTTAAAATAGAATGTTTGGGGTTGTGTAGTTGGTAGAGTGCCTAGTAGACCTGAAGCCCAGGGTTTGACCCAGCACCACATAAACCAACTTATCCTTGGCTACATAGCAAATTTGAGGCCTTACTGGGCTATAATGAAACCTTGTCTTTAAAAAAACTTAAATGTTCTTAGGGCTTGGGGGATAGAGAAGCTCAGCGTGGTACAGAAAAATCTTCATCCCCATCTACCTTCTAGAAACTATGTTGGTTTTTTTCAGCATTTTAGGCTTTTGTTTGATTTTTTATCAGGGTCTCAGATAGCCAAGAGGGCTGGCCTCCAACCCACCATGTATCTGAAGATGATCTTGAACTCCTGCTCTTCCTGCTTCACCTTCCAAGTGCTGGCATTAAAAGTGTGCACCACCACAGTTTGTGTGTACAGTGATGGGGATCAAACCTAGAGTTTTGTGCATCCTAGAAAAGCATTCTACCAAGCCAGCCATATCCCCAGCCTCTACAAGAGCAGCTAGTGCTCTTAACTGCTGATCCATCTCTCCAGACTTTCTTACATAAAAGATAACTTTATACATACTTTACCACATCTTAATTTTGTCACTTATGTTCCAAAGGTTTTTTTTGTGTGTCAGTGCATGCCCTTATTCTAGTTTCTGTTTTTTATTTTTTTGTTTGTTTTTTGGTTTGTTTTGTCTTTTAGAGGCAGGATCTCCCTGTAGCCCCAGCTGGCCTGGAACTCACTATGTAGACCAGGCTGGCCTTGAACTCACAGAGATCCGCCTGCCTTTGCCTCCCGAGTGCTGGGATCAAAGGTATGTGCCACCATGCCCATCCCTTGGTTTTTCTTTTTTAAGACAAGGTCTCGGTATATAGTCCTGGCTGACCTGAAACTCTATGTACACCAGAATGGCCTCACTGCCTGACTCTGCTTCCTGAGTATTGGGAGTAAGGTATGTGCTACTACTTGGACCCTTACTCTATTTTCAGATGCAGAGAATTCCACTGTGGATGAGCCATAGTATTTTTAACTTACCCAATGCCTCCACACACACACATAAAGGGTGGTGGGAATTGAATCCATTGTCTTGTGTGTGAATGCTAGGCAAACATTCTATCATTGCACTACAACTCTAGCTCAACTTAGCTAATTTTTGTCTGTCTTTGTTTTTCAAGACAGTTTCCTTAGGTAGCCCTGGCTGGTCTGGAACTTGCAATGATCCTCCTGCCTTAGCCTCCTGAGTAGCAAAATTACAGGTATATGCCACCATACGTGGCTAATTTAGCTGATTCTTAATAGACGAATTAATATACTGGTGTTTGAAAGTTGAAATGGCAGCCCAAGACAGAGGAGACAACATGAAAAATTCCAAGGTGAGGCTGGGGAATGTACCTCAGTGGTAAAGTATTATTTGCCTAGCAGGCCTGAGGCCTTGGGTTCCATCTGGAACATCACAAAGAAAAACCCCCAAGTGTGCATGGGCTGTAAGATTTTAGACAAAAGCACAAGGTAGAAGTGGGAAGACATGAGGTATGAGCTTACAGTGACTGGACCATAAGAGTCTCTGTGCACAGGTGTGGTAGCTTTTAATCCACAGCACCCCATAAAGGTCAACCTGGTCTACATAGTGAATCCCAGGCCAGCCAGGGCTACACAATGAGATGCTGTCAAAAGAAAGGAAAGGGAAAGGGAAAAGAGAAGAGAGAGAGGGAGGGGCCGGAGAGATGACTTAGTGATTAAGAGCACTGGCTGGTCTTACAGAGGACATAGCTTTGGTTCCCAGCACCCACATGGTGGCTAACAAATGTCCATAGCTCCAGTTCCAGGGGATCCAACACCCTCTTCTGGTCTTCACAGGTACTATATGCACATGGTACACTTATATACATGCAGGCAACATACCCATATACATAAAACAAAAATAAATAGATGGAAGGAAGGGAGGAAAAAAAGAAAAAGTCAGGTGTGGTGCTACTGTCTATAATCCCAGCACTCAGGAGGCTGTGAGTTCCAGATCAGCCTCAGGAATATAACAAGCCCCTTATCTCAAAAAGATAAAAATAAAATTAAAAAACCCAAAACAACAACAGCAAAAAACTCTAAACCAATGGCTCTCAGACTTTACTGTGATCAGAATCATGGGGAGGACTCACTGAAACAAATTACTGGGCCCCAGCCAGTGTTGAATTCAGTGGGTCTGTAGAGGAGCCAAGAATTTGTTATTTTTATTTTCATTTATGTGCATGTGTATATGTCTGTATGAATGTCTACCATGTGTGTACAGGTGCCTGAGGAGGTCAAATGATGGTGTCAGGTCCCCTGAAGCTGGAGTTACAGGCAGCCACCCAACCTGAGTGCTGGGATCCAAACAGGTCCTCTAGAAAAGCAGCAACTACTCTTAATAATTGAGCCATTTCTCCAGCCCAGAATTTTCTTGCTTAAAGCATTCCCAAATAATGCACAGCTGGTCTAGAAGCACTATAAGAACCATAGCTGTGCTGGGCGTGGTGGCACACACTTTTAATCCTAGCACTTGGGAGGCAGAGGCAGGTCTCTGAATTCAAGGCCAGCCTGGTCTACATGGCAAGTTCCAAGCCAGCTGGGGCTACAGGGAGACCCTGTCTCAAAAAAACACCCCAAAAAACAAAAGAACCATAGCTGTAAGCAATGTTAGAAGACCTTGAACTGTATTCATACAATAAATAGTTCACTAGTCTAGATGCACATCCAAATCAATGGGGCTTTTTCTTTTAATTCGAGAGTGAACCAGGGAACTGACAAGTTGGCTCAGTGATCAAGAGAACTTCTGGCTCTTCCAGAAGACCCAAGTTCAGTTTCCAGTTCCCTCATCCAGCAGCTAACAACCACCTGTAACTCTAGTTCCAGGGGATCCAGTGCCCTCCTGCAGTGTCTTTGGGCCTCCACATACATGCTCACATACATACACACACACAAATAAAAATAAACACACATGCTCACATACACAATTAAAAATCAATCTTTTTGCTGTTATTGTTTTGTTTTCTTAATTTGTTTTTGAGACAGGGTCTCACTATGTAGCCCCAGCGGGCCTGGAACTTACTATGTAGACCACCAGACTGGCCCCAAACTCACAGAAATCTCCCTGCTTTCCACCCAACGACCCCCACCCCCACTCCCCAGTGCTGGGATTAAAGGCATATGCCACCAAGCCTGGCTAGAAATACTTTTGACCTTAGAGATCTAAGCAGGGAAACTTCAATTCAGTCAGTGCCATCTGCCTCTGCAGGTGGACCTGGAGTCTTTCTACCTGAATGCCCTTGACCAGAGCTTTGCTTGATACTGAGAAAGTGCCTTTCACTGCTTAAGGTCTTGCTGCTATTAGAACGACAAGAAGCCACTATCCAGTCCTCAGTGAGAACCTTTCAACACAGAAATTCGGATATTTAGGGTTTTCAGCCAAGGCCCAATTCAAAGGAGGCGGGGTCAGGGATCCTGGGAGGCAGGAGGGGTAGCTCTTTTTCAAAGTTCACTAACTGTTTTAGTCACTAGAGTACAGCAGGTGCTCATTTTGCCCACAGAAAACGAATCTGGTACCCTCAACCAGACCAAAATTCTCCGTTGGGTCAGTGAAGTGAAGACCTTACGCTCCGTGGGCATTTTCCACTCACTTCTCTGGAACGTTACCCATCTCCGGTACTCCTGGGGATCTAGGGCAGCGGGTTCCCAATCATCGGTGTTTCTTTCCAACCACGAGATGAGAGCTGGCTTGGGACCTGCGCATCCTGGGGAAGGAGAACGGGTCTGAGGGCTGGCTCCAGAGATGCTGCCTGGTCACATCGCTACCTGCCCCTCCCCAGACACGCCGTGGCAGGTCGGGACCCGGGACTCCACGGCCCCAAGCCACCCCGCCCTCCAGCTCCATCACCCCCGCAGACCCCGCGGGAAGCGGATTCGGCCGGGCCTCACCGAGCGCGCCCAGGTGGCCGTAGGTCTCCCGCATCACGTCCCGGTACAGAGTCCTCTGCGCCGGCCGCAGACACCCCCACTCCTCGGAGGAGAAGTACACGGCCACGTCCGTGAACTTCAAGGCCCTGGCTCTCCTTCCCTTTCGCCGACCAGGTCCGGCCTCTCCGGGTGCCCGCGCGGGGAGCGGCGCGGAAGGCAGCGCCATCCGGCCTGCCGGGCCTGCCCCACTTGCCCCACTGCCTCCCCTCGCGGCCTCCCCGGGCGCTGGCGACCCCGGATCCAGGAGCCCCGAGCCGCTCGGCCGGCGTGTGGTCGGGGAGGCCCACAGGGGCAGGATCGGCCGCCCCAGGGGCTGTCAGAACCGCTCCGTTATCCAGGAAACTCCTGCTCCAACTTGGGTGAAAGGCACCGGAAGATGCCTTCGGGGAAAATGGCGGCGCGGCTACTGCATCGCCTTTGCCTAGAACACAGGCAGGTTCCAGCTATCGATTTTATTGACCTGAGCGCCATGCCGGCTTCTTAACCCCTTTGCCCTGAAGTGTAATGGCGCTGCGAGATGGCTTCACGCCCACTTTTCCCTTATCTATTACATTCGTTCATTGGGCGGCAACTGAAGATCCGACGTTCTAATTGGGTGTTGGAGAACGCGGCCCGTTTGAATGAAGCCAACGGATTCTTAGGGCAAGAAGGTGGATGATGCGTGAGCTCCACAGCTGATAGTGAGATTTGTAATCAGTTGGGAAGTACTCCGGGTGTTTTCCGATATTTGTTTGCCCTATCTGGAGTGAATAGACGTTTGTTCACGTCTCTCTAGAAAAAGTTACATAGCATCAGCATACATTTGTTAATAGCTGCATTCTGTGACCAAAAATTTGTCTGTCACAACCGGGAATCCTGAAAAGTTCTAGGTGACCAGTGATACTTTTTGATACTTACAGGGCACTCCTGGTAAAAACTGAAGGCCTAAAAGGTTGACACAGATGATGAAAGGTACATCTTTTGCCTTTTTTTCCGGAGCTGAGGATCGAACCCAGGGCCTTGAGCTTAGCTAGGCAAGCACTCTACCACTGAGCTAAATCCCCAACCCTGGAAGATACATCTTATACATTGGGGAGCTACTAAATAAGTCTATTGAAACGAATGACTGACCTTCCAATGCTTTAGGAAGTTTGATTTAGTTTGCAGGCCGAACAGATACCACTGTGCCTACTTTTTCGTCCTACACATAGCTCAATTTGGAGAAATGTGAGTGCACACTTAAGCTGCTGGAGAGGATAAAGGGCTAGCACATGATTTCATTTGTAAGGAAGCAGGGAAGGATTCACTTCTCTGCAGTCAGCTTGCCTAAATGGTACAGTTGTGCTGTCACTGAACAAAAAAGTGCTGGAGTTTAATAAAAAAGGCTAATGGGGTTCTTGAGTACTCTTAACTCTCTTGTAGTTACTTTGCTTCCGAATAACCTTTCTTTGCCACTTTGTAAAAAGGAAGGAAGGAGGGAGGGAGGGAGGAAGGGAGGAAAGAAGGAAAAGAAAAGGAAGCAGGCAAGCTGTGAGATGGCTCAGTGACTTTTAAAGGCACTTGCTGCCAAGCCTGATGACCTGAGTTCCATTCCTGGGAACTCCACAGTGAAAGAAGTGAACTAACTCCACAAAGTTGCCCTCTGACCTCCACATATGGGCACACATGCCCACCCTACCCCCCCCAAAAAAAACCCCTGAGTTTGGAGCCCTGGTGCCTACATTAAAACCGGGCATTGATGCCAAGACAGATAGGTCCTCAGAACTCGCTGACTAGCCAGCCAGTTTAGCCAATCAGCCATACCATCTCAAAAGTTAAGGTGCAAAGAGATAGTGAAAGACACCTAATATCAACTTCTGGTCACCACATGTGCATGTGTACACACATACATAAAAAGAATGAATGATAAAAACAAAAATAAAGCATTGCTGTAAATTTGAGATCAGTCTGGTCTATATAATGCCTTTGAGGTCAGCTGGGGCTGTGTAGCAGGACTAGTCTCAAAAAAGAGAAACAAGTACTAGAATGATACTGGCCATCTGTTCACAGTGGGAAGGCAAGATGCACTGAAGTTGCAGCCTCAGTCTAGCCCTTCTGGCCCAGAGCTGTTCAGGCCCTGTTGGGCTGAGTTTGTTGGCATCTGGAGATAGGAAAGTGACTAAGGCAAGACCTAGGGGTTAGAGAAGAATGCTCTTAACTGTGGGGAAACACCTTGGAGAAAGAACTAACCAGAGCCAGGCATGGTGATGATGGCTGTAATACCAGCACTTGAGAGAATGAGGCAAGAGAATCCCAAGCAGGAGAGCAGCTTGGGCTACATAAGTCAGTTCCGGGATAGCTTAAACATATAGTGAACCCCTGTTAACAAAAAAAGAGAAGGCTCGGTGGTAGGGTGTTTGCCTAGCATGCATGAGGCCCTTAGTTCAATCCCCAGTACCATAAAATGAATAACACAAAATTTGAAAAATAAAGATAACTGGAACTGAGTAGTAAACCAAACCCCTTGCTCCCTTTTGTATAAATTCTGGGATCCATGCTGGGTCTCCAGAGAAGCAGTAAGAAAGAGTGCCACTGCAGAGATGTATGGGGAAGATTCCTACATCAAGGGGCCAAAGACAAGAGAGTCAAGGCTTCTGGTGTTGAAGACCAACTTGGTGCCTGGCATGCTAAGTATAAATGATTGCTTTGAAGCTTACTGTCCTTATGAGGGTGATTATCCTTATGAAACAATGCATAGATTCCTCATACTGCCCACCCCACCCAAAACAAAACAAAACACAACCAAAACACCCAGAAAACACAAACCTTGAGCAACGATGTGTTAGGAAAGGTAGGAATGAGATTTGAACCTGTTGATGTCTCTACTGTTGCACTGCCAGCTCCACATTAGGTGAAAAAGCTTTAAGATAATTTCTACTTATTTCACGCTTAGTGAGGGTCAGTGCTAGAAAGTCAACCTTCAATATTAGCCCACCAAGATTTCACTTTATAGACTGCCTGGACCCTTACCTTTGCCTGAGAGGTTTCTTTACCATAAACCCAGACTGAGGCAAGCAATATCTGTCCTGGGGAGGACCAGCAAAACTACTTGTTAATTAAAAAACTGTGCTCTTAACTACTGACCCATCTCTCAAGCCCCATGTCTCCCAGACTTTTGCCTTCCTTTTGCTTCACAGATGGACTGGTAAGCTTTCAGGGCATACTTTTCCTTGACACTTTCCCATACTCCATGCAAGGACAGGGTCTTTCTTTTCATAGTCATTGTGACCAAACACTTGACAGAAACAAGGGAAAAAGGATTTATTTTGGCTCACAGTTTCAGAGAGCTTGGTCCCTGGTTGCTTCGGACCCCATGCACATGGATAGAGTAGGATGCTGCTTACTTCATGTCAGACAGGAAGCAGAGAGAGGAAAGGGCCAGGGACAACATACCTCTAAGGACCCACCTTCAATGATCTACTCCCTTAGCTAGGTCCTACCTAGAACCTCCCAAAATAGCACTACTATCCAGGGACCAAGCATCAACCCAGAGCCCATGGGGAACATTTCATATTCAAACCATAAACAACCTCTCATTGATCATTTACCTGTGGCTAAGCAGGAAGGGGTCGGGGAGAAGCAGAGGTCTCATTCTGTGCAGGGAGTATCATAGCCTGTTTGCCACCTCTGTGTATGCATACCTACGACTGGCCATAGAAGCCTCTGAGGCACATGAACTGCCATGGTCAAGTCATGAGTAGAGCTTCTTTCCTGTGTGGATGAGCTGGTGATGGAGCAAGTTTCCCAGCTGGCACAGTGAGTGCCAGATTGTTGGTGATACCCACCAAAGTGCACATGACAGTGGTCGACCAGAAGGGAGAGGTAGGTCCAGTGGCACCTACAGTTTGTGCATACATATCCGTGCATGGACAGGGCCCTGCTCAGATGGAAAATACAGCTGTAGTCAGGGCAAGCATAGGCTGTGTCTCCAGCATGGAACACCTGGTATTGGACCAGGTGAGCACTCTGAGAAAAGTCCAAGGTTGGGGGTGTATTTCAGTGGTACAGTGATTGCCTTGCATGCATGTTCGAGCCCGGTCACTGCTAGAAAATACAAAAATGAAACAAAAATCAGGGTATTGTAAGCTGAGGTTACAGCCATGACATGGAAGGCATTTTTTGGAGCATGGGTACACTATTGCCTGATAGCCAAGAATCCTTGAAGCAATATGCAGACAAACCCCCTGCATTTAGGGCCTCAGTGACTCCACAGGGGTTTTTGCCATACTTCCATGGTGAGCACTCCCTTACATAGGCTGCATCAAGAATCAAAGTTTCTCCTCCTCCTTCCCCTCCCCCTCTGCCTTCCCTCCTCTCCTCTTCTCTCAGACAAGGTCTCACTATACAGCCCAAATTCGTCTTAAACTCATGGTGACTCTCCTGACCCTTCCAAGTGGTGGGATACAGGCATGCACCACCACACCTGACTGCATCGAAGAAGGTTCTTGAGTCTCACTTCTTTCTTCTTACTCTTGCTTTCTGCAAGAAAGGAAAATTGGAGGTGGTGGTGGTGCTCTCATCAGGATGGGCTGTGGTAAATGGCCCAAGGTAGTGGACAGAGATAATGACAGCAACACAGGAGACAAGAATGGCAAGGGGTATTTTGTGCCCCTCAGATCTTCCAGTGCATTCTCCCAAGGGCCTGGCCCAGGGAGGTGAGGTGTGTGGGGAGGGATGTTTAATCAGGAAATAACTTTTTTTTTTTGTCTTTTTGAGACAGGGTCTCACTGTAGCCCAGATGTCCTGGAACTCGCTATGTAGACCAGGCTGGCCTTGAACTCACAGAGATCTGCCTGCCTCTGCCTCCCTAGTGCTGGGATTAAAGGCATGCACCACCACGCCCAGTTTAGGAAATAACCTTCATATTTCAATTAGAGGGCTTAAAACATGACTCCAGTAAGAAGTCTCATCTCTTGTTCCCTCTGGCCATGGAAGAAGATATGAAAACAGCAGACACCAAAAAAGCCTACCAGACCAAGAATCATCGTATCATCGCACTGAAGTATCAGTGTGGTTGGTCGAATTTCCTCAGGCTGCTGCTGGTGGCAATGCTGAGCTGTGTCTGCAGCCCATACCCCACTGCTGCTGACAAGATGGTCTTTGTGGGAGGGAGCTGGGACTTGAGGAAAGGGGCTTCCTACGCTCAGCCCCAAGAAAGGCCAACTTCACTACATGCCTTACTATCCCAGATCCTGGGCACTTCACTCTCTCCTCAGGACCCTCTGATGCCAAGCTCCACATTCCCTTTTGCTAGGAGCAGGAGATGAGAGCAGTTGTGGGGCCTACAAATCACAGTGGAGAGCAAGCCATCAGCAGACCCAAGTGAGACCAGAAACCCAGAGATGATACTTCCTTTACACAAGGAAGGTGCCATGCCTCACTGCTTGTCCTCACGCACAGCAGCACCCGAGCTTCAACCTTTCACCCTTGTGTGCATGGTCATTAGGTAGCAGGTGACAGAAAGAAAAGGAAAAATCTTTCCATTGGGTCCCAGCAGACTATTGCTGTACAGAGGAAGGAGGTTGGCCAAACTGCCTTGAGCAACATCTAGTAGCAAATATGTGAACTTTAGGAGCACCTGCTGGGTGCTGGACAGCACTTGTAGCTGGGGAGGAGGCCCTTGGTGCAGCATTCATGCTGGCCCTGCCTCCTGCCGCGGTGTTCAGCCCACCTTACAGAGCTGCTTCTGCCATGCCCTGGGGTTCTTTGTATGCAGGCTTAAACATTATCTGTGCACTTCTTGAGTTTCTACTGGGCTCAGAATAACTCTGGGCTCCAGGGTAGACAGCAGAAAGCAAAAGAAGTCTCTCCTACTGCACTTGACCCAAAGCTCAGTCCCCAAGCACCTGCAGGATTCATCTGATTTGACCTACTATGGCCTCTCAAGGCACAATGTTAGAGGCTGCCAGGCACTCTCTTGTCAGTGGTGTTTACAACCTAGCCATGGAGACATATATGTGCATATACGAATAAAGGTGTGTGTGCATTTAAACCACAAAGCTAAGCAGTGACACCAGGAAATTGTGAGGTCTCTGAATTCTGAACACAGAAAAATATATGCGTTATGAGAAGCTGGAGAGATGGCTCGGTAGTTAACAGCACTTGTTCTTCCAGAGGACCCAAATTGGGTTCCTTGTACCCATGCTAGGCAGCTCACAACCTCCTGTAACTCTAGCTCCAAGGAATCTGACAACCTCTTCTAGCCTCTACCAGCACCTGCACTCATGTGCACATACCCCTATACACACACATGCACACATACACAGAATAAAAAATCTTTTATTTTTTAAAAAAGATACACATTGCAAATCCATGACAAACCAAGGTCCAATTTCTCCAAACTGCAGTTTAGGAAACCAGAGAATTTATTGGGCTTACTTACAGAGCAGTGGGTGAGGGGTTACTTATAGAAGTGTGGGTGCTCCCCCCCAAGGCCACATTGGAAAGTCTCCCTCCAGGTATGGATCATAACTTCCTAGCAGCCATGCAAAATGGCGAGAGCCACTCCCTAGAGTTTCCTCTGCTTATACACCCTTAGTCCTTTCCCCTTGAGCAACTAAGACCAATGACCAATGAGTTATGGCTGATTTTCTTTACCCCTCCTTCCTTACAGAGGGTCAACAGTCAATAAGTTTGTGATGATCCTAGGCAAGCAGGTGCAACCAAGCTTGGGAAGGTGTCTGTCCATAGCTTGCCAATCAGAGCTGAGTCATATGCAACATATGTTTGAGTGTTGTGCCTGCGTATAGGTATGTGCACCATGTCATGCAGTGCCCACAGAGCAGAAGACGAAAAGGGTGTCAGATCCCCTGGAACTGCAGTTTCAGACAGATGTTTGCTGCCATGTGGGTGCTGGGAATTGAACCCAGGTCTTCTGCAAGAGCAGCCAGTAACCATTGAGCCATCTCTCCAGCCCCATAAATAGATAAGTCTTTAACAAAATTCAGTAGCAAACAAAGTCCTTTAACATATAAAAGGATTATGCATTATGACCAAGAAGGATTTATCCCAGGAATGCAAGAATGGTCTAATATTTGAAAATAAATGATAAATATCTTTTTTTTTTTTGGTCTTTTTGAGACAGGGTCTCTCTGTAGCCCCAGCTGTCCTGGAACTCACTATGTAGACCAGGCTGGCCTTGAACTCATAGAGATCCTCCTGCCTCTGCCTCCCAAGTGTTGGGATTAAAGGCGTGCGCCACCATGCCCCACCTTTTTTTAACTTTAAAAAACTTTATACTGAGAATTTCATACATGCATATAAGGTGTTTGGTCAAATCCATGCCCACTCCCTTCCCCTCCAGCACCTCCCATATCTCCCCATCCGTTTTTTCTGACAACTTCCTGTACACTTTCTTTCTTTCTTCTTTAAATGAGGCTTTTTCCTTCCTCTGAAGAGGTAACCCTAAAATCCTTTTTTGACATTTTTGGCCTTTGGAACATAGTATGTTGCTAAGTGGCCCAAGGACATTTTTGACTTTTAGCCAAGAAACTGGCTACTTTTCTTTGGAGTCTTTTTTATCCTAACTGCCTAGCCAGTTCCTACCTCCTATTCTTACCACACCATCCTCTGAAGAGGTTACCCAAATTGCCAATAGGGAATCAGGATGCAGACCACTCTGGCTTCTTCCATGATGAACAGGGACGCAGGGTGAGGCAATTGGGGTACCCCTTCAGTGGGTCTCCCAAATTGTATAACTCTTGTGTGTAGGGAGAAAAGAAAGTCCTTGACTGGTGAACAGGGGATGTGAAGGAGAAGCAAAGCAAGAGTAGTTAGCATTACAAGTTCTAGACAGGGAACCAGAAAAAAGTCAGAACAGGGCAAATTTCAAGTGTTCATATCAGAATCCATTGGGGTTTCTTGACAAGAGCTTCCAAAAGCACCCCTCTATTGGGTTCCTCCTCATTTTTCTTTTGTCTGCTAAGGCTGGACTCAAGAGTGATGGACTCAGGATTTGTTTTCAGACACTTTGATAGCTGTTGGAGTGGCTAGAATCAGTGTTAGTTCCCTCTCAAAGCCTTCTATCTAGGGGGAGAAAACAAATTTAGCCATCATTTTAGAACAATAGTGGGTTATCTCCCTTAGTTACAGGTGGGCACTACAGTGTTGCAGACCAAGATTTGAAGTCTTACATCTGAGCAACACTTTCTGCTTAGAAACAAAATCATCAATGAAAAATAATTGTCTAAATAACATATAAAAATATGGACTTAAGCCTAATGTCTGGGAAGTGCAATCCCTGGAACTCTTAAAGAAATATACTGATCACTTTAATCTTTGGTTATAATTTTCTTTTGGGTGTTTAAGACCATACAGTTAGCCCAAATAAAACAATTTATTTTTACTCTTCAGGTCGTTGGAGGATCTGTTCCTCGTGGTTACATGGGCTTGGGAGGAGCCCCTGGCTCCTTTCTTTTGCCAATTCCATCTATGTGAAGATAAGTCAAAGGTCTTACTCGACCATAGTTGGCTTCACTTGGAAGCATGGAGGAAATGTTTCCTCTGAGTTGACCCTCCTCTTTGTAGTATGGACACTGGTTCAAGTCCATCTGGTGCGGTCTCCATGGCCTCCCTGAATAGAAGGACAGGGCATTTTGAAAGCTGCTCCATAGTCCCCTGGAACTTAGTCAACCTTGGAAGGTGAGGAGCAAAACCTGTCCTTTAAGTCCCACTGACCAGATTAGTGTAGGCCTCAAAGTATGGCTGATAAACATTCAAGAAGGTTAGTTCTACCAGTCTGGTAATTTTAATTACCATATGCCATGTAGATAAAGCTTGGGCAAAACCCAAACATTCTCAGATAAACCTTGATTAGACATATATTTTGTTCCTTAAACTAACTGACTAAACTATGACCGTAGAAATTTTAAGATTCTGCGTATATTATTTTCGTCTCATCATTTATATATCATAGCAAACCTATACATCTGTTGCTTGCTTGGTTAGGAAGGAGCTTAAACTTTTGACCCTGCCATTTTTCTCTTTTAAAATTTTTTTTTTTTTTTTTTTTTTTTTTTTTTTTTTTTTTTTTTTTTTTTTTTTTTGTCTTTCAGAGACAGGGTCTCTCTGTAGCCCCAGCTGTCCTGGAACTCACTATGTAGACCAGGCTGGCCTCAAACTCACAAAGATCCGCCTGCCAAGTGCTGGGATTAAAGGCGTGTGCCACCATGCCTGGCTTTTTATTTTCTTTTTTAATAATTATGATACATAATAACATTAACAAATTTTCCATCTGTTGTAAGAATTCTTTTCCTAGGGATACTAAGCAATGCTTATCCCCTTTTAAGATTCTAGTGTCAAACCAATGTTTGATTAAAGTTTTCCTGGGGAATCAATGAATTTACTGAGCTTACTTACAGAGATGACTAAGGGGTTGCTGACCTGTATGAGTGACCTGGGGGTATGCACACTGGAAAGCCTTTACTCAGCATGCACCAAGCCTTCTCTTGCTATCCTTCCCCAGATTATATGCTTTAGTCCTCCCTAGTAATATAAATAAAATACAGACAAAAACTTGCTCACAACAGATATAGTAAAAGCACTTGAATAAATCATCTGGAAAGATAGCTTCTCAGTTTCTTATAGGAATAAACACACTGTTATCATACTTTGTCATCATTTTTGTGCCCCTTAGTGTTATCCAGCTATGTCCACCTATATGGACATATGTAAAAGCCTATACATGTGTATTTTTTTAGTATTTTATTTTATTATTTTTTTGATTTTATGTGTATGAGTGTATTGCCTGCCTGTGTATAAGTGCATCCATGTCCTGCAATGCCTGCAGAGGTCAGAAGAGGGCATTGGATTCCCCTGGAATTGGAGTTATGAATGTTTTAAAATTTTTTTATTTTATGTGTATGAGTGTTTTGTCTGCATGCATGTAAGTGTACCATGTGCATACAAATGCCTGTGAAGGCCAGAAATGGGTGCTAGATCCCTGGAACTGGAATTACAGATGGTTGTTAGCTGCCATGTAGGTGAACCAGGGTCCACTGTAAGAGTAGCCAGCATTGTTAACTGCTGAGCCAACTCTCCAGTCTGAGATCAATTTTTGTTAAGGGGGTGGCCCCTGGTAGGTCAACCATGCTCCAGTGGATGGCTCAACACCCACAAGTATTTGGGCAGCACAAATTGGACTCAGTGGGTTATTAAAATGAGAGAACATGAAGCTGGGAGGAGATGGGGAGGTAGGAACAGATCTGGGTGGAGTTGGAGGGGTGAATATGATCAAAATACATTGTAAGAAATTCTCAAAGAATTAATACAAATATTATATATATAGAGAGAGAGAGAGAGAGAAAGAGAGAGAGGCAGAGGCAGGCAGAGGCTACAGGGAAGGAAGGAAGGAAGGAAGGAAGGAAGGAAGGAAGGAAGGAAGGAAGGAAGGGGAGAAAATGCATTTCCTATAGTCAACATGAACACCATAGCTTAATGACTAACAGCATACTAGATGTTCTAGTTTGTCTCTCCTTTGCTGTGACAAAATACTCTGACCAATACCAACTTGGGGAGGAAAGGGCTTATTTTATCTCATATCTCCTGGGTCACAGTTCAAGGTAGGAACTTAAGGCAGGAAACTGGAGGCAGGAGCTGGAGCACAGGCCAAAGAAGAATGCTGCTTACTGGCTTGCTCCCCTGGCACCTGCTCAGCCTGCTTTCTTATGCAACACAGGCCCACATGTGGCACCACCCACAGTGGGCTGAGCCCTCCCACATCACACAACAGTCAAGAAGATGGCCCACAGATATGGCCACAGGCCAGTCCTATGGAGACAATTCCCCAGTTGAGGCTCCCTCAACCTAGGTGCATCAAGTTGACACTAAAGCTATCCAGCACACTAGAGTATGAACAGTGGCTCATTGTTGATATAATTGCAAAAATATCTGCATATTCTTAGCCCTAGATAAAAAGTCAACGTATATTTTCTATTTAATGTGTATAGCTTTTGAACCACTGCAAAGTTGAAAAATCATAAGCCAAATCATTGTAAGTGAGGAATTGTCTATATATGATTCCAGCTACATTCTAGAAAAGGCAAAGCTATGTCTGTCATCTCAAAACCCAGAATTGCCACAAATTGAAGGCTAACCTGAGCTACAGAGACCCAGTCTCTAATTAATTAATTGGTGGAACCAGGGATGTCAATCAATGGTGGAGTGGCACATGCTTAGTGTGCCTGGAACCCTAGGTTCAATTTTAAGAAGTGTTTTAAATGTCAGTGCAAGTTGGGCATGTGATTCAGGCCTATAGCCCCAGAATTTAGGAGGTTGAAGTCAGACTGGGCTACACAGTGAGTTCCAGGCTAGCCTAGGCTACAATATAAAATCTTGTCTCAAAAACAAATGAAGTAAAGGAACAAATAAATAAACAAAATAGCAATGAATGCAACAACATGAACAAACCTTAAAAATAGATACAAAAGGGAGTAGAGAGATGACTCAGTAGTTAAGAGCACTTACTTCTCTTCCAGAGAAACTGAGTTTGACTCCCAGCACCCATGGTGGTTAAACCCATCCTTAAGTCCAGTTCCAGGGGCTCTGACACCCTCTTCTGGCCTCTTCAGGCATTGCATGGCATGGGTGCACTTGTGCACATGCAGGCAGATTACTCATACACAAGTTTTTTAATCTTTGAAAAAACAGATACAAAAAACAACATCTTGCCAGGCGTGGTGGCGCACACCTTTAATCCCAGCATTTGGGAGGCAGAGGCAGGCGGATTTGGGAGGCAGAGGCAGATGGATCTCTGTGAGTTCAAGGCCAGCCTGGTCTACATAGTGGGTTCCAGGCCAGCTGGGGCAGCAGGTTGAAAAAAAAAAAAAAAAAAAAAAAAAAAAAAAAAAAAACCCACCATAATTCTACTTATACAAAATGGCCTAAATAGAAAAACTATTTAGAAAGTAGATAGCTTTGCTAAGGGCTAGAGAAAGAGCAAATGGGAAAGTTATGGCCAAGAGATGTGACATTTCTTTTGAAAATGATGAAAATGTGCTAAAATGTATCATGGTTATAATTTTACTACTCAGAGAATATACTGAAAACCATTTATTGGGTGGCAAGATGCCTCAACAGGTAAAGGTACTTGCTACCAAGCCTCTTTTCTTGATTTCAATACCTGGAACCCGCATGGTAGAGAGAACTGATTACCACAAGTTGTCCTCAGATCTCTAAGCACATGCTACCCAATTAAAATAAATAAATGTAAAAGGGTTTTTAGGGACTGGAGAGATGCTCATGCAGAGGATCAAGGTTCAGTTCCCGGCACCCACAACTGTTCATAAATTCGGTTCCAGAAGATCCAATACCCTCTTCTGGTCTCCTTACAGATTGCATGACCCAGGTGTACCCACATAGATGCAGGCAAAACACACCTATAAAATAATTTTTTTTTTAAAAATTTAAAGTTTTAAAAAACCATTTGCCATTTATTAGTTTTTGTTTTCTCATGGCTCTGGGAACTAAACATCATTCCATTGTACATTTTGGATGGGTGAACTCTATGGTATGTGAATATTTCAAGAAAAGTGTTAACTAGCCAGGCATGATGCATGCCTGTAATCCCAGTACTTTGAAAGCTAAGGCAGGGAGGATTTCTGTGTATCTGAAGCCAGCCTGGGTCCATAGCAAGACTCTGTCTCACAGGATATGATGGCAAATGCCCTTAATACTAGCACTTCTACAGTAGAGGGAGAAGAATCAGTAAGTCAAGGTCATCTTCAGCAACACAGTGTATTTGAGGCCAGCCTAGGCTATATGAGACCCTGTCTCAAAAGAAAGCAAAAACAAAACATCTTGGCATCTCATTTCTTCCTTGGGGCTCTCACCATTCAACCATGATAGAGTTGGTACAATCCAGTTACAGTCTGGCTTAACTCCACTCATTCAGCTTTGTATGAATCCAATGGTTCTAGAGTTTTGTTTGGATTTGTGTCCTCTATGTGGTTTTTAGCTAATGTTCATGAAGAAAGTGAGTACTTAGATCTGTGCTGTTAATTAAGAAAGCCTTTCTAAAAGAGCATATTTCTTCTGCACAAGAATGGGCCCATCAACAGCCAGGCAGGGATAGAGGAGGGACTTAGGGGACCCTACCCCCAACAGCTGAATTATTTTTTGGAGTCATTGCCTTCAGTTGTGTACCCCTGGTGACCCCACCAGGCTCTAATGGTTAATTCAATCCAATAGTCACACAGGTGACCCTGGTTAAACTAAATAAGTCAGAAAGCAAAAGTCATGAATCTGGTAAAGTGACAAGTAGGAAGGAGGGTAGGGTTATGAGGAGGAAGGTAAGAAAGGATTAGGTGAAAGAGTAACCAGAATGCATTCTATAGATGAATGAAATTGTCAGAGAACTTAATTGAAAATGTATTTCTTTCTTTCTTTTTTATTTTTATGTGTATGAGTGCATTGCCTGCATGTGTGTAAGTGAGCCCAGGGAGGTCAGAAGAAGGTGTTGAATTTCCCTGGAACTGGAGTCACAGATGGTTGTTAGCCACCATGTGGGTGCTGGGAATTGAATCCAAGACCTCTCTAAGAGCCATCAGTGCTCTTAACCACTGAGCTATCTCTCCAGCCCAAAAATGGGTTTGTTTTTTGTTTTTTGGTCTTTTTGAGACGGGGTTGTCCTGGGGATTGAACTCAGGTCTTCAGGCTTGACAGCAGGCTTTACCCACTGAGCCATCTTGCTGGCCCCTATCAGAATTGTTTTTAATGATGTTATTCTAGAATGTTTTCTTTCCAGATGATGTTGAGAAGCTAAGTAAAAAAAAAAATGTAGCAGGCACCACAACAGTAACAGAACTTTGCTGTTTTTCTGGGAAGTCTCTACAGTTTTATTCAGATGACTATACTGAACACACATGTTATTTGAATTTTTGGAAACTTTAGCTATGTTGTCAACTTTGGAAAGAGTCTTCCAGTTTACCATGTTGAGTTGGCATTTTACAGAAACAAATAGCCATATTAACGTAGAAACGTTAAGCTTAACTTTAATATTTTTTTCTCCATTTTTGCTGGGTATGGTATCACACATCTTTTATCCTAGCACTCGGGAGGCAGAGGCATGTGGATCTATGTGGGTTCAAGGTCAGCCTGTTTTACATAGGGAGTTCCAAGCCAGCCAGGGCTACATCTCAACAAACAAACAAACAAAAAACATTTTATAGGAGTATTCAATATATAAGGGTTTATCTAAACAAACTGTTAAACCAACCAACAAACCCTAAAACAAGATCCTTGCTGAGGTTGACTAGTCATGGACACAGAAATTAGATCATCATAAAAAAGCTGAACGCGCTGGGCGTCGTGGCACACGCCTTTAATCCCGGCACTTGGGAGGCAGAGGCAGGCGGATCTCTGTGAGTTCCAGGACAGCCTGGTCTCCATAGTGAGTTCCAGGACAGCTGGGGCTACAGGGAGACCCTGTCTCAAAAAGACAAAAAAAAAAAAAGCTGAACATGCAGTAAGCTGCCAGGAGGCCCTCTAGGACAGCACGTCCCCCAAGCCTGAGCCTAGCTCAATATTCACTTTAGTCCTCTGTTTCCCTACTTTGTGTATGTGTGTGTGTGTGTGTGTGTGTGTGTATGTGTGTGATTGAGGGCACCGGACATGCCACGGCAGTCTTGCTGGGGTCAAAATACAACCTTGTGGAGTTGGGTCCTCTAAGTGGGTTCTGGGGATAGAACTCAGGTCACCAGGATTGCACAGCAAGCACGTTTACCCTGAGCCATCATGCAGACCCTCTCAAAGCATCCTCTTTTTTTTTTTTTTTTTTTTTTTTTTTTTTTTTTTTTTTTTAGGCGTTTTTTTTGGTCTTTTTGAGACAGGGCCTCCCTGTAGCCCCAGCTGTCCTGGAACTCACTATGGAGACCAGGCTGGCCTTGAACTCACAAGATCCACCTGCCTCTGCCTCCTGAGTGCTGGGATTAAAGGCGTGCGCTACCACGCCCGAGTAGCATCCTCTTTTCATCTGCTGCTCTTGCCCAAGAACTGGTTCAGGGACATCTGGAATTAACAAATGAGCAGAAATGTGCAGCATGGCGAGTCCCAGGAGGTCGCGGGTCTCTAGTATTAAGTTCCCTGACGCTTCCCCCCAGCCTGCTCCCACAGGTCCAGGCTCTCTGGGCTCAGAATGGGAGTGGGGCTGCGGGCAGCTGCTTGTTACCCTCGTTGGTCCCCAGCACTGGGTGCTCCAAACTTGGAGCCACTGTATTTTCTCCAGGTTGCTAAGTAACCGGCAACCAGTCTGGACTGGGCAGGCGAACTGGCCTCGCGGGGGTGGGGGTGGGGGGGCGGCGCTGCCGCAGATCAGAGGAGTAGGTCCCTCTGGTACCCAGCCTGAGCCGCGAAAGTGGAGAACACCCTAAGAAAGATGGGCGACTTGCCTTCACTTGTTTCTCCTGCAGTCTGACGCTTGTCACTCAATTCCCTCTCTGCTCCTAGATGTGACCTGTGTGAGCGTTGTGCTCGGCTCTTTCGTTCGGAACTGGGCTTTTGTCCTGAAAGAAGCGGTCCAGTGTAGGCGCACATGCACAGAACTTCTGCGTTGCCTCGGGTGTCAACAGCCTAACCCGGGCCTATCTGGCTGAAAGTCCAATTATGCTTGTGACTAACAGAATCACGTGGTGTTTTTCTTGTGATCTGTCACGACCCTTAGGATAGATCAGGTCCTGGCCACCTGCAGGACTTCAGTGACTTATAAAAAGTATCCTTTCCTCAAAACAATAGCACACACAATGATCAGGAACTGTGCAAAACACTTCAAATATTTCATTTAATCTTTAAAACAACCATTGCTTCCAGAATGGAGACTATCAAGCTTAATCCAACAAGAAACTTACTCAAATATCACTAAGAAACAATGATCAAACCCGGTGTATCCAACTTTGTTTTTTGTTTTTGTTTGCTGTGTGGGTTTTTTTTTTTTCTTTTTCTTTTTGAGACAGGGTCTATATAGCCTTGGAACTCACTATGTAGACCAAGCTGGCTTTAAAGTCACAGAGATCTGCCTACCTCTGCCTCCCAAGAGCTGGGATTAGAGGGGTGTGCCACCATCCCCAGCTGTATCCAACTTTGAATACCATAAATATATGACTACTCTTCAGCACAGCAATGCTCAACACTCAAAACAACAACAGCAAATTATTTGCTTTCCCTTTACCCTGTGTGCCATCTCCAAGAAGCTTTCTATTCCCAGAGCATTAAATCACCAGCTTTATGGACTGTGAGGTAAAGAACATGTGTTATGCTCAGAATTCAGCAGAAACCACCAATCGAAGGACTCGCTCTTGAACATGGGCTACACTGCCTGACAACTGAACAATGTCAGCAAGTTACTTCACTTTGCCAGTGTGGGTTTCTTCATTGTAAAACTGAGATCTTATCACCTATCTCCAAGGCACATCATGATGGTGGTACATGCCAGGAATCCCAGCCGTTTCAAAACAGTTGTTATCTGAGGCATAGAGAGAAAGTGAGATCAGTATGCACAGAACAAAGCTTAGTTCCTTTCCCTAATTCCACATCATAGCCCTCACTGTTTGAGTTGCTATCTTAAGTGTCATAAAATACAGTTAAATGAATTTTGGCTTGAGATTAGGACAGAATTTTCAACTGTGCTAGATTTATTTCTCTTGCTGTGATAAAATACCCTGACAAAAAGCAACTTAGGAGAGAAAGGGTTTATTTTAGCTCAAAATCCCAGATTATGGTCCATTATAGTAGGGAAGTCAAGGTAAAACTTAAAACAGCTGAAGTTCCCTCATGCAACAGAGGGCCAGGACTACAAAAGGTCACAAATGGCCAAAATGCAAAGAATAAGAGTCTGCAGAATGGGTCCTTGGACAGGACTCCTGTGTTAAAATCCACCCACTCAGGGCTCAGGGACCATTGCAGAAGAGGGGGCGGAAAGATTATTAAGAGTCAGGGAGGAAGAGCATGACCTGGGACCCTCTCATACAAACCTACAGCAATGATGTTAGCAGGCACAAGACCCATGCAGACTTAAGCAGACAAAAACCCAGAACAGAACTGTGGAAATGAACAGCAGGCCCCAATTTTAGTTGAAGAATTAATGGCAGCTGATTACTGCTGGTGAGGAAGAGCTGATCTTCTTGAAGGGAGGGCCTCTAGATAGGCTGACTAGATCCCAGTGGATGAAATTGTACAGAGGAACATCTGGGGACACTAATTTTGTACGATAAGCCTTAACACAAATGACAGAATGTAAGGGGAAAGGAGTATAAACATGATTTTCTGTATGAAATGCACAAAAATTCAATTTTAAAAAATGTAAAAAAAAAAACTTTAAACAGCTAGAACGTCACATCTAGTTAAGAACAGACAGAAACAGATGTATGCATGCTTACTAATCAGATCACTTTCTATACTTTTATACAGTCCAGGACTGAAACCTAGGGAATGGTGCCACCCTCAGTAGGCTGGGTCTTCACTCATCAGTTATCATAACCGAGTAGGCTGGGTTTTCACTCATCAGTTAACATAACCAAGACAGTTCCCCACAGACCCACCCACAGGCCAACCTCATCTCCACAGTCTCTCACTGAGACTCTCTTCCCAGGTGATGTTACATTGTGTCAATGTGAAAATTAAAACTAACCATCATAACCAACAATTTCTGAAATGGTCCTAAACATACTTTTGCCATTTTGTACAACATATTTCTATAAAGTAGCATTTCCCTGCATTGATGATTCTAAAATTAGTATCAATCAACTCTGGAAAATGTTGAAGATGATTTACATCCTGCACTATCAAGTACTGAGCCAAAATTTAATCCTTTATGTGAATATAAACAAGCTAATCAGATGCCTATAATTCCAGCACTGTGGAAGTGGAGGCAGGAGGATCAGGAGTTCAAGGTCAGCCTGGGCTATGTGAGAGTCCATCTCAAAACAAAACTAAATAAACAAAGAAGAAAGCACATCTATCTCATTAGTATGCAAATTTGTTTTAATCTTTAATAAGTGGTAAAATTACAAAGCATTATTTTAAAATAAGTTTATTTATGATTTATTTTCAGGAGATGTTTCATTTGTAAACCTTTGTTGTTGTCATTGTTGTTCTGAGATGGGATCTCACTTCATAGCACTAGTTGGCTTCAAACTCTTTATGTAGACCAAGCTGGCCTTAAATTTGCATTCTCCCACCTGCCTCTGCCTTCCCGGTGCTGAGATCACAGGCATGCACCACCATGTCTAGCTTGTATACTCATTTTATATCCTTATATAACTGGAGATGTAAAAATTTCTCTCGTGAAAAGCTGTTGGGAGTGGAAAAAATTTAAGAAGTCCAGAACAAGATAGTGAGTTCCAGTTCAAAACAACTGCATTAAAATATGTGAAAATTCAAGGAATTTATTAAGATTATGAGATTACAGTTGGGCATGGTAGCAAAGTCTTTAATCTCAGCACTTGAAAGAAGTGGATCTCTGAATTTGAGACCAGCCTGGTATACATAGAGAGTTCCAGGAGAGCCAGGGCTACATGAGACTCTGTCTCAAAACATTTAACTTAAATTTAACTTAATAAATAAAATCTTCAAAATATATTAAAAAGGAGCTGGAGAGATGGCTCAGTGGTTAAGAGCAAGTGCTGTTCTTGTAGAGGACCTGGGCTCAGTTCCCAGCACTTCCAGCAGCTCATAACTGCTTGTAACTCCAGCCCAAAAGGATCCAATGCTCTTGTTCAGCCTCCACAAGCACCCACATGCACATGCACACACATACACAGAGACACACATAGAGACATATGAGTAAAAAATGAAAATAAGCTCTCTCAGGGGTAAGTCGATCGTTGGGGGTAAGTTGACTCCCCCTGCCTCATTCACCCTCCCATCTCCCCCGCCCATCTCTCCTCCTAGCCTGGGTCCTGTCTTGGGGCACCAAGACAAGGAATGGGACAGGACCCAGGCTGGGGTGGGGGAACGGGACACGGGGGAGGGGGATGGACGACCACCACTGCTTCCTGATCCTTTGCATCCAGACCAACCCAGTTCCTCCTGGGATGCCCAGGAGCCCTCTGGGCCTGACCCCACCCTCACCTCCCTCTGCTTCCCTGGGCTGCACAACCCACCAGCCTCTTTCCTGGACACAGAGGCTGACCTTTCTGCTTCCTGATCCTTTGTATCCAGACCAACCCAGTTCCTCAGGGCAGTCCCCAGGAGCCCTTGGGACCTCTTCCCGCCCCTATCTCCTTTTGCATCTCTGGGTTGGCATAGCCACCAGCTGCCCTAGACCAGCATCTTTCCTGGGCCCTGCCCCCAGGCCAGTCCAACCTCCAAATTCCTGAGGCCAAAATCTTTTCTGGAGGGATCCAGACCTTAGGAGAAAGCCTGAGAGCATCTGATCCTCATCTGACTTGGGCCTCTGTGGGAACTCTTGAAGACAAAAGCAATCTGGCCACTCCAATATAAAATCAAAAGAGAGAACCAGAGGCTTAGAGGGACCAGCTTTTCATGCCCAAAAAGTAAACCACAAAGACGCATAAAGTTAACAAAAAGAAGCAGACCTAAACTTGAAGGCTTCAGTCTCACACAAGAATCAGAAACTGCAAAAGAAATTCACATGTCAAAATCACAGAGAAAAAATAATAACATGAGAAACCAAAATAACATATCCCCACCAAATACCAATATTCCTTCCTCTAGAGGAGTACAATGAGAACCCCCTAGAAATAATGCAGGACATGGAACTCAAAAGAACAATTATAAACATGATAAGAGAATTCAGTGAATTTAAAGAACACACAAACAAAGAAATCAAACAACTGAAGGAAGATAAGGATAAACTT
>NW_008359996.1:1205119-1205838 GCF_000622305.1 Nannospalax galili | reverse complement strand
CTCAACAGAATTGTGGAAGAAAATTTCCCAAAATTAAAGAAAGACATGCCCATACAAATACAAGAAGCGTATAGAACACCAAACAGACAGGACCAGAAAAGAAACTCTCCACAGCACATCATAGTAAAAACACTAAACATACAAAACAAAGCGACAATACTGAAAGCTGCGAAAGAGAAACAAGTCACATTTAAAGGAAAACCCATTAGGATTACAGCTGACTTTTCAGTGCAAACTATGAAAGCCAGAAGAGCCTGGACCAAAGTATTCACAGTTCTAAATGACCACAGATACCAACCCAGATTACCCAGCTAAAACATCTATCATATTACAGTGAAGGGGGAAGAAAAGTCTTCCATGACAGAAATAGGCTGAAATAATTCATGTCCACAAAACCAGCCCTTCATAGAGTTCTGGAAGGAATACAAAGAGCTGAAGAAAGGAATGACTATACCCAAGGGATTTCAGAAAGACATCCAATGAAGGTATAACTGTGGAAAAGTACAACCATATCAAGAATGTAAAGAGAAAAAATGACAGCATTCAATACCCATCTTTCATTAATAACTTTAAATATTAATGGACTGAACTCTCCAATCAAAAGACACAGACTATGTGAATGGATTAAGAAACAAAACCCATCTTTTTGTTATCTTCAAGAAACTCATCTCACTTTTAAGGACAGACACTATCTCAAAGTGAAAGGATGGAAAAAAAAA
>NW_008359996.1:1202069-1203010 GCF_000622305.1 Nannospalax galili | reverse complement strand
CAAAAAAAAAAATACCTTGGAATAAACCTGACCAAAGACATTAAAGAGCTCTACAAAGAAAATTTTAACTCTTTAAAGAAAGAAATTGAGGAAGACATCAGAAGATGGAAGGACCTCCCATGCTCATGGATTGGAAGAATTAATATTGTGAAAATGACCATCCTACCAAAAGTCATTTATAGAGTCAATGCAATGCCAATCAAAATCCCCATGACGTTTTTCACAGAATTGGAAAAAAAAATCCTAAAATTCACATGGAAACACAAAAGACCTCAGATAGCCAAAGCAACCCTGAGCGCTAAGAGCAATGCTGGGGGGGGATTACTATACCAGGTTTTAAACTGTATTACAGAGCCATAGTCATAAAAACAGCATGGTACTGGCACAAAAATAGACTCATAGATCAATGGAACAAAATTGAAGACCCAAATATGAGTAAATGCAATTTCAGCCACTATCGATGTTTGACAAAGGGGCCAAGAATATTCACTGGAGGAAAGACAGCATGTTCAGCAAATGATACTGGCAAAACTGGATCTCCAGTGCTGGGCGTGATGGTGCACGCCTTTAATCCTAGCACTTGGGAGGCAGAGGCAGGTGGATCTCTGTGAGTTCGAGGCCAGCCTGGTCTACATAGCGAGTTCCAGGTCAGCTAGGGCTACAGGGAGACCCTGTCTCAAAAAGACCAAAAAAACAAACAAACAAACAAAAAAAACACTGGATCTCCACCTGTAGAAGAATGAAACTAAACCCCTATCTTTCACCCTGCACAAAAGTCAATTCCAAATAGATCAAAGACCTAAATGTAAATCCTGAAACTCTGAAACTGTTAGAAGAAAACATTGGCAAAAACCTACAAGATATAGGTATAGAAAAGGATTTTCTAAACCAGACATCAATTGCTCAGGAAACAAGGGCAAGAATTAACAAATGGGACATCG
>NW_008359996.1:1196597-1200332 GCF_000622305.1 Nannospalax galili | reverse complement strand
GTAGTTATTAAAAAAATTTAAATATAAAAATCCAGAAATTAATAAAAAGCATTGTTCCATAAAAAAATAAATTAAATTAAATTAAAATAAATCTTGAAGGGAGGCTGGAGAGATGGCTCAGTGCTTAAGAGCACCGGCTGCTCTTGCAGAGGACCTGGGTTCAGTTCCCAGAACCCAACCAGGTAACATCCATTGGTAACTCCAGTTTCAGGGGTCTGATGCCCTCCTCTGGACTCTGTGGGTATTGCATGCATGGGTGCACTTACATGCATGCAGGCAAAACATTCATACACATAAAATAAAAATAACTAAATTTTTAATCTTTAAAAATGTTTTTAAAAACACAATGTAAATGATATTATAATGAAACCAAGTCCCTTTCAAGGATGTACGTAAAAATGCCCTTGGGCCAGGCAAGGCTGGTACAGTGGGAGCAACCTATGTAGCCTCAAGGGTGTTTAACCACAAAGGGGCATTCTGACTATCAGACACAGTGCAGTTTCCTTGGTTATGGCATATCTAACTCCTTGACTACCAGGTATCAGACTCTAACAAGTCATTTTCCTTCAACCTCCCAAGTAACTGGATCACAGACATGCATCACTCTACCTGGCTGAGATGAGCAACATTTTAAAGGGGAACACAACTGCAAATTCAAAGAAGCTGTGGATGGTGGCATATACCTGCCACTGCAGCACCAGAAGGTGGGGGCAGGAGAATCAGGAACTCAAGGTCATCCTTGGTGACATAGTAATCACAAGGCCACTGTAGGCTATATAAAACTCTGTCTTAAAAAAAAAAAGGGCGGGGGCTCAGCAGTTAAGAACACTGGTTGTGGGGCTGGAGAGATGGCTCAGTGGTTAAGAGCACTGACTGCTCTTGCAGAGGACCCAGGTTTGATTCCCAGCACCCACATGGCAGCTACAAACCATCCTTAACTCCAGTTCCAGGGGAATCTGAAGCCCTCTTCTGACCTCCGAGGTATTGCATGACAGGGGTGCACTCACATACATGCAGGCAATACACTCATACACATAAAATAAAAAATAATAAATGAAATATTTTCTTAAGAGAAATAGAACACTGGTTGTTCTTGCAGAAGACCCAGGTTCAAATCCCAGCACCCACATGGCAGCTAACAACTGTCCATTATTCCAGTCCCAGGGGATCCAACAGCCCCCTCTGATCTCCGTGGACATTGCATGACATGGGTGCACTTACCTACATACAGGCAATACATGCATACACATAAAATAAAAATAATAAAATTGTTTTAAAAAGAACAAAATCATGCACAAAATGACCAATTTAATAATCTGGTTAGAGGCATCCCAACCCGTATTTATTAATTAGCTTTGCTTCATTTAATCACCTTACATCTCTGAGATTTAATCATAGTCCTAACCTTGCCAAGTTATAAAACTTAATACTTTTATGGGTTGAATTGTGTCCCTCAAAAGGATATGTTCAAGGAGCTTGGAGATGGCTCAGTCCGTAAAGTGCTTGCTGTGTACACAGGATAACCTGAGTTTGATCCTCCAGAATCCAGATTAAAAGACTCTGGTGCATACCTGTAATCCCAGTGCTGGGGAGACCAGAGACAGGAGTCTATCCAGTCAGTGAGCTCCAGGTTCAGGGAGAGACCAAACACATGAAATGAGGACAGGAGAGATGGCTCAGAGATTAATAGCTCTTGCAGAGGACCCAGATTTGGTTTCTAGCACCCAACTCCAATTTCAGGGGCTCCAATGCCCTCTTCTGGTCTCTGCAGTCACTGCATGCCTATAGTGTACTTACATGCAGGCAAAACACATAGATAGATAGATTAGATAGATAGATAGATAGATAGATAGATAGATAGATAGATAGATAGATAGATAGATGAAATTTGATAGATGGATAGATATAGAGATATTGATATTTTGAGATGGGGTCTTACTAGATGGGGTCCAGCTGGCTAGGCTGGAATTTACCTGGCTCAAAATAAATCTTAAAAAATAAAAAATAAGCCAGGCGTGGTGGTGTACACCTTTGATCCCAGCACTTGGGAGGCAGAGGCAGGCAGATCTCTGTGAGTTCAAGGCCAGCCTGGTCTACCTAGTGAGTTCCAGGACAGCTAGGGCTACAGGAAGACCTTGTCTCAAAAAGACATAAATAAATAAATAAATAAATAAATAAATAAATAAATAAATAAATAAAGTAAACTGGGCCAGGCATGGTGGCACATGTTTTTAGTTCCAGCACTTGGGAGGCAGAAGCATATGGATCTCTGTTAGTTCGAGGCCAGCCTGGTCTACATAGTGAGTTCCAGGACAACTGGGGCTACAGGGAGACCCTGTCTCAAAGAGACAAAAAAAAAATTAGCTGTGGTGGCTCATGACTTTAATCCCAGGACTCAAGATGCACAGGAAAGCATCTATATTATTGAGTTCCAGGCCAGCCAGGACTGTATATGAGACCCTGTCTCAAAAAAAAAAAGTAAAATAAAATAAAGTGAAAAGCAATTTGGGAAAACATCCAGAGTTGACATCTGGCCTCCATATGCACACACATACCGAAGCACACATATATAAACATACTTGTGCATACACCCACACACAAAAGTTCAAGTCTTGGACTGAGGATATAGCTTAGTCAGTAAAGTGCTTACCTAGCATTACAAAGCCCTATGTTCCCTCCCCAGCACCAAATACAAATGGGTCTGGTGGCGCTCACATTAAATTCCAGCACTTGGGAGGTAGAAGCAGAAGAATCAGAAGTTCAAGGTCATTCTTGGCTACGTAGCAACTTTGAGGCTAGCCTAGGTTACATGAGAGCCTCAGAAAAACAAAAAAGGATATAAAAGTTGAAGGGGGACTAATTAGAAGTAGGATCAGCATGAGTGGGAGGGGAACAAGAGAGGGCGGGATGAATGAATATGATCAAAATACATGATATAGGAGGAGGTGGAGATGGGGGAGGGGTCTCAGTATGATCAAAATACAATGCATGAAGTTCTCAAAGAATCAATAAAAATGTTAAAAATACCTTATCTACATGTATGAAAATGTTGAAAGAAAAAGTGAGTCCACCATTGTCTTCTTTTTTGCTTCCTTGAGACAGGGGCTCTTGTGTAGCCCAAGCTGGCTCCAAACTCTCTGTGAAGCTAAAGCTGGCCTGAAACGCCTAATCTTATTTCTGCCTCCCAAGAGCTGGGTTTACAGGATGCACCATCATGCCCTTCACACTTCATGGTCGTCTCTATCTTAACTTGAGAACATTCTATTCCTTTCTTTCTTCAAGAAACATTCTCCTTCCCTCCTTCTCAAAGGCAGAACACTTGTTTATTAAAATGGTGGGCTGGAGAGTGAGGTCAGTGAACTGGCTCAGCAAACTTCCCCGAGTTACTCCATTTTGTTCAGAGCCATTTCAGCAGCAACTTTGCTCCACCAGAAGGAAAAGGGGGACAACCTTGGGCCTTGGAAATTTGCCCTCGCCATGAATCACGGAATGTGCTAATTCCAGACATTATATTTTTACTAACCAGCTTGTTTTCGCTTCTGTAACCTGCTTGCTGCCTTGGGTCGCCCTGACACAGGGCATAAGACCACCCTTGTTATTCTGTTATTGCACGACCACCTAGAGGTTATTTACCTTGACTGTCTTATTTTACTTGTTATGACTAAAGCAGTTGGCTAGTTTTTAATGTCACAAAGTTGAGTGCCAAGTTATATGACTGTATGTATCACTTGTCTG
>NW_008359996.1:1180212-1196124 GCF_000622305.1 Nannospalax galili | reverse complement strand
TTCTGCTATGTTGTACAAACCTGATTGGTTCACAAATGTCCTGTTTTAATAATAATTCTGTAATCCTATAAAAACTCTAACTTAACAATCACCAGGGCTGCTTCTACTCCTGAGATAGACAGCCCGGCCGGTCGAAAATTAAAATTTACCTTGCTACTTTTCTTAAAGTGGTGTTGGTGATTTTTTACAAACTCTGTCCTATAACAGTCAGCACTTAAGAGAGAGCACTACTCTTTGCAGAGGACCTGGGTTCAGTTCCTGGTACCCACATCAAGCTGTTCACAGCTACCTGTAATACAGTTCCAGGGAATCCAACACTCCCTTCTGGCCTGTGTGGGCACCTGCACACATGTGGTGCACATATATACACAAGCACACACACATACACTTAAATAAATAAATCCTTTTTATTGATCTTTTTTAAAGACAGGGTTTCCCTGTAGCCCCAGCTGGCCTGGAACTCACTATGGAGACCAGGCTGGGCTGGATCTCACAGAGATCTGCCTGCCTCTGCCTCCTGAGTGCTGGGATGAAAGGCATGTGCCAGCATGCCCAGCTTAAAATAAATAAATCTTTTTAAAAAATCATTCTGAGGCCAGCCTGGTCAACATAATGAGACTTGTCTGATCAGGTAAGAGTCAAGAGAAGAGAAGAGAGAGAGAGAGAGAGAGAGAGAGAGAGAGAGAGAGAGAGAGAGAGAGATTGGTGTGGGGGCGTGAGAGAGAGAGAGAGAGAGAGAGAGAGAGAGAGAGAGAGAGAGAGAAAATCGAAGCTGGGTGTGGTGCTGCACACCTTTAATCCTAGAACTCTGGAGGCAGAGGCAGGCAGATCTCTGTGCATTCAAGGCCAGCCTGATCTACATAGTGAGCTCCAGGACAGCTGAGGCTACAGGGAGACCCTGTTCTTGCAGAGGACCCAAGTTTGATTTCCAACACCCACATGGCGGCTATGAACAGTTCTTAACTCCAGTTCCAGGAGAATCTGAAGCCCTCTTCTGACCTCCGCGGCATTGCATGACACGGGTGCACTGACATACATGCAGGCAATACATTCATACACATAAAATAAAAATAATAAATAAAATATTTAAAAGAAATAGGCGTAGTGGCACACGCCTTTAATCCCAGCACTCCGGAGGCAGAGGCAGGCAGATCTCTGTGAATTCAAGGCCAGCCTGGTCTACATAGTGAGTTCTAGGACAGCTGGGGCTACAGGGAGACCCTGTCTCAAAAAAGACCAAAAAAAAAAATTAAAAGAAAAAGACAGAGAGAGAGAGACAGAGACAGAGAGAAAATTGATAACTTTATACTTTGTTCTTCCCAAGGCTTTCCAGAGCTGAACTGTGCAGTGAGGGCATGGCACACTCGTTGCCCATTTTACCAGATCCTCAGCCTCTCCTTTCATTCTTTCCCTCTTCCTTAGATATTACTGCTCCCTGTGTTTGACTGCTTTTCTGTTATTAGCTATCGGATCACATCTATGCTTCCATCACCCCCACCTGCAGTGCATTTGTGTGCACAGGCACATGAAAACACATTCCTGAAACTAGGCTTCTGCCCCACCCTTCTTTCAAAACAAGTCTTTCCAAGGAGCCCCACATGTGCGAAGAAAAGGCATTGCATCACCAGCTACGTTCCCAGGTTGCAGGCCCCAACCCTCTTTATTTATTTATTGGTTGTATCAAAGGTTTTTTTTTTTTTTTGGTCTTTTTTAGACAGGGTTGCCCTGTAGCCTCAGCTGGACTGGAACTTGCTATATCAACCAGGCTGGCCTCTATCTATCTGTGCCTCTGCCTCCCAAGTGCTGGGATTAAAGGCATGTGCCTCCATGCCTGGCCCCAACCCTCATTTTCAAAAATTATTTTTAATTATGTGTATATGTATGTGTCTGCCTGTGGGTATATGCACATGAGTGCAGGTGGCTGAGGAGGCCAGAGGCATCAAATCCCCTGGAGCTAGATTTACATGTACTGTGAGCTGTCCATCATGAGTGCTGGGAACCCAACTCTGAAGGGTCCTCTACAAGAGCAGTACTCATTCTTAATTGCTAAGTCATCTATCCAGCCCCTATCAACCCTCATTTGTAAAGTGCAGGGCCTGCCTCTACACTGAACTACAACTGTAGCCTTTTCCTGGTTCTTAATAGCTTCGAGTCAGAGATGTAGCTGTATGGTCAAGTACCTATTAGTATGTATAATGTCTTAGGCTTGATTCCCAGTGACACAAAAAACTTAAACTCTCATTTAAAAAATAGCTATGGGGATAGCTACTGAACTACAAGTCTAAACAGGGGAGAAAGAATAGGTATCATTTGTTTTATGTGTACTAAAAGACTCCGGAGAATAGATAAGAATCTAATGAATAAATAATTTCTTGTGGTGAGACAGGGTTGAATAGAAAATTAGTTTTTGTTTTGAGGTGGGGGTGGGGTCCTCACTGTGTTGCCTAAGCTGGTCTTTTATTCATGGGTACAAGTGATGCTTCTACTCCAGCCTCCTAAGAGTCCTGGATTACAGGCACATACCACTGTATAGGACTCAAAATATTATTTTTAAAATGAAAACTATGGGCTGGTGATGTAGCTCAGTGCTGCATTGCTTGCTTAACATGCAAAGTCTGAGTTTGATCCCCAGCACTGCAGACAAATTATAAATCATAAATGTATTGCCTATTAAAAATTAAATTCAAGGTTGGCAAGACAGTTCAGAGGGTAAAGATGCCTGTCACCAAGCCTGATGACCTGAGCTCAATCACCAGGACTCACATGGCAGAAGGAGAGAACTGACTCCACAAAGTTGTTCTCTGACCTCTGCATTCGTGCCATGACATGGTCATACGTACACACAAATAAATACATACATAGATACATAGGTTGATAAATAGATGTAATTTTCAAATTTTTTATGTATATGAGTGTTTTGCCTTGCATGTATGTAGGTATACCGAGTGCATGCAACGTCTGCAGAGGCTAGAAGGTGTTGGTTTCCCTGGAATTGGAGTTACATATGGTTGTTAGCAGTCTTGTGAGTGCTGGGAATCAGACCTGCATCGGCTGTAAGCCAGTGTTCTTAACCACTGAATCATCTCTCCAGCCCCTAAATAAATGTAACTTTAAAAAATTTAAACTTAATAACTCTGAGAGTAGTGGTACAAGCCTGTAATCCTAGCGCTGGAAGGTGGAGACAGAAGAACCACACATTCAAGATCATCCACGACTATAGAGCAAGTTCAAGATTGCATGAAGGGCTGGTAAGATGGCTCAGCAGGTAAAGGCACTTGGCTCCAAGTCTGACTACCTGAATTTGATCCCCAGAACCTACAGGATGGGAGAACTAACTTCTGAGGGTTATCCTCTGACCTCACTCATGTGCCCACATACATACACTCACATACACAAATACTAAACAGTTTCAACAAAACACACAAACAAAAACTCTATTTAAGATGTCCTTTGTTAAGCAGCCTAGGAGTTGGAGAGGTGGCTCAGCAGCTGCTCTTGTAGAGGACCTGGGTTCAGTTCCCAGCACCCACATTGGTGGCTAACAACAACTATTTGTAGCTCCAGCTCCGGGGGACCTGACGCCCTCTTCTGACCTCTGTGGGCATTGTGTAACATGGGTGAACTTACATACATGCAGGCAATATACTCACATACATAAAAATAATAAAATATTTTTTAAAAAGAAAAAAAAAGTCTGGGCATGGTGGCACACACCTGTAGACCCAGCACTTGGGAGGCAGAGGCAGGTGGATCTCTGTGAGTTCAAGACCAGCCTGGTCTACATAGTGAGTTCTAGGCCAACTGGGGCAACAGGAAGACCCTGTTTCAAAAAAACCAAAAAAAAAAAAAAAGAATGAAAAAAAAAATGTCCTTTTTTTCTTTTTTAAATTTTATTATTATTGTATGTGTGATGTGTGTATTTGAATGCAGGTGCATACATGCCATGGTGTGTGTGCAGCTTCCTAGGCTCAGTCCTTGCTTTCTACTGTGTGATCCTGGCAGCTCACAACCACCTATAACTCCAGCTCTAAGGAATCCAATGATCTTTTCTGGCCCCTGTGGACACCAGCATGCACACACACACACACACACACACACACACACACACAAATAGACTTTTTTTTTTTTGGTTCATGAGTGTGATTGGGTGTTCACATTTCATGACATGTGCTTTCCACAAACCTTGTTATGAAGTCAAAGTTGGCACATTACCTGTCTCACATGAAAAATAAATAAATAGCCAGGTGTGGTGGTGCACGCCTTTAATCCTAGCACTTGGGAGGCAGAGGCAGGTAGATCTCTGTGAGTTTGAAGTTAGCCTGGTCTACATAGAGAGTAGGATAGCTAGGGCTACAGGGAGACCCTGTCTTAAAAAGACCAAAAAAAGAAAAAAGAAAAAGAAAAAGAAATAACTGACTCTTTGTGCGTTGTGTTTTGTTTTTGTTTTGAGACACAGGGTTTCAATATGCATCCTAGACTGGCCTTCATTTCACTATATGACCCAGGCTGGACTTGAACTATCAGCAATCCTCCTGCTTCAGCCTCCTGAGTGCTGAGATTGCAGGCATGGGCTACCACGCCTGGATCTATGCACTTTCACATGGCCTTCTCTGTGCCTCTGTCCAAATTTCCCTTTTCTTATAAGGACACACTATTGGATTATGTCCTCTGCTAATCCAGTACAACCTCATTTTAACTTGATTTCAACTGCAAAGTACTTACAAATAAGGTAACATTCACAGGAACTGAGGGGGAAGGATTAAGACTTGAACATATCTTTGTAATGGACACAATTCTGCCAATCAAGGATAATACAAACTAAAAAGAGTTCTCAAAAATGCAGGATAGAAAACATAAAAAGAGGCCACAGCTGGGCGTGGTAGGACACACCTGTATTCTCAGCACTTGGGCGGTGAAGGCAGGAGGTTCAGGAATTCAAAGGTAGTCTGGGTTATATAGTAAGTTTCAGGCAAGTTTGAGTTATAGAGTGAGATCCTGTCTCAAAGGAACAAACAAAAACAAAACAGAAACGAAGAAGAAAAGGAGGAGAGGAGGAAGGAGGAAGAGGAAAAAGGGGAGAAGGAAGGGGAGGAGGGGGAACCTGAAGTTCATCAGTTAATAACTGAGTCTCCAACTACTGGTAAAAACAAATAGAGCCTGGGAGATGGTTCAGTGGGTAAAGACACTTGCCACAAAGCCTGATGATCTGAGTTTGATCCCAGGGACACACATGGTGAAAGGACAGAACAGATTCTTACAAATTGTCCTCTGATCTCCACACACGCACCATGGCACATTCGTGCACACAAATATAAGCACACACATAAATAAGTAAGACAAATAAATGTAATTCAAAATTTCTCTCTTTCTTTAAAAGTAGTACAGGGGCTGGAAAGATGGCTCAGCAGTTAAGAGCAGAGCACTGGCAGTTCCCAGCACTCACATGGTGAGTAACAACCGTCGGTAACTCCAGTTCCAGGGGATCTGACACCATCTTCTGTCCTCCTCAAGCACTGCATGACATGGGTGCACTTACACACAAGCAATACATTCATACACATAAAATAAAAATAATAAGGGGCTAGAGAGATGGCTCAGTGGTTGAGAACACTGGTTGTTCTTACAGAAGACCCGGGTTTGAATCCCAGCACCCACATGGCAGCTAACAACTGTCCATAACTCCAGTCCTAGGGGATCCATCGGCCTCTTCTGACCTCCAAGGGCATTGCACAACATGGGTTCACTTACCTGTATGCACGCAATACACGCATACACATAAAATAAAAAAATAAATATTTTAAAATAAACAAAGGTAGCTGGGCATGGTGGCACACACCTTTAATTCCAGTACTCAGGAGGCAGAAGCAGGCAGATCTCTGTGAGTTCAAGGCCAGCCTAGTCTACATATCAAGTTCCAGGCTAGCTGGGGCTACAGGGAGACTCTGTCTCAAAATCACCAAAAAATAAATAAATAGGTAGAGAGCAATTAAGGAAAACACCTCGAAGTAACCTCTGGCCTCCACATGCACATACCAGAATGAATATGTACATACACTATACACAACATATACACACACACACACACACACACACACACACACACACACACGAAGACTGGCTTGAAGCAGGGTATCCTGGAGAATAAGTAATGAAGTTAGGTGTTTTGGTTAAGTAGTTGAAGGCATATTCACAGTGCAAATCAGTCAATCCCCTCTTCCTCCCCACCACAGTCTCCTGATAAAGGGTCTATGATGCAGTCTTTCCAGTATTGGGATTCTATTCCTTCTTCCTCATTTCTAAAGACAACTGACACCTCTCATTAGACAGGCTCCTCTTGAGTGATTTCTGGAGCCAGAACAGAAAGAGAGAAGCTGAACCTGTTCCACCAAGCAACCTAAGGCTGGTTATTGATCTCCTGCAATGGACCCCTATTCATAGCCTTCTGAGTGACCTGCAGATACTAGTATAGCACTCATGTGAATGAAGCTCACTCAACGCATCCTCCTCCCCACTTAGGTTCAGCCCAGTCTCTCCAAGACACTGAACAAGGCAGGGAGCCAGAGGCAGCAGCAACCCTAGTGTTGATCTTGGGTGTTTAGGGACTCTTTCCTCCACCCACAAACCCAGTGGAAACCCAGCTGAGCAGCCCAGGATGGTACCAGAACCTGCTTCAAATGATGCCTCTCTAATAGGGATTTCTCAAGTTGTTAGCATTCAACTGACATTTATTGGCCTAGGAACAAGAAAAAACTATGAGACATGCCTTTACAAAAGGCTTTAGCTTCACTACAGCTGTCTCGATGGATCAAGAAACCAGGCACAGTAGCTGGCCACTGACTGGCCTTCGAAAAATGACGCTATGAGGTCGACTAAGGCTCATCCCGGACTACGATGTCTGCCCTCAATTATAATGGCGGTCCTGACCCAGTTTAGCTTCTTGCCCCTAGGTACAATGGCCGCCAGGCGGCTTCACTTAGTTTCTCATAACCCCGGAAGACCGGGACCGGCGATTGGGCGGTGCCCAGAAATACCGAGAAGAAGGCCCCTGACGGTTGGACAGAGCTTGGAGAGGCCGATTTTAAAGGAGCCAGAGGTGCGAGCTGTGGAAGACCCGGGATTCTTGGGACGCTACGGTGAGCGGCTGGGGGGCGGGGGAGGGGAGAATCTAGCGACTGGACAGAGGACCGGGAGGAGGGCGGAGAAGAAACATTTGAACCATCTGGTTCCCGGATCCGGAGAACGCTGGGTGGGGATCCAGGCAGGGCGGGGGTTTGGGGTGGGATGCTGTCCGTGGGCGGGTCTTTCCAGGACTGGAGCGAAGGGCTGTGGGTTTGACAGTGTGTGCCCCCCCGGGGTGCAGACGGAGTTCGGTGCTGGACGCCGGCCTCCTCTGTCCGAGGGGAACTTTGCTACAAGCGTTCCTGCGGAGGAGGGCGCCGCGCGGCTCCTGATTGGGAGTCTGAACGAGGGGATCCAGTTTAGGGGATCTGGTGGGAGAGAGGACTGTTAGCACGAAGTCATTTCTTTGAGTCCTCGCTTGAGAGGGCGGCAAGGATCTCGGAGGGATCCAGCGGAAACGGAGCCTCCCAGGACCGGGATCCCAGAGGATCTCAGGGAGGAATCTGCAGGGACAAAGGCTCTGGAGGCTCGGGCCGAGGGAGAGCTGCGACCTCCGCCATCCGGTTTCGCGGCAGGTGCCCGGCAGGGCCCGAGTGATCCGGGCGGCGGCAGCTGGAGGACACCCGCTCCGGGCGGCCACCCGGGGGCGCCCTTCCGCGGAAGGGCCTGTGGGCTACCGGGAGCCGCAGGCGGACCATGAAGGGCGGAGCCCGGGGGAGGGGCTGGCCCTTACTCCCCGTTCCCCTGCTCCCCCCTTACCCCAGGCCGCAGCCTGGGATCCCCCAGGGACCCCCCCGGAACCGCCGCTTCCCCCATGGACTTGCCTGGGGACTCCAGGTGAGAGCGCACCCCGCCCGCCTGTCTTGAGCCCGGGAGTCGGGGATCCTGGAAGCCTTACCGGACACCTACAGAGCCAACGACAGGTTCAGGCAACTGCCGTCTCCTTTCACCCTCCAGCCCTTCTAGACAGCCGAGTCTGTGCCGGCAGCCCCTAGCTCGAGCACTATGCGAAGCCAGGAGCCCGAAAAGACCGAGGTTGCAACCCCTGGGGGCTCCTTCACCCCTGGAAAAGGCCTCTCGGCGGGTCCTGGCCGTGGTGCTGGAAGATGTCATGGCTGCCGACATGGTGAGCCCCTTAACTGAAAGACCGCTCTCCCTTCCCCACCCCCACCTCTGCCCAGCTCAGTACCAAAGTCAGACCAGAATCCTTAACCCATCATTGGGGCAGCCTCCTTAATGCATAGATCCCGGTTACTCCAGCCTAGAACTGAGAAGGGTCTCCAGTGGGTCAGCCTCCCCTGCACCCATTGAGCAGGAACCACATCTATGAGAAATTCTTCTATCCTCCCCCTTGGGAAACATGCTGGTGATGTCTTTGGCCTCACTGCATAGATAAGAAAACTGAGGTTCAAAAGAGACCAGTTCTGGGTGCAGTGGCTGGGCCTTTAATCCCAGCCATTCTGAGGCAGTGGCAGGGGGATCTCTGTAAGATGGAGGCCAGACTGGTCCACAGAGTGACTTCCAGGCCGTCTGAGCCTAGGGAGGCCCTGTGAAAAAAACAACAAGAGACCAGTGAGCTATCCAATGTCACCCTCTCTTTTTCATTTCTCCAGAACTTTAGAGACATTTAGAAGATGATAGACATTTCACACCTGTATCTCAGGACTCTAATATCTAACCCCTATTCAGACCAAATCACTTCTTTCGGGATTTGAGTGAATTCTAGTTACAATCTCTGTCACCTTTGTAGCTAGAGACCTTGTCTAGTCCAGCCCCATTCCATCATCTTGCTTTTTGCTATTTTTTGTTTTGTCTTGCATCAGCCTCACAAGTACTGGGATTATAGGCATGAGCTACCATGCCTTGTTTTTAACAGTTCTTCCTCTCCTAGGTCCCCCTGAAATCTCAAGAAGACACTTCCATCCCACTGTATCACAGCAATCATCAGGATTCTGTCTGCAGACAGTCACCTGCTTCGCCACCCCAACAGGTCAAGTGGTCCAGGTGAGTATGGCAGGCTAGAGAATAAGCTAGGGACACAGCTGGGCCCACTGATCTTCCTGTTCCTTTTCTAGGCCTCTTGACCCACTGCATTTGTGCCGCGAACCCTTGAGCCGCATCCACAAGTCCTCTTCCACCTCAAGGCTCAGATCAAAGAAAACCCCTGACCCAGAGGAGAGCCCTTCACAAAAGATGGATCGGGTCCCCCAACCCACCTTGGTGGTAGTACTAGAAGACATTGCCAGTCCCAGACCACCAGCTGAGGTTTGAGAACATTGGGTGAGGATGTCTGGGGGTCAGCAAGGGCAAGCATGAGTCTGGGGTGGGTCTCTGAGGACAAGGGCAACAGCATTTTAGGTAGCAGACATTACCTGAATGAAAGTTATATGAAAAAGCCTTTGGTATGTACCCAAGCAGATATGGGAACTGAGTTAGGACATGGAGAGCTGAGGAAGCCAAAGATGGCTTCTCTATCCCTCAAACCTCCCCTGTTTATATCCAGGGCTTTGCTGATGATGGGTCCAACTTCATAGTCCCAGCTCAAAGGTGAGTGGGCTGGGGAATGGATTATCAAAGCCATCATCCAGGTACCCAAAGCTGGAGGCATCAGGATTTACTTATCTAACCCTTCCTTGTAGCATCTTCAGAAGCCTTAAGGGACAGGGGAGGCACTGGCCTAGGAGGGACCTGGACTTGGAAGTTCCCCCAGCCCTTACCTTGCCCCTTCACCCCAGAGATGAGACTATGGCAACAGTTCACCAGCCAATGCCTGCAGCCAAGGACCTAGAACCTCCATTGCAACCTTCCACTGTACCTGAAGATCCCCCAGAGAGCCTGCTACCAGGTAAGCACTTGAGTAGAGGGAAGAGACTTGGGTGTCAGGAACATCCAACTTGAGCTTGATGCATGAGGGAGAAGCAGACCTATAGGTGGGGCTTATCCCTATCCCAGGGCAGAACATAATGTATGAAAATGGGATTTGGGCTTCAGAGGCTTGACATTGACCAACGCCAGGGCCTAGGGCATGCTAGGCAAACACTCTACCACAAAGCTACATACCCAGCCCCAGAGGCTTCAGGTTTAACTTCTCCTCACAGGATTTTAGGAGCAGGTTCATTCCTCTGGAGACAGATTAGTTAGTGTTTTAGGGAAGAGACTGAGGCAGCTGAGGTGGTGCATAACCCACCTGTGGCTGAGGAATGCCCACCTGTGACCCTCTCCTTTCCTCAGCCCCAGATCCTGCTCTGGAGCCCCCATCGACCCCACCACTGTCCAGCCTTTTACGTCCCCGCCTCAGTCCCTGGGGCTTGGCCCCTCTCTTCCGATCTGTCCGCTCCAAGCTGGAGAGCTTTGCTGATATCTTCCTCACACCTAACAAAGCCCCACAACCCCCACCCCCATCGGCCCCCATGAAGTTGGAGTTGAAGATTGCCATCTCAGAGGCTGAGCAGTCCAGGGCTTCTGAGAGAATTGCTTCTGTCAGCCCTCGGCCCCCTATCCGCCAGTGGCGAACTCAGGACCACAATTCCCCAACACCTCTCTCTAAGCTGTCTCTGGGCCGAAGCTACTCCTGCCCTGATCTGGGGCCCCCTGGTCCAGGCAGCTGCACCTGGGCCCTGGTTCCACCCCAGCCAAGCCGACCCAGGCCTCGGAGGCACACTGTGGGTGGTGGGGAGATGGCGTGGACTCCACCACCTCCTCGGCCCTGTCTCCGGAAAGAGGTCTTCCCTCTGGGAGGAGTGGGAGCCTCCCCTTCTCTCACTACATCCTGTTCGTCCACTGCATCCACTTCTTCCTTCTCCGAACCAGCAGAGCCCAGGTAGTGCTATCAATAAACCCTCCTGAAAGCCTTGGCCAGAGCCTGTGCCTGGCCTCCTTCCCTAAGTAAACTGGGTCAGAGATGGGTGTACTGCTGTGAATTCTCTTTGTCCCTGAGCTTTGACATTGTCTGCAGATTGGGCTCAACCAAGGGGAAGAAGTCAAGAACCTCAAAAGACCAGGTGCTTTCTGACCCAGAGACCAAGGTAAGGAGTAGAAGGACAGAAGCCAAGTGGGGCCTGAGCCTGTGCATTTCTTTCACCCTCTGCCTCATTTTTGCAGACCACAGGAAAGGTTTCTGGATTCAGAATACGCAGGACACCGGTCCGTCCACAACCAAACCTTACTCCTATGGGGCTGCCTCGACCAATCAGGTGAGAGGCTCAGAGGGCCAGGAGCTTCCTTGACCAAGCCCCTGAAGTGTGGCCTTGTCTCCTCCCAGGGAGCATAGTTCATCCAGGAAGATTCAATTTGGCATGACATGACTTGGCTTAGAACTTCCTCAGACATCACTTCTGTCCATGGCGTGGCCCAGAAACTGACATTTAGATCAGGCTGAACCTATCCCTTCTTCAGGCTACTCTGCCCAGTGTTTCTCAATGGCCTCTGGTATTTGCTCCCAGGTTAAACAAGAAGGAGTTCAGCTTGGAAGAAATTTATACAAATAAGAATTATCAATCACCCACAACTAGGAGGTGAGAAACTTGGAAGGTTTGAGGGAGGCAGCTGGCTAGAGCCAGGGGGTATGCTGATAAACAGCTCTTCTCCTTGCCTGGTCCAGGACCTTTGAGACCATCTTTGAGGAACCCCGGGAGCGCAATGGGACACTAATTTTTACCAGTTCAAGGAAGCTCCGGCGGGCTGTAGAATTTCGGGACAGTAGCCTTCCTCGATCCCGGAGGCCATCTCGAAGGGTCCGAACTGCAGCTGGCAGGACCCTTACTCCCAACCTGGCACCCAACCAGGATGTGGAACCTCTGCTGCAGCAACGGCTGAAGGAACTAGATGCCCTGCTCCTGGAGGAAGAAATAGATGGGAGACACTACCATCAACCCTAGGAGCGCCAACTCTTTGTCCAGCAAGCATAGTGTATCCATCCTTGAGGGAAGGGAAAAATCCCTGGGTCAGCTGTATTTTTTTTTTCCTAGTAAAGTTTTCAATATGTTTCTGATTCCTTCATGTCTCCAGCAGAGTCTGAAATCAATTTGGCAGTACCGGCTGATGTTTCTGTGTTAGTTGCCAGAGGGTTAGGAAAGGGGACGGTGCCAGAGGAGAGGGGTGAGGGACATGAAGGGGATGGAATGATCATTGGCAGTTCTTCATTCCACTCTGATCTGCTGGCAGTGCTGAGTATCAAACTCAGAGTCTTGTGCATGCTACCTGAGCTACATCTCCAGCCCAGAGATAACTCTTAATTTGATAATTCACTTATGGAATGATACTTCTGGAAAAAAGAAACCTCAATGCCACTGAGATCTGGGACCCTGGTTAGTTATAATCAAGGAGACTGAAGAGCTTTGTAATAGGCTAAGGCCTTGATCAAATGGCCCTGAATTCCTCCCAACATGTGGCTTGCTGTGGGACTCTAGTGCTAAGAACAATCAGCTATCATTGCCTGCCTATGACAACCTAGCTATCATAAGTACTTGACCTACACATAGGGGAATTACAGTCTTTTTGTTTTGAGGCAGGGTCTTGCTATGTAGCCCTAGCTGGCCTGGAACTTGCTATGTAGACCAGGCTGGTCTCAAACTCAGAGATCTGCCTTCCCCTGTCTCCTGAGTGCTGGGATTGAAGGCATGCCACACCTGTCTCTCAGTTTTGTTTTTTTAAAGATTTATTTTATGTGTATGTATGAGTGCCTATATGTATGGCCACTGCTTGTGCTTGGGGCCCTTGGGTCCAGAGGAAGGTGTCAAAGCCCCTGAAACTGGACTTACAGAGGGTTATTAGCTACCACATAGATGCTGGAAAATGAACCCAGGTCCTCTGCAAGAGCATCAAGTTCTCCATCTCTACAGCCCCAAATTAGTCATTTTATAGATAGGAAAACAAAGTGAGGGTGGTAGAGAGATGACTCAAAAGTTAAGAGCACTGGCTGCTCTCAAAGATCCAGGCTTAGTTCCCAGCACCCACATGGTAGTTAACAACCATCTCAAACTCCAGTTCTAGGGGACTGAAAACCCTCTTCTGGCCTCTGTGGCCTTTGCACACAGGTTTGCACCTACATACATGCAGGCAAAACACACGAAAAATAACAAATTTTAAAGAAAATAAAGTGAGCATGTCAGTGGTATGTCGACGTTAAATAATCAGGGATGGTGAGAGGGTTCAGTGGGTAAAAGGCGCTTGCTGTATAAGCCTGGAAAAGTCAGGTCGATCCCCAGCACACTCCAGAAAGTTGTCCTGTGGCCTAGTATGCCCGCCAGGGCAAACGCCCACACAGTAATAAATTGTTTAAACAGCACACCAGGGGTTAGAGTGTCATAATGTAGAGGCTGCCAACAGTGACCAGAGCAGACTGGGCTAGGATCCTGTCTGCACCTAGCCCGGCTCTCGATGGAACTTATCAAAGGACTTGGTGTGAGAGAGTCCTGGACACCAAGACGAAGTGTTCTTCACTGTGGGCGCTGGGACAGGGTGGCCACCACTCGAACCCGGCGGCCACAGGACCGCGTCCCACACCGCCGAGCGGTCGGATGGGAGGCTGCCGCCGTGCGCCTGCGCGACTGGCTCCCCGGCCGGGCGGCTCCGACCTCCGCCGCGCCTTGACAGCCGCACGCCCTGATAGCCGCACTCCAACTCCAGCACCATCCAACGCCCCGCCCCGTCGCCGTCAGCGGGCGGCCAATAAACGGAGAGCAGGAAGAGGCGGGGCCACCGGGGCCGCCCCAAACACCTACTTCTAACCAGTGGAGTCACAAGACTTGAGCAGGGCGGAGCTAGCCCGACCACCCAATCCGCGGTTCGAGGCCGCCACGCAGCGCCCACTCCCGGAGTCAGGCTCCGCCCTTCGCGTTGACGTACACTGGCCAACCTATAAACGACTGAGCCCTGGGGTTGAGGGGGCGGGGAGAGGAGGCGGAGAGAGGAAGGAGGCGTTGGCTGAGGAGGAAGAGGGAGGAGGGGCAGGGAAGTTCTGGCGGAGAAGAGGCCGAAGACTCCAAAGAAGACAACCGGAGGGTACGGTGCAGCTCCTCACTGCCCAGCCGCCGTTCGGGATTCTTCGAGGCGCGAGTCCGTCCGAGACCGAGGACAGGAGGAAGAGTCTTTTATGTCGGAGGACAGAGAAGCTCAACCCGTCACCGTTGCCTCACATCCGGGGCTTTGGAGGGCTGGCCCCCGCGGCCCCGCCCCCCCCCTCGCGCTTTTCATGGCTACTGGAGGCGGAGGCTGGCGAAACTGGGCCCGGCGGTGGCCCCTTTAAATTTATTTAAAGGGGTGGTCCCCCAACTCTGCCGACTCTAACGCCAGCCTTAAAGGGGAAGCCGTGAGCCGAAGCTGACAAATTGAGAACTGTGCTGTTGGGAGAACTGGTGCAAGTGGAGTTTCTCACCACTCACCACACCCCCACACCCCCGTCCCACGCAAGAAGTTCTTTAAATTCATCTTAAAGGGGAAGTGGCCGCTTGTGGAGGACTAGAAACTTAAGTGCGAGCTCTTAAGGGGACGGGCTGCTGTTTGAAGGCCCCTGGACTCTTTAAAGGGGTGGCCTCTTTCAGCCGGCGGACTTGAGACACTTTTAAAGGGGAGGTCTGCGTTTCAGGTCGAGCTTTCGGCCCCTTTTAAAGGGGTGGCCCTTCCTCTTCCTCGGGGAGACTTGCCTCGACCCCTGGCAGGGGGCCACCACCGCACTAGGCCAGCCGGACACAGTTGGGTCGTCTTAAAGGGGCCTGGAGCTGGACAATTTGAGGCCTCGCCTTAAAGGGACGGTCGCCCCGTTTTCATCGTCGCGGCCCCGCCGGCCCTATAGGGGGGGCCTTCGGGCTTGTCGCCCCGGGGGCGGCGCCGGCTCTCTGGGCCTTGGCCTTGGGGCAAGCTTGGGGCCAGCGGATCCTGCTTTAAAGAGGAAGCCGTGGCCCTCTCGTCCCTGGGCCACCGCCTGCGCCGCGCCTGCGATCCCGGGCCTGCAGACAGGCCGCTTTGGACCCCGCCGCCTCCGGATGCGGCGCTGAGGGCCGTCACCATGGAGACGGCCGCGGCCCCGGGCCCGGGCTGGGCAGCTGAAGGGGAGCGGCGGCGAAGACGCTGCTCCCGCCGAGACCGAGACCGGGAGCAGCGGCGCCGCCGAGGTCCAGGCGGCGACGCGCCCCGGGCCCTGTTGGCCGCCCAGCGCGGCTCTTCGTCCTCTTCGTCGCCGCCGCCGTCCGCTCGACCCTGGTCGTCAGCTTCCTCTGGAGAGCGGCCTGGGGGCCTGAGACGGCGGCGGCCTCGTCCCAGGCCTCGGCCACCGAGGCCGCGAGCTCGGAAGCGGCCTGCCGGTTCGGGCAGCCGCGGGGAGGAAGAGGAGGAGGAGGAAGAAGGGGGTGCAGACGACGGGGAAGCCGAGGAGGAGCCTGAGGAGGAGGAAGAAGAGGAGGAGGACTTGATCGATGGCTTTGCCATCGCTAGCTTCGCCAGCCTTGAGGCCTTGCAGGTGTGGCCTAATGGGATTTGGGGACCTTTGGGGGGTTCACAGGGGCAGTGAGGATACAACCCCTAGAGTGGGTGGGGTTGAGGGAGGAGTGGTGACACCCCAAACCAGAGCAACCGGCTCCTCTGGCCGGGCCTCTGCCCCACCCTGGGGTAGAAGGAGGTAGAGCTGGTCTCTGGGGACTAACCAGGTTACCCTGCCATAGAAGCAGTTGGGTAGCCTCGGCACCCCTAGAGAGTTGGGGAGCTTTCCTTTTCCATCCACTTCAGTCCCTCCTCCTCTTCTTCCTCTTCTTCCTCCTCCCCCCTCCTCCTCCTCCTTCTCCTCCAACTCCTCCTCCT
>NW_008359996.1:1147406-1179219 GCF_000622305.1 Nannospalax galili | reverse complement strand
CTTGGGTCCAGAGGAAGGTGTCAAAGCCCCTGAAACTGGACTTACAGAGGGTTATTAGCTACCACATAGATGCTGGAAAATGAACCCAGGTCCTCTGCAAGAGCATCAAGTTCTCCATCTCTACAGCCCCAAATTAGTCATTTTATAGATAGGAAAACAAAGTGAGGGTGGTAGAGAGATGACTCAAAAGTTAAGAGCACTGGCTGCTCTCAAAGATCCAGGCTTAGTTCCCAGCACCCACATGGTAGTTAACAACCATCTCAAACTCCAGTTCTAGGGGACTGAAAACCCTCTTCTGGCCTCTGTGGCCTTTGCACACAGGTTTGCACCTACATACATGCAGGCAAAACACACGAAAAATAACAAATTTTAAAGAAAATAAAGTGAGCATGTCAGTGGTATGTCGACGTTAAATAATCAGGGATGGTGAGAGGGTTCAGTGGGTAAAAGGCGCTTGCTGTATAAGCCTGGAAAAGTCAGGTCGATCCCCAGCACACTCCAGAAAGTTGTCCTGTGGCCTAGTATGCCCGCCAGGGCAAACGCCCACACAGTAATAAATTGTTTAAACAGCACACCAGGGGTTAGAGTGGCATAATGTAGAGGCTGCCAACAGTGACCAGAGCAGACTGGGCTAGGATCCTGTCTGCACCTAGCCCGGCTCTCGATGGAACTTATCAAAGGACTTGGTGTGAGAGAGTCCTGGACACCAAGACGAAGTGTTCTTCACTGTGGGCGCTGGGACAGGGGGGCCACCACTCGAACCCGGCGGCCACAGGACCGCGTCCCACACCGCCGAGCGGTCGGATGGGAGGCTGCCGCCGTGCGCCTGCGCGACTGGCTCCCCGGCCGGGCGGCTCCGACCTCCGCCGCGCCTTGACAGCCGCACGCCCTGATAGCCGCACTCCAACTCCAGCACCATCCAACGCCCCGCCCCGTCGCCGTCAGCGGGCGGCCAATAAACGGAGAGCAGGAAGAGGCGGGGCCACCGGGGCCGCCCCAAACACCTACTTCTAACCAGTGGAGTCACAAGACTTGAGCAGGGCGGAGCTAGCCCGACCACCCAATCCGCGGTTCGAGGCCGCCACGCAGCGCCCACTCCCGGAGTCAGGCTCCGCCCTTCGCGTTGACGTACACTGGCCAACCTATAAACGACTGAGCCCTGGGGTTGAGGGGGCGGGGAGAGGAGGCGGAGAGAGGAAGGAGGCGTTGGCTGAGGAGGAAGAGGGAGGAGGGGCAGGGAAGTTCTGGCGGAGAAGAGGCCGAAGACTCCAAAGAAGACAACCGGAGGGTACGGTGCAGCTCCTCACTGCCCAGCCGCCGTTCGGGATTCTTCGAGGCGCGAGTCCGTCCGAGACCGAGGACAGGAGGAAGAGTCTTTTATGTCGGAGGACAGAGAAGCTCAACCCGTCACCGTTGCCTCACATCCGGGGCTTTGGAGGGCTGGCCCCCGCGGCCCCGCCCCCCCCCTCGCGCTTTTCATGGCTACTGGAGGCGGAGGCTGGCGAAACTGGGCCCGGCGGTGGCCCCTTTAAATTTATTTAAAGGGGTGGTCCCCCAACTCTGCCGACTCTAACGCCAGCCTTAAAGGGGAAGCCGTGAGCCGAAGCTGACAAATTGAGAACTGTGCTGTTGGGAGAACTGGTGCAAGTGGAGTTTCTCACCACTCACCACACCCCCACACCCCCGTCCCACGCAAGAAGTTCTTTAAATTCATCTTAAAGGGGAAGTGGCCGCTTGTGGAGGACTAGAAACTTAAGTGCGAGCTCTTAAGGGGACGGGCTGCTGTTTGAAGGCCCCTGGACTCTTTAAAGGGGTGGCCTCTTTCAGCCGGCGGACTTGAGACACTTTTAAAGGGGAGGTCTGCGTTTCAGGTCGAGCTTTCGGCCCCTTTTAAAGGGGTGGCCCTTCCTCTTCCTCGGGGAGACTTGCCTCGACCCCTGGCAGGGGGCCACCACCGCACTAGGCCAGCCGGACACAGTTGGGTCGTCTTAAAGGGGCCTGGAGCTGGACAATTTGAGGCCTCGCCTTAAAGGGACGGTCGCCCCGTTTTCATCGTCGCGGCCCCGCCGGCCCTATAGGGGGGGCCTTCGGGCTTGTCGCCCCGGGGGCGGCGCCGGCTCTCTGGGCCTTGGCCTTGGGGCAAGCTTGGGGCCAGCGGATCCTGCTTTAAAGAGGAAGCCGTGGCCCTCTCGTCCCTGGGCCACCGCCTGCGCCGCGCCTGCGATCCCGGGCCTGCAGACAGGCCGCTTTGGACCCCGCCGCCTCCGGATGCGGCGCTGAGGGCCGTCACCATGGAGACGGCCGCGGCCCCGGGCCCGGGCTGGGCAGCTGAAGGGGAGCGGCGGCGAAGACGCTGCCCCCGCCGAGACCGAGACCGGGAGCAGCGGCGCCGCCGAGGTCCAGGCGGCGACGCGCCCCGGGCCCTGTTGGCCGCCCAGCGCGGCTCTTCGTCCTCTTCGTCGCCGCCGCCGTCCGCTCGACCCTGGTCGTCAGCTTCCTCTGGAGAGCGGCCTGGGGGCCTGAGACGGCGGCGGCCTCGTCCCAGGCCTCGGCCACCGAGGCCGCGAGCTCGGAAGCGGCCTGCCGGTTCGGGCAGCCGCGGGGAGGAAGAGGAGGAGGAGGAAGAAGGGGGTGCAGACGACGGGGAAGCCGAGGAGGAGCCTGAGGAGGAGGAAGAAGAGGAGGAGGACTTGATCGATGGCTTTGCCATCGCTAGCTTCGCCAGCCTTGAGGCCTTGCAGGTGTGGCCTAATGGGATTTGGGGACCTTTGGGGGGTTCACAGGGGCAGTGAGGATACAACCCCTAGAGTGGGTGGGGTTGAGGGAGGAGTGGTGACACCCCAAACCAGAGCAACCGGCTCCTCTGGCCGGGCCTCTGCCCCACCCTGGGGTAGAAGGAGGTAGAGCTGGTCTCTGGGGACTAACCAGGTTACCCTGCCATAGAAGCAGTTGGGTAGCCTCGGCACCCCTAGAGAGTTGGGGAGCTTTCCTTTTCCATCCACTTCAGTCCCTCCTCCTCTTCTTCCTCTTCTTCCTCCTCCCCCCTCCTCCTCCTCCTTCTCCTCCAACTCCTCCTCCTCCTCCTCCTCCTCCTCCTCCTCGTCCTCCTCCTCCTCCTCCTCATCTTCCTCCTCTTCTTCCTCCACATCATTGACCTCACAATCTGTGACTCTCCTCCTCCTCCTCCTCCACAGAAGGATGCATCTCTTCAGCCCCCAGAGCGACTGGAACATCGGCTGAAGCATTCTGGGAAACGGAAGAGGGGGGGCTCCAGTGGGGCCACTGGGGAGCTAGGGGACAGCTCAGATCGTGAGCCTGGCCGGCCCCCTGGGGATCGGCCCCGAAAATGGCCCAATAAGCGGAGAAGGAAAGAGGTGAGCTTGTCCCAGTTCCCAATCCTTTAAAATTCCTTAAGCAGCATATCATTCATGTAGATTGGTTTTCCATCAACATTGCAACTGTCCATCCTAAGAGCCAGGAGTAAGGCAGAAGAAATTGGACACCCTCCGTCCAGATCTGACAGACTTGACTGCAGTCAAGACTCACCTGCTTTTGTTTGTGCTATGTGTACTTCAAACATGCTCACAATTCAAGAGACACATCAAAGAGACTTAGTTGAATTAAAAATAAATTAGATGTGATCCCTGCCCTTCCTCTAGCTGGTAGCAGCCTAGAAGGAAAGAAATAATCAACAAGCAAATACCAAGGCCAGTTTGAGCAGCTGCACAAGGCAGTGATCTGGGAGAGATCTAGGAGCAATGCTGCAGAAACCCACATGAGGAAGCCACTCATTCTGTCTGGGGGATGGGTAGAGGGTTGTGGTTAGGGAAAGCCCCCTAAAATGTCATGGGCCCCAAAGTATAGTCAGAAGTTTGCTAAGGGGAGAAATGAAGAAAAGTTGTTTTGAACAAAAAGATGTGAGAACCTGGTATATTTAGAGAGAATGGCAAGAGCATTGGGAATAGAGGTATGCAGTAACCAGAGAAGCTAGAAAAGGCAATTGAGAGGCAGTCTTGAGGGACCTTGAATGCCTTGCTGGGAGTTGAGACAGTTTCCTGGCCAGTCAGCCTCCCTTACCTCTGGACTCTGGTCTTTCTCAGGCCTTCTCCCGTCACTCTCTGGAAGCTGGATATATAGTAAGTGTCTCTACCTATAATGGCCCTTCCCTCCTCCTTGGACTCAACTCTTCTATCTCCTGATGCCTCTGCTTTCCCTTTCAGTGTGACGCAGAAAGTGATCTGGATGAGAGGGTGAGTGGAGCTAGAACTTGTTGGGTGGGTATCATTACAGCTTGTCAAGTGATCTTTAACTTAAAACCTTCCACGTGTAACAGCTGTTCTCAACTGGGAACATTGGGTATGCTGAAGGAAGATTAGGTATGGGGGGATGAGAGTACAGGAAGGTTTAGTGAGGTTTGTGTTTTGTTTTTTAATTTGTATGTGTGGGTATGGATATACGTGTGTACGTACAAGCCTGCGTGCTATGGTGTGCATGTGGAGGTTAGAGGACATCTTACAGGAGTCAGTTGTCTCCTACCATGTGGGTTCCAGGGATTACACTTGGGTCATCAGGCATGGAAGCATTCATTTTATCTACTGAACCAACTCACTGACCCTGTTGTTGTTGCTTTTAATGGTGAACATGGCTAGGTGGCCAGAGAATTGAAGGTCTGTGTCTTTGGGTAGCACCCTTCTCAAAAGCTTTGTAGCTTTCCATAGGAATCCAAAGTAACTGAGCTGAAATGGTTCTTCCTGTGGCCATTAGTCTTTTCTTATAATTACAGTAGTATAGATTAGAGTCTGAACAGGGGACTGTCTGTGGTCACAGTAGTGAGGACACCAAACCAGTTTATTATTAGTGTTAGTTTTAAGGCAATGTGCCCTGACAGGTCATGTTCTACCTACTTACTCCGGTAAGGAGCTAAGTTTGCCCTTCCTGATGTGTATCTTGTTTTATCTCAAAAGTCCATGGACTTTGGGTGAACCAGAGTTGTGGTCCATCTAAGGGGGTGGCCACCTATCCATTTCTAGCCACATGAGAATGGGAGACCATTGTCGAGAGGCCCTTAAGTCCATGTTTTAACAAGAAATCTCCAGCTCTGAGAATATCAGCAGCTTAAGGTTTCTGCTGATGCCTTTCTGTAGGCCAGGCAGACTTACAAGCCAGGAGTTAGTCTTTGCTGACAGTTTGCTTTGGTTTGCCTCCATCTCTTCACTCCATTTCTGCTTTGCTTCAGTTCTCCTGGCCTAGCAGATTTTTGGTCTTAGTAACTCCACTTCTTTTTTCAGTCCACAGTCTGATAGATCATAGCTAGGCCAATAGACATGCCACTACTTCCAGTTCCTAGCAGGCTTCAGACGCTGTTGGCTTAATAACCTAACCACTCCCTACCTGTCTTTCCCAGGTCTCTGATGATGACCTCGACCCGTCCTTCACTGTCTCAACCAGCAAAGGTTGGTCCCAAGGACTAGGATGAAAACATGAAAGGGATATGGGTGAGCATGAACTTCTGCTGAGCATGTCTGCCATCCTGCCCTCACAGCCTCGGGTCCCCATGGCGCCTTCAATGGGAACTGTGAAGCAAAACTGTCTGTGGTCCCTAAAGTGTCAGGACTGGAGCGGAGCCAAGAGCAGCCCCCAGGGCCCGACCCGCTGCTAGTGCCTTTCCCCCCAAAGGAACCACCACCTCCTCCAGCCCCTCGGCCTCCTGTCTCACCCCCTGCACCCTTACCGGCCGCCCCCAGTCTGCCACCCCCACCCCAACCGCAGCTTCGGGTCTCACCCTTCAGCCTCCGCACTTCTCCCTATGGCAGCAGCCTGGACCTCAGCACTGGCAGGTGAGTGCTCATGGGTCTAGTCTGATCTGATCTGATCTGATCTGGAAGGATCTGTATTCTGTGACTGGGATGTGGAATGAGTCTGACTTAAAAAGGATTGTGAGACTAAAAAGTTGGAGAGACAACTGGGTAAGATAAATGTAAAGACATTACTTCAGGACTTACCTGAGCCCTTTCTATATTCATGTGCAAGGATATCCAGTTTGTGCCATTTCCCAGTTGTATTTGCTAGGAGGAACTTTTTGTAAGGCACATCTGCTATAAATAATGTTCTTTGGAGCATACTTTGGGAAATGCTGCCATGATGAATAACAGTGCTGACCTTGCTGTCAGTCAGGCCTGGATTCAAATTCTTGCTCTGCCACTTACTGGCTATGTGATTTTTGACAAGTCACTTCACCTCTCTGAGCCTGAATTTCCTCCTTGCTGTAAAATGAAATACTAATAGTACTTTCTTCCTAAAGCTGTTGTGAGGATTAATTCTGAGTGAATGCAGTTCCCAAAGTGTGCACACTCGTCTTTAGTGGGACATGGAGTGATTTCAGGTGTTACCTTAGTAAACTCTAAAATAGTCACAACTTAGCTTTTATATACTTTAGAAAGTATGGGTAATACCTCAGAGTTTTGATTTTACATTAATGCTTTAGGATGAGGCCAAAAAGAGAGTGAGTTAAGTTATAGAAAAATGAACTGGTATAGCAGAAATGGTTGCATGGCTGTGGGAGCACTTGGGAAGGTGGTGTGACTTGTTGGAGATTGCATTAGCTCATAAAGCAAATGCCAGCAGTTGGTCTACAGTAAGTACTCATTAGAGGGTAAGAATTAATGATAATACTGTTATGGTGGTTCTCACAATTGTCATCATTATCACTGTTATTAAGAAAACTAAGGCTCAGAGAGGGGCAGTGACTTGCTCAAGGTCACCCAGGGTGTTCATGGCAAGATGGGTGTAGAATTCAGGTCACCTGACTCACAGGACAGAGCAGTGTGGTGCTACTTCCACTTAGGGTGGGAACCCAGGTGGCCCATTGTAATTAAGTGTCAAAATGAATGATCTGTTTTGTGCTGTGGTTGAGTCAGAAAAAGGAAAGTCATACGGCAAGAAATGACAGAGGCAGCTTTGTGGAAAATGAGACCTAAAGGGGGAAAAGGGGTTGTTGGGTGTGGGAGGCATCTGCTCCTAAGGCTGGGTTCCCTGGGAGGAGCCCCTGGGGGCCAGGTTCTGCCATCTCCCATGTGGAGAACCAAGGCCACAGCATCACCCAGGCTTCTGACCCCACCCCTCCTGTCAGAGCTAGCACCTCCCACCCCCTCACTCATCTCCCCACTTCTCTCCCCAGCTCTTCACGGCCGCCCCCCAAGGCCCCGGCCCCTCCCGTGGCTCAGCCTCCCCCCTCATCATCCTCTTCGTCCTCCTCATCATCATCTGCCTCCTCCTCGTCCTCGCAGCTCACCCACCGGCCCCCGACGCCCTCACTGCCCCTGCCTCTGTCCACCCACAGCTTTCCTCCCCATGGGCTGCGGCCTCCCCCACCCCACCACCACCCCTCCTTGGTCTCCCCTGGCCCCACCCTGCCCCCACCCCCACCTCTGCTGCAGGTGCCAGGGCACCCTGGGGCCTCAGCCGCTAACGCCCTTTCTGGTGAGTTTGGGGTCCTGACCTGGGGGTGGGGTGAGGGGGTGGGCCATCACCCCAAGTGTGGGCCCCGTTGGCTTTGACAGGGCCCAGGGGCCGAGGAGGGAGTGGCTCAAGGCCAGAGGGAAGACCAATCACCTGGACCCAAGGAGGCTGACATGGTGGCATCAGATATTAAAGCCTTCTCCCCCTCCCCTCCCACAGAGCAGGACCTGATCGGCCAGGACCTGAACTCTCGCTACCTGAATGCCCAGGGTGGCCCTGAGGTGATGGGGGCAGGGGGCTCGGCCCGGCCCCTGGCTTTCCAGTTCCATCAGCACAACCACCAGCACCAACACACCCACCAGCACACCCACCAGCACTTCACCCCCTACCCCCCAGGCCTGCTGCCTCCCCACGGCCACATGGTGAGCTCTTCATTGGGCTGCTGAGGAGGCTTAGAGGCCTGAGGGAGGGTGTCACCTACAGGGCAAGGATGGCCCTGGGTCCCTGGCTAGCAGCTTACTCTTCCCTTCTCTTCTCTAGTTTGAGAAATACCCAGGAAAGATGGAAGGCCTTTTCCGGCATAATGTGAGTGTGTGTGATAGTGTGTGAGATATGGGAATGGATGCATCAGTGGTGTCGCTCTGACTGTTGGGGTCCAGTCTTCTGCTCCAAAATCAAGAGCTTTAAGCATGGGAGAGCCCCCTGGGGGCGTTAGGGTGGAGATAAAGGACTTATGGGCAGACCAGACTTGGGCTGTACCTCCACCCCCTGCTTGGACTAGTCCCCTTCTCTCCACAGCCGTACATGGCCTTCCCTCCCGCAGTACCAGGGCTCCCTCCAGGCCTCCCACCGGCTGTCTCCTTTGGCTCCCTGCAGGGGGCCTTCCAGCCCAAGGTGAGCTCCCAATCCAGACAACTACCTACCTCTTCTCATCCCTTAACAGATCCAGACACTCTGTACCCATATACCTTCTCCCAAAAACTATGCCTACCCTCCTGCCCTCCCTTCTGGACCCAGGTTTTTGCAAAACCATGCTCCCTGTCCTGTCCCATGCCTCAACCTGATTATAGACCCTTTATACTTGGCACCAGCACTCCTATCTGATCCCTCCACTCCCCTTTCCCAGAACACGAACCCTGAGCTGCCACCACGACTGGGGCCAGTGCTGAGCGGGCTCCCCCAAAAGGGAACACAGGTGAGGGGGGGCAGGTCAGGTCCTGGGGGAGCTGGAAGTGTGTTGAGGGGGGAGAGTAGGGTAGATTGAGGAGATTGAGCTCCTGGCTCTTCTCTGTAATATACAGTCAGATGTATCCCTGGGACTCTTTAAGAGAGGATTTTTGTAAATAACAGGTTTTCCTGATGACATTGTCCCCCAAAATAATTAGAATAGTGGTTTTGTATTTTTTTTGTTTTGTTTTGTGATACTGGGGTCAAACTTAGGGTTTCACACATACATTCTACCATTGAGCTATATCTGCAACCTAAGGACAGTGGTTTTTATAGAGGTTTTCAAACGTAAGTCATACAACTCTTTTTTTTTCTTCCTCCAAATGACATCATACCAGGAAGCCCTCTCCATAAAACATTTAAAAGATAAGCTTCCCTTTTGCCAAGTGGCTAGGGACCTAGAATGCTTCTCCCTGTTTGCCACATGCACAGCCTTAGACCCCAGGGCTCTTGGAATGTTGTGAAAGCACAGAACTCATTCCCTAAAGAACAGACTAAAGTTTTTTTTTAACTTCCTTAGAAGGTTTGTTTTGTTATATTTTGTTTTCCTCACTAAAGTAATCCTAACAAATTCCATTGTATAAAACTGATAGGACAGTTTCTCTGGGAAAGAAACCAATCCTTCCTGGCCTTCCCAACAGGGTACCACCCTAGGATCTAGTTCAGAAACCTGATGCAAAAGGAGCAGTATCTAGAATGGAAGAAAAAATAGGAAGGACATTTTTTTGGCAGGCAGGAATGGTTTGAGGGAGCCATGGTCTCAGGGAAATTGGGGGGAGAGTGCTATGCATACGAGACATCCAGGTCAGTAGAGCAGGTCTGAATCGCCTCCAATCTCTCCTTTGCCATCCTCAGATCCCTGATCATTTCCGGCCACCTTTGAGGGTGAGTTTGGTGAGGATCTCAGGCTGCATGAAGCTGGGACTGGTGTCAGGGTGTTTGGCTGAGGCGGGTGGGATCTTGCTTGGGAAGGATTAAAACACCCAACGTTTAGTGTTTTTACAACGCTAGATGTAAAACGGTAGAGTTTTTAAGTCACAGCCTAGGCTTAGATGTAACTGGCCATGGGACCTTGGGCAAGATAGTTTATCTCTCTGAGCCTCAGTTTCCTAGGCTATAAAATGAACTTAATCATCCCTCAGTTGTAGGGATGGTGATTGAGGATGTTATGTGGCAAGGTTGGGCCTAGGGTCAGGCCTAGAGTGGGTGATGAGTGAACATTTTCCTTCCCTTTCCCTTTGGTTATCCTGGGGCGGCAGAAACCAGGAAAGTGGTGTGCCATGCACGTTCGTGTGGCTTACATGATCCTGAGACACCAGGAAAAGATGAAGGTACTGGGGCTGGAGGACTGACTGGGGAGAGTTGGGTCTGAGAGTCAAGGGTTTTCTGAACTCTGGGTAGTGATTTCAACAGAGCTTAGAAAAATCTTAGCAAGAAACATTTTCTCCCTGTCTCCATCACTGGTTCACAGCACCTAAGTTCTCTGGCAAATTACAGGGCTGGTCAGAGAAGATGCTGAAAGAGGTAGAGGAGAGCACTTAATTCTCCTGGTGCTAGCCAGCCCTTGGAGGGGAACTGAGGGTGGGAGAACAAGAGTAGGGACCTGCGAGTCACAGGATTAAAAGGAGAGAGAAAGAAAAAACAAAAAACAAACTGGACCCAGACACAGCTCCTCACTGCCCCTCTCCCTATGTCCCATGCAGGGTGACTCCCACAAGCTTGATTTTCGCAACGACCTCCTGCCCTGCCTTCCAGGGCCCTATGGGGCCCTGCCCCCTGGGCAGGAGCTCTCCCACCCGGCCTCCCTCTTCACTGCGACTGGTGAGTCTGGCCAGCCCTCTTAGGGTCTACAGCCCAATGCCCATCTTGTAGCCTCATCAGAATCTCCCACCTCTCTGCCCCAGGTGCCGTCCATGCTGCAGCCAACCCTTTCACGACAGCTCCCGGGGCCCATGGACCCTTCCTGAGCCCCAGCACTCACATTGGTAAGAGCCAAGGGTATGTTGGGCGTTTCAGACCTTGTTCTTAAAACATTGAGCTGGGAATCAACAGACCTAAGGAACAGCTGGAGTGGGGTAGGTATGGGTCTATTTGCTTTGTGGCCTTAGGCACTCTGCCTACTCTGAGCCATGATTTCCTCTTCTGAAAAATGAGTATAGAAGTACTGGGTGATTCCCACTCTGCCAGTGCAGACTCCTCTCTGAAATAGCCAGTTGTGTGCCACCTGGAAAAGGAGAATACAGCAGGGAGGCTGTGCAGGCCCAGGGGAAGGCATAGTCGGCCTAGGGAACTTGCAAGCTTTGGGGAGAGATATTTAGCCTAGCTATGGGTAGAAAAGAAAGAGTTGAGCCGAAGTAAAAATGTTTCTGGCTGGAGAGACTACAAGGTTCCCATGGACGAGTGGGCTAGTTGTTCTGACAGCTTCGTGACATATGTATGAATTTAAGATCAGACATGGTTCTTAAAACTAAACCATCAAGGGGCAGGCATGGTGGCACACACCTTTAATCTCAGCACTAGGGAGGCAGAGGCAGGCAGATTTCTGCAAGATCGAAGCCAGCCTGGTCTATATAGCGAGTTCCAGGTCAGCTGAGGCTACAGGGAGACCCTGTCTTAAAAAGACCAAAAAAAAAAAACCAAAAAACAAAAAAACAAAACTAGGCCACTAAGGGCTCCAGCCTCCTTACTACTAACTTGCCTCTTTGCCACCTTTTCTTTGGGGTTGCTCAAAGTTGGCTTCCCTGTACTCTGTCTGACCAGTCTTTCTTTTCTCCCACAGATCCCTTTGGGCGTCCCACAAGCTTTGCCTCCTTAGCTGCCCTCTCCAATGGGGCTTTTGGAGGCCTGGGCAGCCCCACATTCAGTGAGTCCTGGGTAGAGTAGGGGATAAGGAAGGGATGGGAGCTATAGCACTGGGACTATATACTGGAAGGCTGTCTGTGTGGGGTATCCCCCTCCTGGCCTCCGGTGCAGTCTTTGCCCAGAAAGAAAGCCCAGGGGCCCCACCAGTCTTTGCCTCCCCACCAGACCCCCCTGGCCCCTGTCATTTTTACTTTGCCTTCTGTCCAGACTCCGGTGCAGTCTTTGCCCAGAAAGAAAGCCCAGGGGCCCCACCAGCCTTTGCCTCCCCACCAGACCCATGGGGCCGCCTGCACCGCAGTCCTCTGGCCTTTCCTGCTTGGGTCCGGCCCCCTGAAGCTGCCCGGACACCAGGCTCAGATAAGGAGCGACCTGTGGAGCGGAGGGAACCCTCTGTCACCAAGGAGGAGAAGGATAGGTACGCCCCCTGTTTAGCTGCAGTCCTACCCACTCCAGTGCTGTCAGCCACAGAAATACTTTAATTCCATACCCCCTGTGCCTGCCTTCCTCAGGGACCTTCCCTTCTCACGGCCCCAGCTACGAGTTTCTCCTGCTACCCCCAAGGCCCGGGCTGGTGAGGAAGGGGCCCGGCCAGCCAAAGAGTCTGTGCGTGTAAAGGAAGAGCGGAAGGAAGAGGCTGCTGCTGCCGCCGCTGCTGCCGCCGCTGCCGCCGCTGCTGCTGCCACCACTGGGCCTCAGGGCCTTCACTTGCTTTTGGAGAGGCCCCGGCCACCTCCCTTTCTTGGCCCTAGTCTGCCAGAGCGCTGTGCCGGCTTCCCAGAGCCAACCTGGTTGGCTGGGCCACCACGCCTGGCCAGGCCACCACGCTTCTATGAGGCAGGTGAGGAGTTGACTGGACCAGGGGCCATGGCTGCTGCCCGCCTCTACAGTCTAGACCCTGCTCATCCTTTGCTATATGGCCGTTTGGCTCCTCCACCACCACCTGCTGTGGCTCCAGGAACCCCTCACCTTCTCAGCAAGACCCCACCAGGAGCCCTTTTGGGGGCACCACCTCCACTTGTGCCCGCTCCCCGTCCCAGTTCCCCACCTAGGGCCCCTGGCCCAGCCCGGGCTGACAGGTGAGGAGAGGTGAGGGGCAGGGGCAAAGCTCCACTCCCCCTCCCCCCCATTCCTTGTGACAAAATCCTAGGGCTGAAGTTTTTAAGCCAGGGTTGGAAGGCAAAGGTCATGGACCTAGGAACAGAATCCCCAACCCCCACAAGGTCAAGTATCTATCACATGGACTGTGGGGTCACTGAGAAGACAGAGGTCACAAGCCTCTAGAGAGAAGTTGTGTTTTTGTACACGCGTGTGTGCGTGTATATGAGGGAGATATTTCAGAGGTTATGTTTTGTGACCTCTTGAGGTGCATCATTGCCCCCTCTAAGGGCCTCTAGGCCCTTGGCCTGCCTCCCCAAGGGCTCACTAAGCCAGAGGCCAAAGTGCCCCCCTCCCTTTCACCTACTACCCAAGTTCTCATGCCCTCCTAGGGCTGAGGAAGGAGGAGCTGAAGGAAAGGGGGTTCCGTGTACATATTTATCACCCCTTCCACAAATCCCCCAGACCTTTTGTACATTTTTACAGGGGTGCCCCTCCCAACAATCCCCTTCCTGGTTAATTAAATCCTCAGACTGGTGCTGTGTTCCTAGCCTCTGGCCTCTCTGTAGGGGGAGGGTGTTCCAGGGAAAGAGCCTGGTGGGGACAGGCAGGAACTCAGGGCTTGTCCCTGGGAATGTAGGGTCCAATAGGAGGTAGACCATTGGGAAAGGGGTCTAGGGTCCTAGGCTGGAGGGAAGGGCAAATGCTTCTTGGCTATTAGCCTAGGTTCCCCCAGACTTGTTCCTATTAATTCTGTGTGCCCCATAGCTCTAAAAGGTTCAACCTCCAAGCCTCAGACTTCACCTCTAAGGCTAAGTCGCCCCCAACCCCCCCCCCCATTTCCAAGTGCCCCCAGGACTCCTGGGCCCTGCTCCACAAAAACCCTATCCCAGGCTAAGGGAGGGAGGGATGGGCGGAGAAGGTCACCATGTACCACACACCAAAGAAGAGGGTTGGCCCAGGGGTGGGCAACACAGGCAGCTTCTTCAGCGGCCTCCCGGCAGCAGCCCCAGCCTTCCCAAAGCAGCAGGCACCTCCAGGCTGGGGCGAACCTAGAAGGCAGGGCTCAGTTTAACAAAACCGTAACTTTGACTTTTTCCCCCAGTGGGGCTTATTCTGTAACATGACTTGCGGATATTTATATAAAAATGAGTGTTACAATGAGACACACACACCCTGGCTCCTCTTTCAGTCTGTGTGGGTCGTCTGGCATGGTTTGTACTGGGTCCCAGTGTGAAGTAGGGGTGAGAACAATATTGACCAAGTCCTGACCAAGGTTTTCTTTTCCCTTCTCACACCTAGGGAGTTCTACTTCTGGATGGTTAGTGGTGGGCATTAAAGTTTTTCACATATCTAAGATTCAAACAATGCAGAGAGGTATGAAACCATCCCTTAGGGGTAGCCACTAATAATTATTTGGTGTGTGTTCCTTGAGTGTTTTTCTATGTATATGTTAGGAAAGACCCATAGTTTTCTAAATCTAGTGTTTTTATGAAGAAAACGTAATGGGGACTGGAGAGCTGGCTCAGTGGTTAAGAGCATTGGCTGCTCTTGCCAAAGACCTGAGTTTAGGTCCCAGCACATACATTGTGGCTAATAACTGTCCTTAACTCCAGTTCCAGGGGATCTGACACCCCTCTCTTGACTTCTGTGGGCATTGCGTTATATGGGTACATTTGCATACATGTAGGCCAAACATTCGTACACACAAAAATAAAAATTAAAAAAATATATATAAAATCAAACAAAGGAATACATAGTGCAAAGGAAAAGTACTTCATAATCCCATCTTAGAAAACCACTGTTTAAAAAGCCAGGTGCAGAGAGATGGCTCAGCAGTTAAAAGCACTGGCTATCTTGCGGAACACCAAGGTTCAATTTCCAACACCCACATGGGGGCTAACAACCATCCTTACATCCTTAACTCCAGTTCTAGGGGATGGGACAACTGTCCTCCAAAGACATACAACATGTATGCACTTGCATACGTGCAGGCAATACACTTATGTACATAAAAATGAAAAGGGGCTGGAGACATGGCTCAGTGGTTAAGAGCACTGACTGCTCTTGCAGAGGACCCAGGTTCAATTCCCAGCACCCACATGGCGGCTATGAACTGTCTTTCCAGTTCCAGGGGAATCCTACACCCTCTTCGGACCTCCGTGGGCATTGCACAACACAGGTGCACTTACTTGCATGCAAGCAGTACACTTGCACACAAATATTTGAAATTTTTTAAAAAAAGGATGTTCTTAGAAGACTTAAGACAAAAATACCCCATGACTTATCAACTTAAAATTGTTCAGTAAGATTGCCCATGCTGAGTGCAGTACTGTCTCTTGGTCAGCTCCAAGAATTATGAAGTGGGAAAAAATAATTTTTTTTTTTTTTGAAGCCAGATGTAGCTGGTTGTGGTGGTGCATGCCTTTAATCCCAACACTCAGGAGGCAGAGGCAGGTGGATCTCTGGGAGTTGGTGGCCACCCTGGTCCACATAGTTTCAGGCCAGCTGGGGCTACAGGGAGACCCTGTTTCAAAAAGACCGAAAAAAAAAAACGCAGGTATGACTGGAGAGATGGCTCAGTGGTTAAGAATGTGCACTGATCTTACCGAGGACCCATTTGATTCTCAGCACCCATATCAGGTAGCTCACAGCTGCCTGTAACTCTTGCTCCAGAGAATGCAGTGTCCTCTTCTGGCCTCCAGGGGCACCAAGCATGCATGTGATATTCATAAATACACATTGGTATTCATAATAAGCCAGGTATGAGCCAGTGAAATGACTCAGCAGGTAAAGGCACTTGCCACTGTGGGATGTGCATGCCTATACACACAAAAAAACAGTAAATACGTTTTTTTTAAAGCCAGGCATGGTGTTTCATGCCTGTGAGTCCAGCATTCAGGAGGCAGAAGTTGGAGGATTCGTGCACGTTCAAGGCCATTTTGGTCCATATAGAGAGTTCGAACTACATAGCAAGGCACTGACTCAAATACTGGGGATAATAGCTCAGTGGTAGAGTACTTGCCTAGCATGTGCAAAGCCTCGAGTTGAATAGATCCTTAGCATTGCAAAACAAGTTAAGAGAAGGCATGCTCCTAAGGTAAAATGAGAAGCCTTGGACTATATGATGTAGAAAATCTATGCAAAACTAAATCCAGATTTAGAAAACCACTATTACCAAAAATAAGTTCCTCCAGTTGTTTTTCTGACTGTGTACTTAAAATATTATTTGGATTGATCTTATGAAACAGTTTTACGCTTCCATTTTGCACTTAAAGTTTTGAAGCAGGGTCTCACTAGCCCACGCTGGCTTTTATCATCCTATCTCAGCCTCCCAAGTCATGGAATTCCAAGTCCTGGAATTACAGGCTTGGACCACCATGCCTGGTTCAGTAAAACATTATCTACAGGAGTATATCTAGCCTCTCCCAGATGTCTGCACTCCTAATAGCCCAAACAGTCATCTATGTTGATGACCACCTCCCTCTTCTGTTTCCACCTTTGTCACCAGCACCCAACTTGGAAACATCCCTTTTCCGTCACTTGCTTTAGCATCTGACACAGGCCCTGAACTTGTAACTGAGGACACAGGTAAGCAAATCAAATCCCAGTCTCCCTGGTGCTTACATTCCAATAATGAGAAAACAACAACAAACACTGTGAAGAAAATTAACTGCCAAGCCCTACTTACTTTTCCCTGCATGCTCTGATCCAAGCTCAGGGCGACTTCTCAGGCAGAGGTAAAGTGGGAATCCAGAAAGAACTGTCAGCATTTAGGGGGAAATTAAGCCAAAATGAATAATGAGAGAAGCTGCTGCTAGGAACTGGGCGTTTTTGCTTGAACAAGCTCAGCACAGTTATTTACTAAGTATATGTAATTTTATTTACTCTTGAGACAATCTCTATATAGCCCAGGCTGAACTCAGAATCCTGACTCAGTCTCCCAAGTGCCACCAGGCCCAGCTGGTAGCTATTTAATCTTGAATCTTGAGCAGTGTATTTAATATTTCTGTGTCGAGTTTTTTTCTTGTTTTTAATAATAAAGAGTTTTTGTTTTGAGATAGAGTCTCATAGCCTAGGCTGGCCTTGAACTCAGTATATAACCAGAGATGACCATGAACAATTTTCTTTTATTGACACAGAGTCTCTCACTATATAACTAGCTAGCTCTAGCTTCCTAGAACTCTGTAGTGGAGGTTGGCCTCAAACCTGTATCACCACCATGCCTGGTTTTACAGTACACTAAGGATCAAACCCAGGGCTTTGTGCATGATAGGCAGGCTCTCTGCCAACAGAGCTACATCCCCTGCCTTTGTTTTTAGAGACAGGGTCTCACTATGTAGCTCAGACTGATGTCAAATTCCATCTACTCCTGTCTCAGCCTCTTGAGTGCTAGGGTCATAGTTATGTGCCACCACACCCAGTTCAACTATTGAGTTTTGTTTTCATTTTATTATTTTTTCTATGTGTATGAGTGTAGTTGCCTGCATGTATGTAAGTGCACCTGCATTGTACAATGCCCATAGAGGTCAGAAGAGGGTGTTGGGTCCCCTGGAACTGGATTTAAGGATGGTTGTTAGCTGCCATGTAGGTGCTGGTAATCAAACCTGGGTCCTCTACAAGACCAGCCACTGCTCTTAACTGCTTGAGCCATCTCTCTAGTCCCAACTATTGAGTTTTAAAAACAATTTGAAGAGGCTGGAGAGGGCTCAGCAGTTAAGAGCACTTGCTGCTCTTGCAGAGGACCTGGGTTCCTTTCCTAGCACCCAAATGATGGTGACCAATTATCAGCTGTAACTGCAGCTCCCCAGAGATATCCTACCCTCTCTGGCCTCTGTGGACACTGCACACAATTGATATGCTTACATACGTATATACCTGCTGTATGCACTGGTGTATATACACGTGTAAATAAAAATAATCTTTAAAAAATGTTTTTGAGGGGCTGGAGAGATGGCTCAGCAGTTAAGAACACTGGTTGTTCTTGTAGAAGACCTGGGTTCGAATCCCAGCACCCACATGGCAGCTAACGACTGTCCGTAATTCCAGTTCCAGGGCATCCGATGGCCTCTCTGTCCTCCGAGGGCATTGCACGACACAGGTGCACTTATCTACATGCAGGCAATACACATATACACATAAATTAAAAATAATATATTTTAAAAGGCCAGGTGTGGTGGCACACGCATTCAATCCCAGCGCTTGGGAGGCAGAGGCAGGCGGATCTCTGTGAGTTCAAGGCCAGCCTGATCTATATAGTGAGTTCCAGGACAACTGGGGCTACAGGGAGACCCTGCCTCAAAAAGACCAAAAAAAAGAAAAAAAAGTTTTTGAAGGGACTGAGAAGATAACTCAGTTGGTAAAGTTTGCTATGCAAGCATAAGGGCCCGAGTTCATTCCCTAGAACCCAAGTGAAAAGAGCTAGATGTGCAGTGAGCTTCAGACCAGTGGGAGACACTATCTCAGAAAATAAGGTGAGAAGGTCTCCAAGGAACAACACCTAAGGTTGACCCCTGGCCTTCATACACACACAAAAAAAACAAAACACATTGAAGTCAGGTGTGTGGTGGTAACACTCCTATCTTCCCAGCACACAGAAGCTGAGGCAGGAGGATTATGAGTTTAAGGCCAGCATGGACTACAGTCTTTTTTTAAAAAATTAAGGTTATTCTGACTCAGAACCAAGGGGGAGAAAACTAGGTCAGTGACCTGAAGCGCAACACAAACACAGAAGACTATTTTGACCCTTGCTTGGAACTAATTCTGAAACTGTCCCCTGCCCCAGCTGTTTTGATATGATCCTTGTATTTTTAAAAATATTTATATTTTATGTGTATGAGTGTTGTGCCTGCATGTGTGTAAGTGCACCCGTGTTGTGCAATGCCTGTAGAGGTCAGAAGGTGTTGGGCTCCCCTGGACCTGGAGTTATGGATGGTTGTTAGTTGCCATGTGGGTGCTGGGAATCGAACCTGGTCCTCTGTAAGAGCAGTCAGTGCTCCCAACTGCTGAGCCAGCTCTCCAGCCCCCCTTGTAATATTTTTTAAATGGGATACGAGAAAGCAAACTGAAAAAGGAGTCAGGCTGCAAATGTATCTCAGTTGGCAGAATGCTTGCCTACCACGAATAAAGCCCTTGGGTTCCATCCCCGGCACCACATAAAACTGGACATAGTGGTGCAATGCTTGTAATCTCAGCACACAGGAATTTTAGGAGTTCAGGGTCCTCTTTGGCTGCATAGTTCTGGTCCAGCAAGGGATACATGACACCAGTGATAACCCAATTTTTTAATCAAATAACTTCAAATATAATTCTTATATAATCCACCTAATCTTATTTATTGACTACCTAGCATTATGGTATCAAGATTCATGCATATTGTAGCTTTTAAATTTATTTTTATTTATTTATTTTATGCCTGCGTGTATGTAAGTGCACCCATGTCATGCAATGTCTGCAGAGTCCAGAAGAGGATATTGAATCCCCTGGAACTCGAGTTACAGTGGACAGTTGTTAGCCACCATGTGGAACCAAACCCAGGTTTTCTGCAAGAGCAGCCAGTGCTCTCAACCACTGAGTCATCTCTCCAGCCCACATTGTAGCTTTTTATTATTACCAAAAAGCATCCCATTGTAGTCTCTATATACCACCTTTATTCTCCCACTGATGGTCATTTAAGTTACTTCTGCCTTTTGATTTATGAATAAACGCCTAGCTAATATAGATTATTTGGGGTAACTACTAAATTGGTTTGCAAAGCAGCCACTGCCATTTTCCATTCCCACCAGCAATGTGTGAAGGTTTAAAATAGAATTATTTTTCAGTCTGGGTTTTTTGTTTGTTTGTTTGTTTTATGTTCTGTGCTACTGAGGGCCCTGGGCACACGAGTCAAGTGCTCTAGAGCATGTTTATTTGTTTAGTATGTATGTATGTACGGTTGTGTGTGTGCACATGTATGCAAGTGTGTGTGCATGGATGCACTCACTTGTGCCAGCACCTGTGGAAGCCACAGGTTGATGTAGGGCTGTTTAGCTCAATTGCTTTCTACCTTTAAAAAAATTTTTTTTTAATTTTCTATATGTATGAGTGGTGCATCTATTTAAGTGCACCACCTGTGCCTGGTGCCTGTGGAAGCCAGAAGAAGGCAATGGATTCCCTGAAACTGGAGTTAAGGACGGGTGTTAGCTGCCATGTGGGTACTGGGAACTGAACCTGGATCCTCTGGACCCAGTAAGTGCTTTTAACCACTGAGCCATCTCTCCAACCCCCTCTACCTTAAGCTTGGAGTTTGCCGTTTAGGCTAGAGTTTGCTGTTGCAGGGCCAGCAAGCCCTGTAAGTGCTGTAAGTGCTGGGGATCCAAATTCAGATTCTCATGCTTGTGTAACAAACTTTATCCACTGAGCTATCTCCCCAGTGACCCTCCCCTCTTTTTAAGACAAAGTTTCATGTAGTCCAGGCTGGCCTCAAACTTGCTGTGTAGTTAAGGGTGACCTTTTACTCCCAATCCTCCTGCCTCCACCACCCAAGTGCTAGAATTGCCAGGCACGTACCACCACACCTAGCTGTTACTTTTTTGTTTTTGTTCTCCCCCTTCCCTCCCACCTCCAGATCTGAGGACTGAACCCAGGGCCTTGTGGTTGCTAAGCAAGTACTCTACCACCGAGCTAAATCTCCAACCCCACTTTTTTGTTTTGTCCAAGAAGGATCTCACTATATAGCTCAGTCTGGCTTTGAACTCATCATCTACTTTACAAGTGCTGAAATTACAGGCATGAGCTACTACACTTTGCTTAAGATGGAGTTTTAGTAATTTCTCCTAGTATTGCTCTATTAGTAAGACAAATTTCCAAGGCCTGACACAGTGTTAAGTGATCAAAGAACAGTTGTGTCAGCAAGGTGGTTCAGTGGGGAAAGGGTCCTGCCTCTTAAGCCTGAGAACCTGAGTTCAATCCCCAGGACCCACATAGTGGAATGAGAAAAACAGTTCTCACAAGATGTCCTCTGATCTCCACATGTGTACTGTGGTATGTGCATATTCACACACACACACACACACACACACACACACACACACACTTTTAATGTAATTTAAGAGGAGGGGACAACGAGATGGACTTGAGTTCAGTCTGAGACCCACCTGGTAAAAGGAGAAAACAAATTCCCAAAAGTTTTCTTCTAGCCTCCACACACTATGACACTCATGTACATGCATACACCCAAGCACACACAAACTAAATGAATGTAATCATTTTTTAAAGAATGATTGCTATCCTTCCTGGTAATGAATGTCTAATCAGAAACTCAAGAAGCAGATTTTGAGAGCCTCAATGGAAGAGAATGCTGACCTACATGCAGTTTGTGTGGGAAGCGTTTCTTATAAAATTGGCTTTGAGGTGGGTAGAATCTATCTCAGAACATAGCAGGAAAGGGGATTCTGAGTCAGTGAAGAACAGAGGCTGAAAGACTGACAGCAGAGGAAACTGGCCTTCAGTGGCCTCTACTACCTGTCAATTCTGTGACCTAGATGCAGCCTATTTGGTAGGAAAATAAGGGAAATGTGGATCCACAGATACTTGTGACACTTACATGGAACAATGCATATAAACAAGAGATGCTTAGCATAGAATTTAGTACACTATGAACATATGACAAGATTAAACTCATTATAGCTTAAAAGATTGGAATTCCAGGCATTGTGGCACATGCCTTTAATCTCAGCACTCTGGAGGCAGAGGCAGGCAGATCTCTGAGTTCAAGGCCAGCCTTGTCTACACAGTGAGTTCCAGGCCAGCTGGGGCTACAGAGATAAAAAAAAAAAAAAAAAAAAAAAAAAAAAAAAAAAGATTAGAAATAATGGAGTGGAGAACTGGGAATGCATTAGGGAGAATGCTTGTTTAGCATGCACGAAACCCTGGATTTGATCCCAAGTACAACTTAACATTAGGCATAATGATGCGCCCCAGGAATCTCAGCATTCAAGTGGAGGTAGGAGGATTCAGAAATTCAAGGTCAGTCCTAACTACAGAACTGAAGGCCAAACATGGGCTATATAAGACCCTGTTTCAAAAAATAAAAATAATAAATAGGGGTCTGAAGAGATGGCTCAGGGGGTAAGAGCACTGGCTGCTCTTGCAGAGGACCCAGGTCAGTTCCCAGCACCCACATGACAGCTAACAACTGTCCTTAACTCCAGTTCCAGGGGATCTGACACCCACTTCTGACCTCCACAGGCATTGTATAACACAGGTATACTTACATACACATAGGCAATACACTCATACACATAAAATAAAAAATAAATAAATAAAAATAAACAACTAGGGCACTGGAAAGATAGCTCAACAATTAAGACCACTAGCTGCTCTTGCAAGAGGACCTAAGTTCAGCTCCCAGCACCCACATAGCTGCTAACAACCGTCCAATAACTCAGTTCCAGGGGATCTGATGCCCTCTTCTGGTCTCTGCAGGCATTGCATAACATGGGTGCAGGGACATAAAATAAAAATAATAAATAAATAGAAATAGAGCTAGAGCCAGGCATGGTGGTGCATGCCTTTAATCCCAGCACCCAGGAGGCAGAGGCAGGCAGATCTCTGTGAGTTTGAGGCCAGCCTGGTCTACATAGTGAGTTCCAAGCTAGCTGGGCCTACAGGGAGACCTAGTCTCAAAAAGACCAAAAAAAAAAAAAAAGTAGAGCTAGAGGTGTAACTCATTAGTAGAACACTTGCCTATTATGGGTCCCCAGCAGCAGACCAAAAGAAAAAAAGATAAATAATTTTGCTATTTCAAAATGGGTAAATTGTGGATAATAGCTCAGGGACATTCTTAGGACCCTGAGTTCCATCTTTAGTACTGCAAAAACAAAAAAGAAAGGTGGATAAATTGAGGATCAGAGAAGTTACATGTCTTAGGGAAACCAGGGAAGAATGGAGCCTTCTTTGGTGAAGGACTTAAAGCATAAGATTTCAAGGACTGAGGGTGTAACTCAGTGTTAGAGTGCTTGCCTAACATGTTGAACCCAGGGTTCAATCCTCAGCACCACAAAAAAGGAATATGTTTTTAGAAACTTAGGACACTTGCATAGCATGTGGGAAGTCTTCGGTTGGATTCCTAGGACCCCCATCAGAAGTAAACATTTCCATCCCCGGAACCCACATGGTGGAAGGAAAAAATCGACTCCCTCCCAAAGTTGTCTTCTGACCTCCACAGAGGCACTGTGGTACACTGCAGCCCTGGACACACTAGATAGATAGATGATAGATAGGTGATAGATAGATGATAGATAGATAGATAGATAGATAGATAGATAGATAGATAGATAGATAGATGATAGAGTTAGATAGATAATAGAGGATATAGATGATAGTAGACAGAAAGATAGATAGATAGATAGATGATAAATGATAGATAGATAGATAGATGATAGATAGGTAGATAGATTATATATAGAAAACAACCAAAATAGCCCTCTTTTTAGAACACTTTTAGGCTTACAGGACAAGTATAGTATAGAAAATTCTCAAGCACACTTGATTTCCTCAACTATGAGCAGTTCACATTCACTGGTTAATCAATACAGTGCTATTTACTAAGGTTCATATTTTTTTATTAATGTGTATGTGTGTGTTGCCTGCATGTAGGTAAGTGCACCTGTGTCATGCAATGCCTACGGAGGACAAAAGAGGCTGTCGGATACCCTGGAACTGGAGTTATGGACAGTTATTAGCTGCCATGTGGGTGCTGGGATTCAAACCCAGGTCTTCTGCAAGAACAGCCAGTGTTCTTAACCCCTGAGCCATCTCTCCAGCCCCAAAGTTCATATTTTACTCAGATTCCCTTAGGTTTTATGTAATGTCTTTTGTTTCAGGATCCCATGACACCATGTTACAGTCAATTCTCCCTAAGCTCCTTGTGTGTGTGTGTGTGTGTGTGTGTGTGTGTGCTTGCTCACTACCATTTTTTCTTATTTGAGACAAGGTCTCACTATGTAACAACCCTTGTTGGACCAGAACTCAATATGTGGACCAGGCTGACCTCAAACTCACAGACATCTCCCTGCCTCTGGCTCCTGAGGACTGAGATTAAAGGCATATGCCACCATGCCTGGCTATAACCTATTTTCAATTTTTTTTTCTTTTAGTCTTTTTGAGACAGGGTCTCCCTGTAGCCCCACCTGGCCTGAAACTCACTATGTAGACTAGGCTGACCTTGAACTCACAGAAATTAGCCTGCCTCTGCCTCCTGAGTGCTGGGATTGAAGGCATGTGCCACCATGCCTGGCTATTTGTAATTCTTAACTTTTAATTACATTTATGTATTTATATGTGGGAGAAGCAGGCATGCATGAGCCATGGTACACCTATGGCATCAGAAGTCAATTTCCATGAGTCTGTTCTCTCCATGTGTACTCCAAGGATCAAACTCGGATCATCAGGATTGATGGCAAGTACCCTTACCCACTAAACCAGCTCCTTGGCCCACATTTTATTTATTTTTTTCTTAATATTTTATTTATTATTTTTATTTTATGTGTATTGAGTGTATTGCCTGCATGTGTGTAAGTGCAACCGTGTAGTGCAATTCCCTTGGAGGTCAGAAGAACTAGAGTTTTGGATGGTTGTTAGCCACCATGTGGGTGCTGAGAATCTAACCTGGGTCCTCTGCAAGAGCAGTCAGTTAACCACTGAGCCATCTCTCCAGCCCCTTATTTATTTTTTTTGACACATGGTCTGTTTGGCTAACCACAGGGAGTCTCCTGTCTCTGTCCTCCCAGGTGCTGCTACATCCAGCTTTTTTACGTGGGTGCTGTAGATTTGAACTCAGGTCCTCATGCATGGCCATGAAGCACTTTACTGACTGAGCCTCTACACCCCTTTCCCATTCTTAAAAAAAAAATTTTATGTGTATGTTTGCCTGCATGTATATATGTATACTACATGCATGTCTGGTACCCAAGAAGCTAGAAGAGGGTGTGGGATTCCCTGGAACTGGAATTAAAGATAGTTGTGAGCTTCCATATGGATGCTGGGAACCAAACCCAGGTCCTGTGCAAGAACAGCCAGTACCTTATAACCTCCGAGCCATCTCTCCAGCCCCTCCCCCTGCCTTTCTTTGAGACAAGTTTTACTATTTAGTCCTGGCTAGCCTGGAACTTGCTAGGTAGACCAGGGTAAGCTTGAACTCACAGAGATCTGCCTCCCTTCTGGGTGCTGGGATTAAAGGCAAGTGCCACCATGATCAATTCCCTCTCTTTTTCTTTGAGACATTTTACTCTGTAGCCCCTGCTAGCCTGGAACTCTGTGTAGTCCAGACTGACTTCAACCTACCAGCAATCTTACTGCTGGGATTGAGATGGGTTCTCTCACTGAATCTGGAGTTAGAATGGCAGGCAGAGATCCCTAGCAATTCTCCTGTCTCTGTCCCCACAGCGCTGGGGTTATAGGCTTGCATGCTGCAATGCCTGCTGACTGTTTACATGGATGCTGAAGATTTGAACCCACCAAGCCATTTCCCTATCCCATTGTTGTTAGTGCTTTGTTTTACTTTGTTTTGTTTTGGTCGTTTTGAGACAGGGGTCTCACTATAACCCCAGCTGGCCTGGAACTCACTTTGTAGATCAGGCTGGCCTTGAACTCACAGAGCTCCACCTGCCTCTACCTCCCAAGTGATGGGATTAAAGGCATGCACTACCAGGCCCAGCAATGTTTGTTATTTTTTAAATATTACTGTTATTTTATGCATGTGAGTGTATTACCTGAATGTAGGAAGGTGTACTCATGTCCTGCAGTGCCCTCGGAAGTTAGAAGAGGGTATCGAATCCCTGGAACTGATTTTACCAATAGTTGTTAACCGCCATGTCGGTGCTGACAATTGAACCCAGATCCTCTGAAAGAGCAGACAGTGTTTTTAACTGCTGAGCCGTCTCTCCAGCCTTCCATTGTTTTGTTTTGTTTTCAGAGGATCTTATATAGCCCAGCAGATATTAAAGTCACTGTGTAGCTGAGCATGACCCTAAATACCTGATCAACCTGCCTCTGCCTCCTAAATGCTAGGATTACCACCATCCCCAGCTTGAATTGTACCCTTTTTTGAGGGGGGGAGTCTTTTTGAGACAGGGTCTCCCTGTAGCCCCAGGTGACCTGGAACTATGTAGACCAAGCTGGCCTTGAACTTAGAGGTCCGCCTGCCTCTGCCTCCCAAGTGCCTGAGTGCTGGGATTAAAGGTGTGTGCCACCATGCCCAGCTTTGAATTGTACACTTTAAAGCTACATTTTATAGTATGTGAATTTTATATCAGCAATAACAATATAAGAATGTTTCCAGAAACTCTGTAATAGCACAAATTTCTAATTGACAATATCTCTGTCTACAGGGACATGTTAAACTGGTACAACTGTCAGCAAAAAAATTACAAAGGGCTAATAACAAGAAAGTGGGGTTAGGGAGATGGCTCAACTTGGTAAAGTGCTACCATTAGTATATCAGTTCATCCCTTGCAGCCATGGAAAACTGGGCATAGTGATGCATATCTGTAACCCTAGTGCTGGTGGGGGTAGACATAGGCACATCCCTGGAGCTGGCTGGCCCACTGATTAACCAATTAGAGAGCTCCAAGTTCATTAAGTACCCCTGTCTCAAAAAATGAATTAGGCTGGGGAGATGATGCTGTGGTTAAAGCACATGCATGGCAAGCATAAGGAACAGAGTGTGGATCTCCAGAACCCACGCACACATGCTGGGTGGTCATGGTGGCCTGCCTGTAATTCTAGCAAAAGGCAGACACAAACTGGCTAGCCAGATTAACTGCAATGTGAGCTCTGGGTTCAATTGAGAGACCCTGCCTTGACAAATAAAATGGAGAGCAATTCCTGAAGTTGACTTCTGAAGTCAACCTCAGGCTTCACAGACAGGCACACATATGCACACACATGTAAGCATGCATATACACATGAATGTGCATCACACACATACATACATGAAGAAAAAATAAGGTGAAGATTAACAGAAGAAACACTACCATGGATCTACATGCACACAAACTACAAAATAAGGGTTTTTCTTTTTTTCCTCAAAGACAGGGTCTTACTGTGTATCTGTGGCTGGCCTACAAGTCAGTATGTAGACCAGGCTGACCTGGAACTCATAGAGATCTGCCTGCCCCTGCCTCTGCCTCCCAAGTGCTGATATTAAAGGCATGCACCATCGAAGTAAAGAATTGTGTTGGAACTGAGGAGATGAGTCAGTCAGTAATATGCTTGCTGTGCAAGCATGAGTATCTTCAGCATCCATGTCAAAAGCCGGGTGTGGTGGAGTGCCTGTAGTCCCAGTCCTGGAAGTTGAGGGGAGACAAGAGGATCCCTAGGCTCATTAGCCAGTTAGTTTAGCCAGTTGGTGATCTACAGGTTCAGTGAGACACCCTGCCTCAAAAGTGAGATGGAGGGGCTGGAGAAACTCCTGCTTTTTCAGAGGATCTGAGTTTTGTTCCCATCACCAACATCAGGTGGTTAACAACCACCTGTAATTCTAGCTCCAGGGGATCCACTGCCCTCTCCTCATCTCTGTGGGCACCTACATACATATGGCATACACACACACACACACACACACACACACACACACACACACACACATACACACAGAGAAATAAATCTCTTTAAAAAGGTGGAGAGCAGTAGAGGAAGACACCAGATGTTGATCCCTGCCCTCTACTTGTGTGCGCATACATGTGCATGCACACTTGTGAAGACACCCACATGAACACACACACACACACGCACGCACACACACACACAAACACACACACAGCTCCAACTGACCTGAAACTCACTGTGGAAAGCAAGTCATCCTCACACTCACAGCGATCTTCCTGCCTTTGCCTCTAGAGTGCTAGGATTCTAGGCATGAGCTACCATGTCTAGCTCTTTTTTTAAAGGTATTCTGAAGGCATGTCTTTTTATTATATTTTAATTTATTTGTTATATATGTTATGTATGTGTCTGGGGCACATGCACCACAGGGTATGTGTGGAGGTCAGAGAACCACTTTTGGGAGTCTATTCTCTCCTTCCATCTCGTGGGTCCCAGGAATCTAACTCAGCTTGTCAGACTTGGCAGCAAGTGCCTTTACCCACTGAGCCATCTCACTGGCCCTATTTTTGTTTGTTTGTTTTTGAAACTGAGTCTCATGTAACCCAGCCTGGTTTCAAACTTGTTATGTAGCTGAGGATGATTTTGAATCCCTGATCCTTCTGCCTCCATCTCTCAAGTGCTAGGATTACAGTTATCTGCCACTCTGCTGGTTCTGATCAACCCTGTGTATGTATGTGTGAGGGGTGCACATGTGTGCATATGTCTATATGTCTGTGGAAGACAGAGGACATTCCTTACATGCGGTCCACCTTTTTTTTTTTTTTTCTTAAGACAGGGTACTGGCTGGCTTGGAATTCCCAGAGATCACCTGCCTCTGCCTCCAGAGTGCTTGGATTAAAGGTTTGGGCCACCATACCTGGTACAGTCCACTTTAAAAATACAAAACACTGCACTTGGGAGGCAGAGGCAGGCGGATCTTTGTGAGTTTGAGGCCACACAAACTCACTGGTCTACACATGAATTCCAGGACAGCTGGGACTACAAGGAGACCCTGTCTCAAAAAGACAACCCCCCCTCAAAAAAAAAAACATGGTTTTCTACTGGCCTGGAACTTGCCAAGAAGGCTAGGCTGACTGGTCAATGAGCCTCAGGCATCTACCTAACCTATTTCTGCCTCCACAGTGCTGGGATTATAAACTCCAACCATCGTATCCAGATTTTTTTTTTTTTTTGGTCTTTTTAAGACAGGGTCTCCCTGTAACCCCAGCTGTCCTGGAACTCACTGTGTAGACCAGGCTGGCCTTGAACTCACAGAGATCTGCCTGCCTCTGCCTCCCAAGTGCTGGGATTAAAGGCATGTGCCACCACGCCCAGCTTGCCTAGATTTTTTATTAATCACATTGATTTATTTTATTTTGTGTATTGAGGCTTGAGTATGCCACAGAGGCCATGTGGAGGTCAGAGGAAAACTTGTGGGAATCACTTCTTTCCCTCTACCATGTAGGTCCTGGGGATTGAATTCAGGTCATTATGCTTGGTAGTAGGCATCCTTATCCATTCAGTCATCTCACTGGCCCTATGCCCAGCTTTTTTATGCAGGTTCTGAGGATTGAACTTGGGTTCTTATGCTTGCAAGGCAAATACTTTACCAACAAAGTTATATCCCCAGTGCCAATCTATTTAAAATTTTCACATTTATTTCATTGGAGGGGAGTCCCATGGTGCACATGTGGAGGTCAAAAGAGGACTTGCAGGAGTCTGTTTTCTACTTCCACCATATGCACTCTGGAGATCAAACTCAGGTCATCAGATTTGGTGACAAGAGCCTTTACTTACTGAGCCATCTAACCAGCCTCTGATTTCCTCTGATTTACTTTTTTTTTTTTTTTTTTTTTTTTTTTTTTGTATTTTTGAAACAGAGTCTCCCTGTAGCCCCAGCTGTCTTGGAACTCACTATGTAGACCAGGCTGGCCTTGAACTCACAAAGGTCCACCTGCCGTCTGCCTCTGCCTCCCAAGTGCTGGGATTGAAGGCGTGCGTCACCATGCCTGGCTGATTTACTTTTTTAAAAAAATATTATTATTATTTTTTTATGTGTATGAGTGTATTGCCTGCATGTACGTGAGCACACCTATGTCGTGCAATGCTGTGAATGTCAGAAGAGGGCGTCGGATTCCCCTGGAACTGGAGTTAAGGACAATTTGTAGCCACCATGTGGATGCTGGGAATCGAACCCAGGTCCTCTGCAAGAGCAGTCAGTGCTCTTAACAGCTGAGCCATTTCTCCTGCCCCCGATTTACTTTTAAAAGAAAAAAAAAAACATAAATTTTAAAATAATGCCATAGTTCTCTTGAGACCGGGTCTCATGTGTCCCAAACTGGCCTCAAACTCACTATATAACTGAGGGCCACAACAAACAGATGGGGGCCACAACAAACAGTTTATGCAGTGTTGGGGAGCCAACCTAGGGCTTTGTGGATGCTAAGCACACACTACCGACTGACCTAAAACTCTACTTCCAATAGTGACATAATAAAACTCAGATATAAGAACTGGGGAACCAAATGGATACTTCATGCAGGGTCTGTGGTAAGAATGAGCTGGCTGAGCTGAAGGCCGCCTTTGGGAGGCTAGAGTGGCTGTTGCTGACTATTGAGTAAGTCAGAACCAGCCGTGATGGCTGTCCATGAAGCACTTTTCTTCAGCTCCAGCATTCATTAAGCCCTGGGACAATGGACAGTGTGGATAAGATTGACAAATGCTTTCACCGAGCCTCCAGCTCCCATGGTCAGCAGGAGCTCTGACCTAGGTCTTAGAGGGAGCCCTTTTATCCTTCCGCATCCCATTTCTTCATGACCCATCAAACTGGTGGAAGTCAGTCAACCCTGAACTGAGTGACTGAACAAGTGACTTCGTATCTCTGAAAGAACTTTCATTCCCTCTGTAAAATGGAAATGATAACAAAACCTATCTCAATGAAATCTTAAGAATTATTGATCTTCTTGCTGGATGTGATGGCTCATGCCTTTAATCCCAGCACTTGGGAGGCAGAGCAGGTGAATCTCTATGAGCTCTAGGCCATACTGGTGGTCTACATAGTGAGCTCCAGGCCAGCCAGAGCTATAGGGAACTACAGGGAGCTACAGGGAAACCCTGTCTCAAAACAACTACAATCCACAAGAATTATTGGTGTTTCACAAGTGTGAAGAATTATTAATATTATTAGTCTACCTCTAGTACTATTTTTGGATTATTTAAAACTATAGAGCTGACATCAAGTGGTTAAGAATGTTTGCTGCTCTTGCAGAGGACCTGAGTTTGGTTGCTATCACTCACATGCAAACACATGTGCGCACACACATACACATAAATAAAACTAAAATAAATCTTTAGAAGGGAAACATATATATGTATATATATGAATATAGAGTTGGGCATTGTGATGTCTATAATCCCAACACTTCACTGGTAGTGTCGGGGAGGCAGAAGCAGAATTGCCACAAGTTTGAAAAAAGACTTGGGGGAAAAGGAAGAGCCAGGTAGGTATGGTGACCTGCAACTATATATAATCTCTGTACACAGGATTCCAGGTCAGCCTAGTATTCGTAGGGTTACCCAGTCTCAAAAAGAAACCTTCAGAATAGAATGCTTAGTTTCGGACATAGCTTAAATGATACAGTACAACCTTGGTTCATCCCCCAGCAAAGCCTACCCCCACAGCAAACAAACAAATGCTAAAAATAAAATTTCTAGCCTGGTCTGCATAGTGAGTTCCAGGGCAGTTGGGGCTACAAAGAGACCCTGTCTCAAAAAGACCAAAAAATAAAAATAAAATCTCAGCCAGCTGTGGTGGTGCATGCCTTTAGTCCCAGCACTTGGGAGGCAGAGGCAGGCGGATCTCTGTGAGTTTCAGGCCAGCCTGGTCTACATAGAGAGTTCCAGGCCTGCCGGGGATACAGGAAGATCCTGTCTCAAAAACAAAAATGAGGGGGCTGGAGAGAGATGGCTCGGCAGTAAAGAACACTGACTGCTCTTGTAGAGAACCCTGATTTGATTCCCAGCACCCACGTGGCGGCTACGAACTGTCCTTAACTCCAGTTCCAGGGGAATTCGAAGCCCTCTTATGAGCTCCGTGGCATTGCACGACACGGGTGCACTCACCTACATGCAGGCAATACACTCATAAAATAAAAATACCAAAATAAAATATTAAAAAAAAAACTAGTCTGGTAACACATGCCTGTAATCCCAGCAATCTGGAGGTAGAGGCATAAGAATCAGAGGTTCAGGGTCATCCTCAGCTACATAGTAAGCAAATCTGAGGTCAGCTATGGACTACATGAGACAGGAGTAAAAAAGAAGCTGGTTCAAAATAAGGTGACCTCTCACAATGCTTGGAGCATGGTAACTACCCCCAAAATAGCAGGAATGAGGGGTGCATATTATGTAAATGTTCTCATAATGACAACTACTTCCTTTTGTGGAGCTAGTTGTGACAGTTCTATTAGATTGTTAAGTGACCAGATCCATCTTGCCTCACTTTTCTTTGTTTTGATTTGTTTGAGTCCTGTTATGTCCTCAAATT
>NW_008359996.1:1105473-1146569 GCF_000622305.1 Nannospalax galili | reverse complement strand
TTCTTTTCTTCTGTGTTAGTGCTGTCTCTGTCGTGTGTGTGTGTGTGTGTGTGTGTGTGTGTGTGTGTGTGTGTGTGTTTTTATATGTGTGTGGTATATGCATGTGTACACACAGGTGAACATATGAGTTGAGGCCAGAGGTCTCACTGAACCTGGCTGACTGGCCAGTCCCAGGGCTCCCCCTGTGTCTGCCCCCACCATTGGGGTAGCCCTGGCTAGTCTGGAACTCTACAGTGATCTTCCTATTTCTACCGCCCCAATATTGGGATTTACAGCTGTGCACCACCATGCCTGGGTTTTTTTGGCTTTTTTTTTTTTTTTTTTTTTTTTGGTCTTTTTGAGATAGGGTCTCCCTGTAGCCTCAGCTGGCCTGGAACTCACTATGTAGACCAGGTTGGCCTTGAACTCACAGCGATCTGCCTGCCTCTGCCTCCTGAGTGCTGAGACTAAAGGAGTGGGCCACCCTGCCCAGTGCCTGGCTTTTTTCTTTTCTTTCCCTTTGTTTTTTGTTGTCAGTGTTGGCTTCAAATTTTCTGTCCTCCTTCTTCGGTCTCTAGAGTGCTGGGATTACAGCTACTATACCCAGCCCCTCTTTTTCCCTACTTTGGAGCCCTGCTGTAAATGAGCAGGAGAGCTGTCAGTAATGAGGATGAGTATAGAGGCCCTTAACAAAATACATGTAGCCATTAGCTGGGTGTGCACACCTTTAATCTCAGCACTCAGGAGGCAGAGGCAGGGGGATCTCTGTGAGTTTGAGTTTGGCCTGGTCTATGTAGCAAGTTCCAGGCCAATCAGCACTATGAAGTGAGACCTTGTCTCAAACACACAAACAAGAAACAACAACAACAAAAATACATCTAGCCATTCAAGGATATATATTGAGATAATCCAAACTTTTTCTAAAAATCAATAAAGGAAGCCATGTCTACCAGTACAGGCCTGCAATCTTAGTTGCACTGGAGGCTGAGGCAGGAAGATCACAAGTTCAAGAACTTCCTGGGATACAGACCTGAGTTCAAGGCCAATCTGGGTAACTTAGTGAGACCTTGTCTCAAGAAAGTAAAAAGATGACTAGTAACATGGCTCAGTGGCAGAGCATTTACCTAATGTGCAAGGTCATAGGTTCAATTCACAGTACTGGAAAAAAAATCAGGGGCAAGTGAGATGATTCAGTGGGTAAAAGCATTTGCTGTACAAGCTTGACCAAGTTCAAACCCAGAACCCACGTAAAGGTGGGAGAGAACCAACTCCCAAAAGTTGTCCTCTGACTTCCACATGTAAACCATGACATGCATACACCTGCATTCACATACACACCTCATGCACACACACATTATTATTATTATTAATTATCATGAATAAGGACTGGGGACTGGAGAGATGACTCAATGTTTAAGAGGACTTGCTGTTCTTGCAAGAGGACCCAGGCTGAGTTCCCACACCCACATGGCAGCTCATAATCATCTGTAACTTTAGTTCCAGGGGATGTGACACCCTCTTCTAGTTTCCAAGGGCCAGGCACCCATATGGTACACACACACACATACATACAGGCAAAACACTCATACACATAAAAATAAATCATTTAGCCAGGCATGGTGGTGAACACCTTTAATCCCAGCCCTTGGGAGGCAGAGGCAGGCAGATCTCTGTGAGATTGAAGCCAGCCTGGTCTACAGAGTGAGTTCCAGGCCAGCTGGGGCTACAGGGAGACCCTGTCTCAAAAAGACAAAAAAAATCTATTTTTTTTTTGACAGGATCTCCCTAGTCCCAGCCCTCCTGAAAGTCGCTATGTGGACCAGGCTGGCCTCAATCTTACAGAGATCTGCCTGCCTCTGCCTCCCAAGGGCTGGGATTAAAGGCGCACCACCACATTTGGCAAAAATAAATCAATCTTTAACAAAAATAAATCCCCAGGGCTGCTTAAAACCAAATGTGTCGGCACACACATATAATCCCAGAACTCAGGAGGTGGAGATAGGAGGACTAGAAATTCAAGGTTATCCTCAGCTACATAACAGCACTGGGGGAATGAACTCAGAGTTTTATCATCCTAGACAAGCACTCTAACAACTGAGCTACATTCTCAGCCCCTTTACTTTCCTTCCACAATGTGTGCTCTGGGAATAAAACTCAGGTTGTCAGACTTGGTGGCAAGTACTTTTACCCACTAAGTAATCTTCCAGTTCTAATTGATTTTTGCTAAAGATTCATTTATTTTTAAGTGTATGAGTGTTTTGCCTGCACGTATGTCTGCACCACAGGTATACCTGATACCCTTGGAAGCCAGGAGAGTGTCAGATCCTGTATGTACATATGGATGTGCACAACCTGTGTCCCTGGTGCCCACAGAGGCTAGCAGAAGGCATCAAATTCCATGCAACTGGAGTTACAGAGGGTTCTTTGCAGCCACGAGGGTGCTGAGAACTGAATCCAGGACCTCTGCAAGAGTAGCCAGTGCTCTTAACTACTGAGCCATCTCTCCAGCCCCTGTTGCTTTTGAGACAGTCCTTATAGCCAAGGTTAGCCTGATTTACTATGTAGCTGAGGATGACCTGCTACTGATCCCCCTGCCTCTATTGCCCAAGTGCTAAGATTACAGGCATATGTCACCATGCTCAGTTAATGGGGTGCTGGGGATTGAGCACAGGGCCTTGTGCATGCTATCGTCTACCAACTTAGCTAAATCCCTATCACATATTCACTTTTGCATGTGTGAATCCAATGTTCTTGGGGGGAGCTCTTGAAGAACAAATATGGGAGTCAGAAGGAAGGGAACCCAAGTTCTGAGTTGGGGTTCTTGGCTTAAAAGATAGTAGTTAGGATGTACAAGGATATATAGTAGTAAATTGATGGAGCCTTACAGGTTAAATGCCCTTTCCTTTTGAACTATTTTCAGGCAAATTAACAGAAATGCTTGCATGCAAATGATTTCTGGTTTCAACATAATTTACCTTACCTGGATGGTTCTATAATCCCCAATCATTTCAACAATGAAAGGTTTGTGTGAAGGGTCCTAGAAACTTAAGCTTCATTAATTTTAGGGATTGACTTGTATTCTTGAGAACATGTTGGTTGAGAGGATCATTCTTAATACACCAACAACTGATGGAAGTGCCCTGGAGAAGTATCTTATAAGGGAAGTTGAGAAGAAGCCAGGAGGTAGCCGGAGCCTGGGGAAAGCAGTCTTCCCAGGAGGGCAAAGGGAGTGGCTGTTCAGAGAATCATCATCATTGGGAACCAACTTTCCTCTTCAGGCTTTCCCATTTCCACTGCCACCTCCTATCCAGCCACCTCTATTTCACCTGGATTATACACATATCTTCCTGTCTCAAGCCACAAGACATTACTATAAGCCATCCTATGCATCCTTTGAGATCAGTCTTTGTAAGATGGAACTCTAACTATGCTCATCAACTTTCAGTATCTCCTTGACACCTCCAATCTAACACTCCATGCCTTAGCCTAAGCATTTTGGGCCTGCAGCTATTTGGATCCACCTGGCTTCTCCAATAGTGGCTCTCTTTATCTGCTCCCTGTTTCAATCTTACTGAGACTGTCATCTTCCTGGAGTGTCTACTACCTTCGTACCTAAGCTTTTCTTTACCTTTTTTTTTTTTTTTTTTTGGTCTTTTTGACACAGGGTCTCCCTGTAACCCCAGCTGGGCTGGAAGTCATATATAGACCAGGCTGGACTTAAACTCACAGAGATCTGCCTGCCTCTGCTTCCCAAGTGCTGGGATTAAAGGCTTGAAGCACCATGCCTAGCTGCCTAAAAGTCTGTCTTTCTTTCTCTCCCCGCCCCCCACTTCTCTTTATTGTTTTGTTTGAGACAGGGTCTCACTTTGTACTCCTGATTGGCCTGGAACTCACTATGTAGATCAGGCTGATCTTGAGCTCAACAGAGTCACCTGCCTCTGCCTCCTGAGTGCTGGGATCAGAGGTGTGTGCTACCACTTTCAGCCTTTTTCTTTTTTTAAAAAAAATTTTTATTATTTTTATTTTAAGTGTATGCATGTATTGCCTGCATGTAGGTAAGTGCAGCCATGTCGTGCAATGCCCACAGATGTCAGAAAAGGTTGTCAGATCCCCTGGCACTGGAGTTACAGACAGTTGTTAGCTGCCATGTGGGTGCTGGGACTTGAACCTGGGTCTTCTGCAAGAACAACCAGTGTTCTTAACCGCTGAGCCATCTCTCCAGCCCCCAGCCTTTTTCTTTCTTTAGGAAAAAAAATTATCCATGTGAGTTTGTGTATGTGCACATGTGTGTGCACAGATGCCTATGGAGGCAAGAAGAGGGCATTAGGTCTCTTGGAGCTGGAGTTTATCAACTGCCTCAAATGGATGTTGGAATCCAAACTCTGGTCCTGATGATAGAGCAGCAACTACTCTTAACCACTGAACCATCTTTCTAGCCCTTGCTTTTTTATTTTTAAGGTGGGCTCTCATGTAGCCTAACTGATCTCCAACTTGCTATGTAGCTATAGACGACCTTGAATGTCTGATCCTCCTGGGTCCACTTCCCAAGTGTAGGGGTTACAGGTATGCACCACCATACCCAGTGCACCACTACACCCAGTTTTATACAGTGCTAGGTATCCAACCTAGGGCTTCATGCATGCTAGACAAGCACTCTACCAACTGAGCTACATGCCCAGCCTATGGGTCCCTTCCCCACTATTGCTTCTGGGTTTTTTTTTTCAATTTATTTTTATTTTATTTGTATGAGTGTTATGCCTGTGTGTATGTAAGTGTGCCAGTGTTGTGCAGTTCCCACAGAGGCCAGGAGATAGCACCCGATCCTCTGGAACTGGAGTTAGCCGCCATGTGGGTTCTGGGATTTGAACCCGGGTCTTCTACAAGAACAGTCAGTGCTCTTAACTGGTGGGCCATCTCTCCAGCCCCTATTGCTTTAGTTTTTAAAGATTTATTTTTTTTAATTTCTTATTGAATTTTTGTGTATTTCATACAGAAAATTATCTTTATACCCCCTTCCCCTTTGGCACCCTTCCATAGCACCCCCCCAACTGGAGTTCATACATTCTGTCATTTGTGTAAAATTAGCATCCCCAGATATCCCTCAGTGCAAATTCATTCACTGGGAGGATCTAGTTAGCCTATCTAGAGTCCCTCCCTTAAAGAAGATCAGCTCTTCCTAACCCAGTAGTAATCAGCTGCCAGTATTTCTTTGACTAAGATTGGGGCATGATGTTCATTTCCACAGTTCTGATCTGGGTTTTTGTCTGCTTGAGTTTTCATGGGTCTTGTGCATGCTGACATCATTGCTGTAGGTTTGTATGAGAAGGGTCCCAGGAGCCTGTAGGACTATTTTCATATGGTCATGCACCTCCTCCCTGGCTCTTACAATCTTTCCCTCTCCTCTTCGGCAATGGTCCCTCAGCTCTGGGTGGGTGGATTTTAACATAGGAGTCCTGTCCAAGGACCCACTCTGCACTCTTATTCTCTACGTTTTGGCCATTGTGTTCCTGGCCCTCTGTTGCATGAGGGAGCTTCATTGATGAGAGCTGAAAGATGCATTAGTGTCTTCATCCCTTGTTCTATGTTCCGTGAGCCTTAGGTATAGAGGTTGTATCCTAGATGTGCCACTTAGACTTGGGCAATTCAAAGACAATCTCTGTGTGTTACCACTTGTAGAACTCTAACTATTTCTGTTTCTTGAAAAAGAAGCTTCTTTGATGGGTGGTGACTGGGATACTTGTCTATAAATTTAAGGATCCATACGTTGCACATAATAAGAAATTACATTTGTCTAGGGATGTGATAGCCTTGGAGTTTCCTCTGAGATCTGTAACCTCTCCAGCTATGTGTATTTGGCTAGGTTTACAGTACCACACATGCGTTCCCTTCCATTGAGTGGGCTTTAAGTCAATTAGGTAGGTGTTGATTACCCCCAAGTTAAAAGTGTCACTACTGGGCTGGGCATGGTGGCGCATGCCTTTAATCCCAGCAGCTGGGAGGCAGAGGCAGTCAGATCTCTGTGAGTTCGAGGCCAGCCTGGTCTACATAGTGAGTTCCAGGACAGCTGGGGCTACAGGGAGACCCTGTCTCAAAAAGACAAAAAAAAAAAGTGTCACTACTGCACTAGTGTCGTTTGCTGTGCTGGTCATTGATGTGGTTTTTGGCCTTGAAGCTGGGGTTGGACCATAGATTGATGTTCTCCCTTACCAACTTTTGTAGTACTCTCCAAAGCTGTAGAGCTGCTAGCCTTCAGGGGAGGTGGCTTCCAGGTCAGTTCCAGCTCCACTGCTCCAAATCCTATGCCCAAAATATGTGCTGTCTTCAGCAATAGGGTCTTACTACCAAGTTCTGGGAGGCGATCAAGGACTGTGACAATAGCCTGTGTAATTTGGGGGTCTCTTGGACTACCCTGGCCAACAACTCAAAGGAGGGCTTTTCCTGTCTGGCACTGTTTCTTGTTATGTAGTCTTCAGCTATCCTCACAGAGACTTGTAGAGATATTGTTATGTGTAATTTTTCAGTAGGTTTTTGGACTAATACAACTCCCTCTTTTTTATACTAGCTGGGCACTATTTATCTCTCCTCTTTCTCCCTGTTTTATCTTCCCTCCTAGACCTCCCCATTTAAAGTGTTCCCATTTTCCCCATTTCTCCCTTGAGAATTTCTGTCTGCTATGGCCCCACCTCTGTTGACCTCCTTCTTCCTCTTTATTCCCATAGTTCTTGGTATATCCCTCCTTCTCCTCTCCCCTCTCACTACCCCCTTTTTGCACATTTCTCCCTTAATAACACCTGTCTCCTACTATTCTTCTCTCGGGTTCCTTCTTTCCCTTTATCTCCCTGGTTCCCTTCCACTTTCCAGGTTTCTGCAGTTACATCAGGATATGCACTCACTTATAATGAGCTGGTGCTAGGATCCACAAATGAGGGAGAATATACATCTTTTGTTTTTCTGAGTCTGTGTTACTTCACTTAGTATGTTTCTAGATCCATCCATTTACCTGCAAATTTTATTATTTCGTCTTTCTTTACTGCTGAGTAGAACTCCACTGTGTAAATGTGTCACATTTTTATAACTACTCATCAGTTGAGGGACACTTAGGTTGCTTCCATATCTTAGCTATTGTGAAAAGACCAGCAATAAACATTGTATAAGTATCTCTGCAATAGGATGGATCCTTTGGATATAGGCCAAGGAGTGGCGTAACTGGGTCGTATGGTGTTTATTTTTAGATTTTTTTTTCTTTTTGGTTTTTTTTTTTTTTTGAGACAGGATCTCCCTGTAGCCTCAGCTGGCCTGAACTCATTATGTAGACCAGGCTGGCCTTGAACTCAGAGAAATCCACCTGCCTCTGCCTCTCAAATGGTGGGATTAAAAGTGTATACCTCCATGCCTGGCTCATTTTTAGATTTTTAAGAGTTCTCCACACTGCTTCCCATAGGGGTTGTATGCGTTTGCAATCCCACCAGCAGTGAGTGAGCATTCCCCAATCTCTACATCCTCGCCAGCATTTGGTATCATTTCTTCTCTTGATCTTAGCCAGTGTGACTGGGGTAAGATGAAATCTTAAGGGGGTTTTAATTTGCATTTCCCTAATTACTAACGATATTGAACACTTTTTTTAAAAGATGTTTCTTAGCCAGATTTATTTCTTCTTTTGAGAACTCTCTGTTTAGATCTTTAGTCCATCTTTTAATTGGGTCATTTGTTTTAGTGATTCTTTGTTGTTGTTTTGTTTTGTTTTTGTTTTTGTTTTTTAGTTCTTTATATATTTTGGATGTTAAACTTCTGTCAGATGTGTCACTGGTGAAAATTTCTTTGGGTTTCCTCTTCACTTTCTTGATTCTTTTTTTTTCTGTACAGAAGCAAAAGACCTCATTTTAATGAGGTCCCACTTGTTGATTGTTGACCTTAATTCCTGAGTAACTAGTGTTCAATTTAGAAAGTCCTTTCCTACACCTATGTCATGTAGGTTACCACCAATGTTTTCTTCTAATAGTTTCAGGGTTTAGAGTTTCACATTGAGGTCTTTGATTCATTTGAAGTTGACTTTTGTGCAAGGTGAAAGATAAGGATCTAGTTTAATTCTTCTACAGGTGGAGATCCAGTTTTGCCAGCACCATTTGTTGAAGATGCTGTCTTTCTTCCGTTGTGTGTTCTTGGCACCATTGTCAAATATCAGGTGGCTGAAATTGTGTGTACTCACGTTCAGATCTTCAATTATGTTCCATTGATCTATGTGTCTATTTTTGTGCTAGTATCATGCTGTTTTTATAATTCTAGCTCTGTAATATAGTTTGAGATCTGGTATAGTAATTCCCTCAGCGTTGCTCTTTTGTGCTCAGGGTTGCTCTGCTATCCAGGTTCTTTTGTGCTTTCATATGAATTTAAGGATTTTTTTTTCTAATTCTGTGAAGTATGTCATGAGGATGTTGATTGGCATTGCATTGAATCTATATATTGCTTTTGGTAAGATGGTCACTTTCACAATATTAATTCTTCCAATCCATGAGCATGGGCGGTCCTTCCATCTCCTGGTGTCTTCCTCAATCTCTTTCTTTAAAGATGAAAAAATTTTGTTCTAGAAATCTTTGATGCTTTTGGTCAGGTTTATTCGAGATTTTTCTTTTTTGAGGCTATTGTGAATGGGAGGGTTTCCCTGCACTCTTTCTCCACTTGCTTGGTATTGGCATATAGAAAGTTTGTTAATTTTTGTAGACTAGTTTTGTAACCTGCCATTTGCCTGAAAGTGTTAATCAGTTCTAGGAGTTTTCTGGTAGAATTTTTGGGAAGTTCTCTTCTACAATCCTGTTTAAGATCTGGTCAATACCTGAAATTCTTCTCCTTCCTCTATGCCTATGATGTGTAGATTTGGTCTTTTCTTTTTTTTTAATGTGTATGAATGTATTGCCTGCATGTATGTGAGTGCATCCATGTTGTGCAATGCTGCAGAGGTCAGAAGAGGGCTTCAGATTCCCCTAGAACTGGAGTTAAGGACAGTTCGTAGCTACCATGTGGGTGCTGGGAATCAAACCTGGGTCCTCTGCAAGAGCAGTTGGTGCTCTTAACTGCTGAGCCATCTCTCCAGCCCCTAGATTTGGTCTTTTTATGGTGTCCCACATTTCCTGCATATTCCATTCCTGTGCTTTAAATTTTTTTTTCATAATCTTTGCTGAGCAGTCCAATTCTTCATTGTTCAGTCTGGTTTTTTGTTTTGTTTTGTTTTCGGTCTTTTTGAGACAGGGTCATCCTGTAGACCCAGCTATCCTGGAACTCACTATGTAGACCAGGCTGGCCTTGAACTCACAGAGATCCGCCTGCCTCTGCCTCCCGAGTGCTTGATATTGTTTTCCATTTCATTCATTCTATCAGTGAGGCTTTCTCTTGTTGTTTCAAATTGACTTATTTTCACTTCCTTTTTCATTTCAGGCTGAGTTTTCTTCAATATTTCTCTCTTTTATGAATTCAGTCAGAAGTTTATCCCTATCTTGTTTTAGTTCTTTGAATTGTTTGTTTGTTCTTTAAATTTGTTGAATTCCTTATCATGTTTATGATTGGTCTTTTAAATTATGTGTCCTGGGTTATCTCTAGCGGGTTCTCCTTATAGAACTCTTCTATAGGACTGATGGAATTTGGTGGGAACATACTCTTTTGGTTTTCCATATTATTATTTTTCCATTGCGATTACTTCATGTGGATTTCTTTTGTTGTTTGTGATTCTGGTATGAAACTCAAACCTTTCTTTGTTGAACTGAAGTCTGCTTCTGTTTGTGTTATTGGTGCACCTCAGTTGTTTTCTTATTGAATATGTAAAGCTGGTTGGTTTAGGTTTCAGGTTCTCTCAGATTTTATATTGTAGGTAACTGATGACTTCAGATCAGCTACTCAGGAGCTCCCACAGAGGCCCAAGTCAGGTATACTCTGGTTTCCTTTTAATGTTTGGACCCCTACAAGCAGGCAGTCACAGTACAATTTGGGAACTTCGCTAAGGGGGAGGCAGATTTAGGCACTCTCAGGCAGTCTGCTAATGTCTCAGCCCCTACTGTAGGGCAGAGAAGTCTAGCCTTGGCAAAATCGGAGGGGCCTCACGTGGTCCCAATGCAGGGGGTTGGGCATGGGATGATTTGGGGTGCTCACCACCACATGAAGGCCGGTTCCAGGCACAGTCTGCTCAGGTCTCAGCCCCTACTGTAGGTAGAGAGGTCTAGTCCTGGCAAAATCAAGACTTATTTATGTGTATGTGCACCACATGTATGCTGGTGACCTCAGAGGACACAAGAGGGTGGGGATCCCCTGAAACTGGAGATATAAGCTGTTGTGGGTTTGGAGAACGAAACCACCCAGGTCCTCTACAAGAACAGCAAGTTCTCTTAAAGGCTTGCACCATTTCTTTAGCCCACAACTAATATTTTCTTTAATTTTTATTTTATGTGTACGAGTGTATTGCCTGCATGTATGTGAGTGCACCCATGTCATGCAATACCGTGGAGATCAGAAGAGGGCTTTGGATTCCCCTGGAACTGGAGTCAAGGATGGTTCATAGCCACCTTGTGGGTGCTGGGAATCGAACCCAGGTCCTCTGTAAGAGCAGTCAGTGCTCTTAACCGCTGAGCCATCTCTCCAGCCCCTACAACTAATGTTTTTGAGATAAGTTTTCATTAAGTAGCCCAGGCTGGCCTGAGAGTCTCAGCAGTCCTCCTATATCAGCCTTCAGAATGCTGGAATTACCACTGTGTGCCACCATGCTGGCTTCTTATTTTTTCATTTTTGAAAAGGTTTATTTTCATTTTGTTCTTTGTGTGTATGACTGTTTTGCCTGTATGTATATATGTGCACCATATGCAAAGAGTACCTGCAAAGACCGGATTCCACATAACTGGAGTTACAGACAGTTGTATGCTGCCATGTGGGTGCTGAGACCTGAATCCATGTCCTCCTCTAGAGCAGCAAGTACTGTTAACCACTGAGCTCTCTCTCTAGTCCTTTCTTTTTCTTTTTTGAGACAGGGTCTTACTATGTATCTGAGACCAGCCTCAAAGTCTCAATAATCATCCTGTCTCAATCTCCAGAGTGCTGAAATTACAGGTGTGCCCCACTAAGCTGGCTTCTTCTTCTGGTGGTCATAGGCATGGAAACCCAGGGTTTTGTGCATGCTAGATAAGCAGTCTGTGACTGAGCTACATCTTTGCATCCAGTGCAGCTTGACACAAAGTGGGCAGAGGAAACGCTGGTTAGGAGAGTATGACATTCATGCATAGGAAAAAGAGGTTCAAATTCAATTGCCTCAGGAATTAGCCAGATAAGAAAATTAGTAATGTTGGGATCCACAGATTTTGGGGAGCTTTTATGTGCCTATTGGAAACATTAATAATATCCAGATCATTAACACACTATGGAAACCATATCTGAAGGATAAACAACTTGAAGATCATGCTTGAAACCCATCTGGGAGTGGTGCCACAGCTATACTGTCCATGCATGGAAGGTGGAGGCAGGAAGATGAGGCGCTCCAGACCAGCTTGGGGTACATGAAACCCTATTTATAACAATTTTTAAAAACACTGAGTATAAAAAATCATAGTGTTTTTAGTCTTTTATTTATGTGTATGAGTGTATTGCCTGCATGTGTGTAGGTGCAACTGTGTCATGCAATGTCCTTGGAGGTCAGAAGAGGGCGTTGAGTTCCCCTGGAACTGGAATTACAGATGGTTGTTATCTGCCATGTGAGTGCTGGGAATTGAACTCCTCTGCAAGAGCAGTCAGTGATCTTAACCACTGAGCCATCTCTCCAGCCCCATATTTAATGTTTTTTTTTATTTTTTAAAAATTTTTATTTTTATTTTATGTGTACGAGTGTATTGCCTGCATAATATGTGAGTACATCCAATTTGTGCAATGCCTCAGAGGTCAGGAGAGGGTGGCCAATTCCACTGAAACTGGAGTTAAGGTCGGTTTTTGGCTGTCATGTGGGTACTGGGAATTAAACCCCGCCCGGGTCCTCTGCAAGAGCAGTCAGTGATCTTAACCACTGAACCATCTCTTCAGCTCATACATTTAGTGTTTTTAAAAAGAAACTGGCCAGGCGTGGTGGTGCATGCCTTTAATCCCAGCACTTGGGAGGCAGAGGCAGGCGAATCTTTGTGAGTTCAAGGCCAGCCTGGTCTACGTAGTGAATTCCAGGAAAGCTGGGGCCAAAAAGAGATCCTGTCTCAAAAAAAAAAAAAAAAAAAAAAAAAGAGAGAGAGAAAGAAAGAGACAAACTGGACATGGTGGCTCACACTTGAAATCCCAGCACTCAGGAGGCTGGAGGATTGCTTGTGAGTAACAGGCCAGCCTATGCTAGAGTGAGACACTGTCTCAAAAAGCCAAATAAAAAGTTATGCATTGGCTGCAAACAGAAACCTCCTGTTTATGTCTCTGACCTCATGTTGTCCCCAGTCTAGGTTTCAGACAGGTACCTGAGGTGCTTTTGGAAAGCCCCAGGGAACAGTGGCCAGGACAAGTAATCATGTCCATTTGTATCAAGCTGCAAAATCAGGATTAAGTGGCAGATCCTGACTGTCGTCAGACAACCTACATCTCAAAAAAGTGGGGTTTCACTAGGTTTAATACAGATGAAGTTGAAGACCTGGTAGCTGAGAAGCAGCTCATCCCTGATGACTGTAGGGTGTAATATGTAACCAGTAATATATAGCCAGTTGTAGTCCTTGGACAGCTAGCAGGCTCTGCACTCATGAGGGCTTCCATACTGCTGAATCTTCTACCCTACCAATGATATTAACTAATAAATCTTATATGCAATCAAACAAGTAAGACCCTCCAAAAGCCAAGAAAAGAGCCAGGTGTGATGGCATATGCTTGTAATCCTGGCATTTACGAGGTAGAGACAGAAAGATCAGGTGTTCAAGACCAGTCTTGGCAACATAGCAAGTATGGGGACAGGCCTGAATTACACAGTATCTTTTCACAAAAAAACAAAAAGCAGGGGGCTGGAGAGAACACTGGTTGTTCTTACAGAAGACCTGGGTTTGAATCCCAGCACCCACATGGCAGCTAAGAACTGTCTGTAACTCCAGTCCCAGGGGATCCAACAGCCTCTTCTGACCTCTGTGGGCACTGCATGACATGGGTGCACTTACCTATATGCAGGCAATACACACATACACTAAAATAAAAATTTTAAAAATTAAAAAGCAGGCAAGGGTGTGGTAGTGTAGCCTTTAATCCCAGCACTATAGAGGCATAGTGAGGGGCTATAGGGAGACTCTTATCTCAAAAAAAAAAAAAAGAAAAAGAAAAGCTAAAAAAAACTTTGAGAACTTGAAATACAGTCACTGTGTGTGGTTCTTCACAGCTTTCAGAGCAATTTTACATCAGGAACTCTATTCTCACTTGACAGATGAAGAACCTGAGGCTCAGGGAGATGAAATAGATTCCTCAAGGCCACAATAGCAAGGAATTAGTAGCAGACTCTTAGGGTGATGGGAGGAGGGGCTAAAAATACGTGCCAAGCAAGTGCAGTACTACTGAGCTATATCATCAGTATCTCACTCTTTTTAGATTTACTTTCAATTTTTGTGTACATATGTGTGCCTGCATGGTTTATGTGCACCAGAAGCATGCAGGTGCCCCTGGAGGCCAAAAGGCTAGAGATCCCCTGGAACTGGAGTAACAGGCAGAATTGCCGTGCCATCTCTCCACATGGCCCCTATCATTCACTTTTCAATCAACAAAATTTTCACATGTAAAATGGAACCAACAGTAAAGAGATAAAGTGGTGGTGGGGGCTGAATGAGGCTTTAAATTTTCTTATTATTTTTTAATTTTTATGTGTATGAGTGTATTGCCGGCATGTGAGTTATTGTATGAGTGTTTTGTATGCACATATGTAAGTGAACCCATGTTGTGCAAAGGCCTAGAGGTCAGAAGAGGGCATCGGATTCCCTAGAACTACAGTTGGTTGTTTGCCACTATGTGGGTGCTGGGAGTCGAACCCAGTCCTTTGCAAGAATAGCCAGTGCTCTTAACCTCAAACCATCCCTCCAGTCCAAACCTTTTTTTTTTTTTTAACCTAAAAAACATATTTTCTTCTGCATCCAGGAGAGCTTTTATTTGAATGGAACAGTTTTACACATCTCTCAAAAACAGCTCCATCCCCAATACCTTCAGTACACAAAATAAAAACTAAAAACAGCCCCCCAGAAAGATATATAGACAAAGTCAATCATAAAACTCAAAGAAAGGGGGCTGGAGAGTTGGCTCAGCGGTTAAGAGCACTGACTGCTCTTGCAGAGGGCCTGGGTTAAATTCCCAGCACCCACATGGCAGCTACGAACCATCCTTAACTCCAGTTCCAGGGGAATCTGAAGCCCTCTTCTGACCTCTGAGGCATTGCATGACACCGGTGCACTCACATACATGCAGGCAATACAGTCATACACATAAGATTTTTTTAAAAAAACTCAAAATAGGGGCGTCTCCATTGTTTTAAGAACTGTCAGAAATTTACTACTGTGTCAAACAAAAGTTGTTAGGAACAAACAAAAGGATAGTCACTGATAGGATAGTCAGATGGCAACAGTAGTGTGTTATATTGAACACCCAAGGATACTGGATGTTGGAGTGATGTAGAGGCAATCAATGTCTTGTAAAGACTGGATAAAAACATTTTTATAATTTATTTATTTAATGTGTATGAGTGTTTTGCCTGCATATGTAAGTGCACCCATGCCATGCAATGCCCCTGGAGGTCAGAAGAGGGCACTGGAACTCGAGTTAAGGACAGCTGTTATCCACCATGTTGGTGCTGGGAATCAAACCCATATCCTCTGCAAAAGCAATCAGTGCTCTTAACTAATGAGTCATTCCTCCAGCCCCTAATTTTTTGGGATTTATTTATTTTTATGTGTTATGAGAGTTTTGCCTGCATACATGTAGATGCACCAATGTGTGCAAATTGGAAATTTGCCTGCAGAGGCCAGAAGAGGGCATCAATCTCCTGGAACAGGACTTAGGGACAGTTGCCAGCCACCTTGGGGATGCTGGGAACCAAACCAGGTCCTCTGCAAGAGCAGCCAGTGCTCTTAACTGATGAACCAACTGCTGAGCCTATTTCAAAAAAGTAATTTTGATATAGTCTTGCCATGTATCACTGACTGGGGCTGCTACTTGGTGGTGTACCCCGGGCTGACCTGGGACTAATACCTAACCCTCCTGCCTCTGGCACATGGCCTCTGTCACTGTGGCTAACCCGAGTCTCTTTTGTAAAATATAAAACTATTTGGAGTACTGTTAGAACTAAAAAGATAATGCACTGCGTGGTATATGCACTCAACAGCTCCCTCCTGCTGATGTGTTCATAGAACAGTGCGATAGAAATTCACTATCTGGCATCGCTGGTTTTCTTAGCTTTGGTGCCTATTAAACCTGGTATTTCCAATGAAACAGTTGCATATATATAAAAAAAGATAATGCACAAAATAGCCTCATCAGTTGAAGGCAGATGTTATTCCTGTTCAATTCTGAGATGAGGGCATCAGATTTTTGTTTATTTTTTCTTTGTTTTGTTTTGGGATAGAGTCATACTACGTAGTCCTCACTGGCCTAGAACTCACTATGTAGACCAGGCTGGCCTTGAATTCACAAAGATCCATCTACCTCTGGGATTAAAAATGTGGACCACCACACCCAGCAGAAATCAGATTCTTAAGGGAGTTCTTAACGTGGGAAGTTTGCAAACCAGTGATAGAGGTGTATGGGAAATAGTGGAAAAACAGTGCTAGAAAAGTGAACTGCCATGAGAACCAGGAGGCCCAGGCTACACTGATAATTCGTTTCATTTCACCGGATGATCAGCGAAAAACAGAAACAAATAACCCTCCAAGGCCCAAAAGATAGTTCCAGTGGACAGTGGCAAGACGGCCGGGAGCCTCCCAGCCGACTACATCTCCCATGGTGCTTTGCGCCCCAGACAGCTTCTCTACGCCTGCACGTGAGCCTGCCCGCCCCTCCATCCTCTAGTTACTGTCTCTCGCGAGAAAACGGGCCACGCCGGCTATAGCGATAGCGAGCCTTGGTGGTTGTGGTGGTGGTGGTGGTGGTGGCGGCCAAGACGGCGGCGGCCATTTTGGTGAGGCCTCGGGAGTGGCGGTGGCGGGTCGCTTGGAGTAGTCTCCTCTTTCTCCAACCCACTGATCGCACCTCCGTAGCGTGACTGGAAGCAGCAGACGTACAGGGGTGGCTGTAGCCGCAGCCCCCAAGGGAATTTAAGGTCGTGAAGTCGGCGGGCGAGAGGGGGCCCTCCCCCCTCCTCGGCGGGAGGGGGGTGGTGAGCACGCCCCCGAGGACGCAGGTAAGGAGAGGAAGACAAGATGGCGGAGGCTCTTCAGTTCCCCCCTCCCCTGACGGGTGGCTGCGCGCGCATCTGTACTGTCGCCTCCTTCCCACCTTCCCGGGGTGTTGCGCGCGCACCTTCAGCCGGGGCCCTGAGGCCGGTGAGCGAGGCTGTCTGCGCGAGCCCATAGGGACCATAGGGGGGGTCAGGCCGGGTGGCAGCGGATCCCGGCGCGTCTCCTCGCCCCCTCCTGCCCTTCTGCGCACGCGTGCCTGAGTGAGCGAGCCCTGAGAGGACGGACTCAGGTGCACTTCTGCCCACCAGCCAGCCGGTCTCCCTGCGGGAGAGGGAAGAGGAAGGGGGGCGTGGGACGAGCAGTCGGGTCGCGTGCCCACCACATCCACTCAGGAGACTGGAGCTGGCGGCGGCGGCGACCCTTCCTTCCGCGGCCTTTTGCGGTCTGTTGGTGTGGGGGCTTGCCGACGGGCGTGGACACTGGACTTCCCATTCTGTGACCCATGCGTGTGGGTTTGGGTTCTGGCGGGAGCCCCCAGGCCGTGCGCGCAGCCGGCTCACTCCGCCTCCAGCCGCGCACGCGCGGGCCCCTCCCCCAGCCTGGCGCGCACGTTGGGTGGGGTGGGAGGTTGGGGGGCGGGGCTGTTGGGGTGGTGAAAACTTGGGCAGAGGTCAGGGGTCATGCTGGGTCACTCTGTTGGGGGCCGCTGGGAAACAATGCTGAAGGCTGGGGTCAAGAGTTCAGGCCTCTAGGGTTCCGTTTTTCTCTGGTCCTGGGAATGTTGTGGCTGGTGAATCCTGGCGGCATCGCACCGTAGTTAAGGAGTTGCCTTAAGCACTGAGCAAACACTTCCGGGCCTTGTGTGGGTTTACCCTGCCTGTTTCCGGCGCGTGGTTCTCAGTGGAGCCTTTCCTGCCTGCTGCCGGGTTTTTGTTTTTGCAGTGTCGCACTGTGTAGCCCTTGCTGCCTGTCTGCTTCTTAGCTGTTTCTGAAGTTCTTGGATGTCTCCTTGCCCGTTTGCTTACTGTTCTTGGGAATTCGGCCCTTATTCCTAAGTCCTCACTGAAAAGACAAGCAGGCTGCCAGGCATCTAGCGTTCTTTTTGTTTTGTTTTGTTTTTTTGTTTGTTTTTGAGACACGAGTTTCTCCATGTATTGATGGCTGGCCTGGAGCCCACCATGTAGACCAGGCTGGCCTTGCCTGCCTCTCCCTCCTGAGTGCTGGGAGTAAAGGTGTGTGCCACCAGGCTTGGGTAGCATCCCATTTTGGGTTTCTGGATGTGACATTTGTTTCTGGCTTGTTTTTGCCCTTCGTTCTGTGGTTGGTGTCTAATACACTTCAGCTTTTTAAACTTTTGTCTTCATCCCTGTTCTCATCTAGCACAATGCTAAAGTCCTGTGGAATTATCTTCACAAAACATGATTTACTTCCGTTTTTTTTTTTAAATTAGCAGTACTAGGGGGCAAACCCAAGGCCTCTCAGTGAACTGCAACTCAGCCCATTATTTCTATTTTTCTGAAGCATGAGGTTTTCCTACTCCTGTTGGATGAACTAACTTGGATGTACTTGAAAGTCTCAGAAAGCTGGCATAAATAAGTTTAGATGGGTATTAGCAAATGTGGAATATGGATTGGTTCCTCACTCCTGCTTTCCTCTCCTGTTTTAGGTGTGATTTCTCTCATTACGGCAGCACCGTGGAAGTGCAGACTTTCACAGGGGGTGTGGTCTCAGCTCACACAGGTGAGCTCACCTTCAGATAAAATTTTGTGTGCTGATACTAATGGGAGAAACTGTATGAGATCAATAGGTTAATATTTGTGTTTTTGTTCTGGAGAGTGGTGGGGATCTTTACATTTGAGTTTTCTGTGAAGGGTTTGATGATGGTGGTGTAACAATGGAATTGGGTCTGTGGGTGGATGATGTGGTCACCTTGGCACTACCATTGGGAATACTTAGAGTCCCAAGTTCAGTATTTTGGCAGGAGTCTGGATTTGTCCTACCACTTCCTTTTTTTTCCGAGACAGAATCTCGCATAGCTCAGGCTGGCCTCAAGTTCTTTATCTGTGTAACCTAGAATGACCTTGAACAATTCCAATCCTCCTGCCTCAGATGTGCTACCATGCCTTCCAATTTTATGTGGTTCTGAAGACTGAATCTAGGACTTTGTGCATGCTAGGCAGGCACTGTACCAAGTGAGCTACATGCTTAGCCCTATGTTTTGTTTGTTTTTAGGCAGGGTCTCAGTCTAATTCAGGCAGTCCTCCTGCCTTCACCCCTAAGGGCTGAGATTACAGGTGTGAGCCACCACACCTAGCATATTTCTTCTTTTAAGACAAGGTCTTAATACAGGCATAGCATCAGCTGGCTTGGAACTCGTGTGTGTAGACCTGGCTAGCCTTAAACTCAGAGATCTGCCTGCCTCTGCCTTTCTAGTGCTGGGATTAAAGGCATGTACCCTTTTTGAATGTTTGTTTGTTTGTTGTTTTGTTTTGAGACAGGGATGACCTTGAATTTCTGACCTTTCTGCCTCTATTACCCAAGCACTGAGATGGCAGATGTGTGCCACCCTGGTAGTTTTATGTAGTTTGGGGCTTGAACCCAGTACTTCATGAAAGCTAGGCAAGTACTCTACAAACTGAGCTACATCCCTAGCCCTGGAAAACAATTGTGGTTTTTTTTTTTTAATTTATACAATTTATATATGAGTGTTTTGCCTGTATGTATGTAGGTGCATCCATGTTGTACAGTGCTCATGGAGGCCAGAAGAGGGTTTCAGACCCCCCAGAACTAGAGTTATAGACAGTTGTAAGCCATTATGTGGGTGCTGGAAACCACTGATCCTCTGTCAGAGCAGCTAGTGCTCTTAACTGCTGAGCCATCTCTTCAGACCCTCTGAAAACAATTCTTAACCCCAGCTCTTGGAGGCTGAAGCAAGAGGATTTCGAGTTCTAGGCCAGCCTAGGCAATGTATCAAGGCCCCATCTATCTTTTTTGTTTGGTCTTTTTGATTCAGGGTCTCCCTGTAGCCCTAGCTGGCCTGGAACTCACTATGTAGACCAGGCTGGCCTTGAATTCATAGGAGATCTGCCTGCCTCTGCTAGGATTAGGCTGTATCTACCTTTAAAAGACAAGAAATTAAAGAAGAAAGAAAAAACCCACCACTTTAATACCCTTTAATTTTATTTCTACTCTTTTTGTCCAACTATAGGTGCTCCAGAGGCTGGTGGACCTGAGCGGAGGCTGGGACGCCCTGGTGGGCCCCGGGCCCTGGAAGGCAGGTCCCGGTGGCTGGTGGCCCAGAATGAGGCCAGCTCCCAGCATGCCCTGCAGCCGGACACCAGCCCCTCGGCCTGCAGCAGCGGTGATAACTCAGTCATTCTTCAGGCATCCAACAAGGAGCCTGGGAGTGGGACCATGCAGAGCAGCCCCTCCCCTGCTCATCCTCAGCTCCCAATCCTACAGACACAGGTTTGAAAGTGGGGAGGGTCCTTCTCTGTTTATGTTCTGTGGACTGATGGCGTATAGGCAGAACTGGTGTTATGTGTCTTACCTATCTGAATAGCTGAATTTGGACAGTCATCAGTGCTCAGATAGATTGACTGTGCCATGTCAAGCCTGTTAGATACTCAGGTTGTATTTCACATTAGCATAATGTTGATTTCTAAGAATGCAAAAGTTCTTTGTTACCTTAAAAAGGTAACAGGCTTACCTGTTAGGCCAGGCTGGAAATGGAGACTGGGCAAAATGCTTCAAAGACTAGGCTTCAAGAGTAGTTTAATTTCATTTGGAACTAGAACACAGAAAGATTTAACTGCAGCATCCTCTTACCAAGGAAATGTGGAATAGGGAAGAAATGTGGTTTTGAAAAGGTTTACATTTAATAGGGTTCTCCCCCCGCCCTTAATAAGACAGGATTTCTTGTGGGATTAGGTTGTAGCTTAGTTGGCAGAGTGCTTGCCTATCATGCACAAGGCCCTGGGTTGATCCCCAGCACTGCATATACCAGGTATGGTGGTGCACACTTGTTTTTGTTTTGGTCTTTTTGAGACAGGGCCTTCCTGTACCCCCAGCTGGCCTGGAACTCACTTTGTGGACCAGGTTGGCCTTGAACTCACAGAGATCTGCCTGACTCTGGCTCCCTAGTGATGGGATTAAAGGAATGTGCCACTTGTAATTCCAGCACTTGGAAGGTAGAAGCAGGAGGATCAAAAGTTCAAGATCATTTTCAGATACACAGGAAATTTCAGAGGCCCATCTGAACTACATGAGACACTTGTCTCAGAAAAGAAATACAAAGGGATGGGGTGGGAACTATGGGAGTGAGAGGGTGTATGGGGTGGGTCTTATCTCCTTGTGTACCTCAGGCTGGCCTCGAATTTGAAGCAGTCTTTCTACGTTAGGTTCTTCAGTGCTGGGATTACAGGCCTGCCCCACAGGCAGCTCAATTGATAGTTTATTTGCTGTATTGAAATTTGAACCTAGGGTCTCGTTCATGCTAGACAAACTCTTTACTAGTGAGCCACATTCCCAGACTTTCAAATTTGTTTCTGGGAATTGAGTGGCAGGGCTTTGCACATTCCAGATAAGCACTCTCACTGCTCCAGTGGATTTGATACTTAAATTTTTTCTTAGCAACTGGAAAACTTTGTGATATGTGCTCTTAGTCATTAGCCGAGGTAGGAATTTGGTGCATTGGGTGAATTCTGTGAACTTCTTCATTCTCCATATTTCAGTAGGACTTTATTGTCCAATTATTGCTTGTGTAGTCAGTACTTTGTAAAGTAATGTTTGAGCATTTGAGAAGCCAGTTCTAAACCCTGTATCCCCAGTGAAAAGATTAGGTGGTCTTTTTCTTGGTGTATAGTAGCTAGCTCAGATTCATTCTCCATAGGTGATTCTCATAATTGTGAGGAGGTGGATTGTATGATAGTCTTTTTTAATGTGAGTGAAATCAAGGTCCTGAAAGGATCATTAAAAATTGAAGTTATGGGCTGGGCGTGGTGGCGCACACCTTTAATCCCGGCAGAGGCAGAGGCAGGGAGATCTCTGAGTTCAAGGCCAGCCTGGTCCACATAGTGAGTTCCAGGACAGCTGGGGCTACAAGGAGACCCTGTCTCAAAAAGACAAAAAAAAAAGAAGAATTGAAATTATTATTCAAAATTGAAATTATTAAAGGTGTGTACCACCACATCTGGCAGTAATCCTTTTTTTAATACTGTTTTTTTGTGGTGTGGTTCTAGGGATAGAACTAGGACCTTGCATGTTCTAGGCAAGTGCTGTACCATTGAGCTACATCTCTAGCTTTGTAGTAGTCTTGAATTCTAAGTAGTTTTATGTGTTAGTATGTAACTCTTGCTTGTTAAATGTCTATTATAAAATTGGCTCTGCCATTTAAGCACCTTGTTAAAAACTTCATTTTTAAGCTAGGTATGGTGGTAAATGCCCATTATTTCAGCACCTGGGAGATGGATTGCAAGTTTCAGGGCAGCCTGGGCTACATAAGAAAACTGTCTTATGTCTTATAACAACTCCCTCAAAAAAAACAACATTTTAGGTGTTTGTGTTTATAAACATTAGAAATAAGCCAGGTGTGGTGGCACACGCCTTTAATCCCAGCACTTGGGAGGCAGAGGCAGGCGGATCTTTGTGAGTTCGAGGCCAGCCTGGTCTACATAGTGAGTTCCAGGACAGCTGGGGCTACAAAGAGACCCTGTCTCAAAAAAAGACCAAAAAAAAAAGAAATGAGAGTGATATCTTATTCTTAAGGTTTTTGTTGTGAAATAGAGCAGAATAATGTACTTAAAACATTTAGCACAATGCTTATCCATTTTCTCCATTATCTTCTCTTTTTCTCTAGATGGTGTCGGACGGCATGACAGGCAGCAATCCTGTGTCCCCTGCCTCATCTAGTTCCCCAGCTTCTAGTGGGGCAGGTGGCATCTCTCCCCAGCACATAGCTCAAGATTCCTCTCTGGATGGACCTCCAGGCCCACCAGATGGTGCCACAGTTCCTCTGGAGGGGTTCAGCTTACCCCAGTCTGCTGACCTGGTCAACAAGGGCCCAAAGTGGGAGAAGAGCCATGCAGAAATCGCAGAGCAGGCCAAACATGTATGTATTGGGAAGATACATGAAGATTCTTGGGAGTTATCTCTCATGTCTCATGGGTATTTTATGTGTCTTTGTTTATTGTCATGGATTTAGGGTGTGGGCTCCTTATTGCATCATCTTGAATATATTGCTTATTTTTATTTGTTTTAATTAATTTACTTATTTTGGTCATTCTGAGGCCTAATAGACCCAGAGTCTCATACTTGCTAAGCAAGTTTTCTTATCACTGAGTTCCACCCCGACTTTTTCATTTCCCTTTCAAAGTTGTGATGTCTGTTAAGATGTTAGCTCTAAAACTTTTTAGTTTTCTCCTTACACTGTTCTGGGGCTTGAACTCAAGGCTTTGTGTATATGCTAGGCACGTTTTCTACCATTGAATTATATCCTGAGCACTCTAACCAGATTTAAATTGAATGAGGAATTAAAGCCAGGTATGGTGGCTCTCATCCATAATCCCCAAACTGGGAGATGGAGTATTGGAAATTCAAGGCCAGTCTAGTTACATGACCCAGTTTGGGGGGTGGGGGGAGGGGAGAGGAAGTAAAGGCATAAGTGGCTACTTGTACCTGTAATCCCAGCATTCTGGGAGGTTGGGGGCAGGATTGAAGAGTTTGAGTAAGAGCAAGCCTAGGTTATATAGTGAGACACTGTTTCAAAACAAATCACCAAACAGAAAAGAAGGAAATGAAGGACTTATATATGAAAGTGCTTTGTACACTGTGAGGCTGTTAAAATGTACAACTTTCCAGCCTAGCCTGTTAAATTATCTGTTCAGTGCAGTTCTTGGGCTTACCAGCATCACTTCAGAGCTCAGTAGAAATGTATATTCTTCAGATCCCTATTCTCTGGATCCCTTTCCTTAAAACTTTGGGTTGGTGCCCATCAACCTTCATGCTTCTATAAATTGTGTGTATGTGTGTGTGTGTTTGAGACATGGTCTCCCATAGCCCCAGCTGGCCTGGAACTTGCTATATGTAGACCAGGCTGGCCTCGAACTCACAGTGACCTACGTGCCTCTGCCTCCCAAGGGTTGGGATTAAAGGCCTGTACTACCAGGCCTGACTGATTTTTTTTATTACTATTTTCTGTGTGTGTATGCATGTGTGCCCAGTCACACTCACATGCTACGGCAGTCAGAGGACAACTTTGAGTTCTCGCCTCCTACCTTTATGTGACTTCTGGGGATAGAACTGAGGTCACCAGGCTTGGGCAGAAAGCACCTTTACCTGATGAGTCATTTTGCTGTGCCTGCCCCCTTTTTATTTTTTTTTTTTTTTTTTTTTTTTCTTTTTGAGACAGTCTCCCTGTAGTCCCGGCTGACCTGAACTCACTATGTAGACCAGGCTGGCCTTGAGCTCACAGCGATCCACCTGCCTCTGCCTCCCAAGTGCTGGGACTAAAGGCATGTGCCACCACGCCCAGCCCCCTTTTTTTTCTAAGAGTCAACATCTCATGTAGCCTAAGCTGGCCTTGCACTATTTAAGTGAAGATGACCCCCTGATCTCCCCCATCCCTTTTTTAGACTATCTCTCCAGCCCTAGCTGTCCTGGAACTTGTTATGTAGACCAGGCTGGCCTCAGTCTCACAGAGATCTTCCTGCTTCTGCCTCTGCCTCCACCTCCCAAGTGCTGGGATTAAAGGCATGTGCCTCCATACTTGCTTTTATTAGTTTTATTGTGTGTAGGTGTTTGTCAAGTGTGTACATGTGTTTATATACATGTGGAGACTAGAGGTCAGTAACATTGGGTGTCTTCCTACATGAGTGCTGGGGATCAAGATCAGGTCATATACAGCAAGCACTTTTCCTATCGTGCCATCTCCCTACTAGGCCTAGTTTTGATTCCCAGTTCATCTATAGTTGTATGAGCTCAGGCAAATAATTTAATTTTCTAGATTTCCCTTCCCCCATCTGAACAGTCCAATACCTTCTTGAGCATAGAACACAGCCCAGTCAGTGCTCAGAATTCAGCCAAAGCATTGAGTTGTCATGTATGCCCAGAAACTGTTGATTGATGTCATTATCCTTTATTAGGAAGCTGAAATTGAGACTCGGATTGCTGAACTTCGGAAGGAAGGATTCTGGTCACTGAAGAGGCTACCTAAAGTGCCAGAACCTCCCCGCCCTAAAGGCCACTGGGACTATCTGTGTGAAGAGATGCAGTGGCTCTCTGCTGACTTTGCTCAGGAGCGCAGATGGAAACGAGGTGTGGCTCGTAAGGTATGTACTGAATTGGGTCTGCCTTCCATGTATTCTTCAGGTGTACTTTTGAAATCTTAATAAGGTGGATTAGTTGGAAGGTGGCCAAATGGAATGAGGAATGATCTTTTTTGGTGCTTATAGCATTAAGAGGCAGGCTCTTGACAGTCTTGGATTTCTTCCCCTTGATTTTCTTTACCCTTGGTTGGTTAGATGTGGAAATTAGTTTTGAACATTTTTATACTGGGCCTTTATTTCCATAGGTGGTGCGTATGGTGATCCGGCACCATGAAGAACAGCGTCAAAAAGAGGAAAGAGCTCGGAGGGAAGAACAGGCCAAGCTACGCCGAATTGCCTCCACCATGGCCAAGGATGTCAGGCAGTTCTGGAGCAATGTGGAGAAGGTTAGCAGTGGGAATTGGGAAAGAGAAATGGTGTTTGACTAGGTTAGAGGGTGGCATGCTAGGAACAACTGAAACTTGGCTGAAAAACTAAATGCTATAATTTATTATAACCTTTTTTTTTTCTGTCTTTTTGAGACAGGGTCTCCTTGTAATTTATTGCAACTCTTAATGGCATTTCCCTTGTGCATTGTTTGAACCTTTTCACCATTGAATACTGTAAGGAAAAAGGAAATTCTTGGACTCCCCACCTACTCAATTAAAACTCGGGGAGTGTGGCCTGCAGTCTGTTTTATAGTGATAAAATATGAGTGTGCCTTTGGGATCAATAGAACTCCTTGACCCCTCTGGGTCATCTGTTTTTCATAGGATATGAAGTGTTGCTTTTCCTAAAACACATTTGCTGTTTACCTGCTTAAATGCCATTAAAATTTCTACTGTTTATATATGAAATTGTAATTATTTCTGATGCCCTAGTCTTCCTCAGTATGCATTTATGATTGATTCTAGGACTCTCTGTGGGCACCCATTCTGGAGATGCTCAAATCTCATGTGTAAAATTGTGTAATGTTTACATACAGTCTATGGATCTCCGATTAAAGACTTTTGAATATCTCTAAATCATTTTTGATACCTCTTACAATGTATAAATGCTATAGGAATAGTAGTTACACTGTATTGTTTGAGATGGAGGTATTGTTACCCTTCACAGGTTGGTTTTTTGTTTGTTTTCTAGTTTTGAGACCCTGTATGTAGCCCATGTTGGCCTCAAATTTGCTGTGTACCTGAGGATGTCCTTGAATTCTTGATCCTCCTTGCTTCCACCCTTAAGTGCCTTTTAAATTTTGTTTCTTTTTTTTTTGAGATAGAGTGTCATGTAGACCAGGCTAGCTCTAAGCCCACCATATATCAAAGAGGCTGACCCCTTTGCCCCCTCTTTTTCACTAGTGCTGGGTTACAGACATGCCAGCACAACCAGAACCACAGGTCTAAACTCTGTGATCTTTCTTCACAGACTTCCACTCTTGGCTGCAATGTTTTTGTTTTGTTTTGTAGTTTTTGAGACAAGGTCTCCAATGTATTTCAGATGGGTCTGGAACTGACTTCAGTATCCTGAGTTCTGAGAATGGCTACTACTCCTCGCCTTAGAATTCTTTCAGGCAAAAAAAAATTTTTTTTTCCAAAATTTTTTAATTTATTTATTAATTGTGTGTATGTATGGGACAGGGTGGGAGGGAGGATACCATAGCACAAATGCGGATGTCACAAGACAATTTGCAGGAGTTGATTTTCTGTTTTGTAATTAACTTATTTTTTTATTTTATGTGTATGAGTGTATTGCCTACACATGTGTAAGTGCACCCTGTGTCATGCAGTCCCAGTGTAGGTCAAAAGAGGGCGTCATATTCCCCTGGAACTGGAGTTGTGGGTAGTTGTTAGCTGCTATCAGGTGTTGGGAACTGAACCCATGTCCTCTGCAAGAGTAGCCAGTGCTCTTAACTACTGAGCCATCTCCAGCCCTTGATTTTTCTCTTGTTATACCATGTGTGTCCTGGGGATTAAATACAGGTGATTAGACATCTTGCCACTCCATTTTTTTCTGTTCTTAAGACAGAGTTTAGTAAAAAATAGTCAAGATTGGCCTGGAACTCAGCCCAGGCTGTCCTTTAACTTGCAGCAATCCTTCTGGCTACTCAGCCTTCTAAGTATGGGCAACTAAGCCTGGTCAATTTTTGGTTTTGGTTTGTTCTTTTGAGGAAGTCCTACTATGTAGCTCTACCTGGTCTGGAACTCACTATGTAGTCCAGGCTGTTCTCAAATTCACAAAGATCTCTCTGCCTCGTACGTGCTGGGGTTACAGGCGTGAACCACCATGCTAAGCTTTAAGTTTTCTTCATTATATTTGTGTGTGTGTGTGTGTGTGTGTGTGTGTGTGTGTGTGTGTGTGCTCATGAGTGGAGATTGGGACAACTTAACAGAGAGTTGGTTCTCTTCTTCCCACTTCGTGGGTCCTGGAGATTAAACTCAGGTTGTAAGGCTTGGCAGCAAGTGCCTTTACCCACTGCGCCATCTTGCCTGCCTTCTGTTAATTTTATTGAGCCTAGGGCCTTGTGCTGTTATGTTTATACTTGGCCACTATACCTCCAGGCTTTTTTGAGTGTTTTTTTTTGAGGTTGATGCACATTACCTGACCGTTCAGACATGGTCTTTCTAGTTTTTCTTCTTGATTGTAGTTAGAAAGTACTTTTTTAAAAAAATTTTATACTGTAGTGAACATAGGGGCTTTGTGCATGCTAGGCAGGTGTTCTAGCACTGAGCTACACTGGAGGCCTACATACTTCTTTTTAAGATCCAGCTCCAAGTAGATTTGCCAGTCTTCTCCAGCCGCTTGATACTAAGCCTGTTTTTCTGCCTTTTGTTTGTTCCATTTCTGTTTTCTTCAGAAGTGCTGAATTAAATCATGAGCCCCTTCAGACTTTTTAGCTTTTCCTGAATGACCAGTCCAAAACCTGTCATAAAGGAAGTGTCCCTAAATAGTTGGCTAAAAGAGTATATAAGTAAATGTGTTAGTGACATCTCTTTTGTGATTGTGGTAGGTGGTACAGTTCAAACAGCAGTCCCGGCTTGAAGAAAAGCGCAAAAAAGCCTTGGACCTACACTTGGACTTCATTGTGGGACAAACTGAGAAGTACTCAGACCTTTTATCTCAGAGCCTTAACCAGCCACTAGCCTCCAGCAAAGCTGGCTCCTCCCCTTGCCTTGGCTCTTCTTCTGCAGCATCCAGTCCTCCACCTCCTGCATCTCAGCTGGATGATGAAGGTGTGTGTGTTCTTTGGCCCTGTTACTCCTCCCCTTGTGCCCTTTCCAGAGCTGAAAAACCCACCCTGTGGCTTGCAGGGCCCGTGGACTTTGTGACCTTGTTCTCCTGCTATAGATGGGGACTTCCAACCCCAAGAGGAAGAAGAAGAGGATGATGAGGAGACCATAGAGGTTGAAGAACAGCAGGAAGGCAATGATGCAGAGACCCAGAGGCGTGAGATTGAGCTGCTTCGACACGAGGGAGAACTGCCATTGGAAGAGCTGCTCCGTTCTCTCCCCCCTCAGCTGCTAGGAGGACCTTCTAGCCCCTCTCCCACCCCCTCATCTCATGATAGTGACACTCGTGATGAGCCTGAAGAAAGTGTTGAAGAGGAACCATCTCAGGTTTTGGAGGTATATACAGAAGAGGTAAGAAAATAAGATTCAGAGGGGAAACAGATGGAGAGTTTCAGGTCTAAGTCCTGGGCTTCAGTTTTGAGAGTCTAGGTCAAAGACAGGTAGAGTCTCTTGACTATCTAGGGGAAATGATGATTTGGGTCAAGTTATAGTCTACACTTAGCAAGATTTCTGATGCTGTCATGGAAGAGTTTATTGTACTTTTAAAGTTACCAGGTGAAGGCTGGGGAGATGACTCAGTTTGTAAAGTGCTGTGCAGGCATGGGGATGTGAGTTTAAACTTCAGTCCCCATGTGAAAAAGGCAGGTACAGTGGTGTATGCCTATAACCTCTGCACTTAAGAGGTAGAGACATGAGAATCCTTGGAACTTGCTGGCTAGTCAGTCTTGCTGAGTCAGTTTAGTGAGAGAGTCATTCTCAAAAAAATAGGGTGGAGAGTGATTGAGGAAGACATCAGTGATTGAGGAAAACATCAGATGTTGACCTCTGGCCCCCATTGGTGCATGCACATGTCCATACACAAACACATAAATACACATAAATTATTTGATCTTATTTTTCACTTTGTGGAATGACCTTGATGGTCCCATATTTGCTCATAATTTTGGAGTTGGGATGATCAACTTAAAGATCTCTTCTAGGGGGCTGGAGAGATGGGTCAATGGTTAAGAGCACTGACTCTTCCTGCAGAAGACTACGGTTTGAATCCCAGCACCCACATGGCAGCTAACAACCATCTTGTAACTACAGTTCCAGGGGTTCTGACACCCTTTTCTGTCCTCCGTGGGTACTGCACAGCACGGATGCACTTACGTACATGCAGGCATATTACTCATACATGTAAAGTAAAAAGACAAAAATCTCTTCTGGACCTTTGTGTATCTAGTTCTCATGTCTGAGTGTTGAGAGCCTTTTTTTAGAAAATACTTTTTATGTTTATGAATGGGTCTTTGGATTTGCTCATGTGAGTGCATACCTCTTGCAGGCCAGAAGAGAGCATTAGAGCCTCTGGAGCTGGAGTTACAGGCAGTTGTGAACCCCCTGACAGGGTGCTAGGAATTGAACTCAGGTCCTCTCTAAGAAGAGCTGCTAAGCCATCTCTTCAACCCCCTTTATACATTTTGCTTTGTTTTTCAGATAGTCTCCCTGTAGCCCCAGCAGGCCTAAAACTCACTGTGTAGACCACGTTGGCCTTGATCTCAAAGAGATCCACCTGCCTCTACCTCCTGAGTAATGGGATTAAAAGCATGTACCACCACACCTTGCTCCTCCTAGTTTTTGGTTTTTTTCGGGTGGGGAGTCTTTTTGAGACAGGGGTCTCCCTGTAGCCCCAGCTGTCCTGGAAATCACTGTGTACCCCAGGCTGGCCTTGAACTCAAAGAGATCCGCCTGCCTCCCGAGTGCTGGGATTAAAGGTGTATACCACCACACCCAGCTGTAGTATTTTAATTTTAAAAATTGAATAACTATTGTGTGTATGCACATGTACTCGTGTGTGTGTGTGTGTGTGTGTGTGTGTGCGTGCACGTGTGCGCGCACATGTGGTCAGAGGACAACTGTGGGGTTGATACTTACCTTTTACTTTTACATGGGTTTCAGGGTCATCAGGCTTGCAAGGCAAATGCCTTTATCCACTGAGCCATCTCTCTGGCTCCTTTTACTTCTTATCTAGCACTTTCACAGATCCTCCCTTAGTGGGGCCAGGATTTGGTAGCTGGTGCTGAGAGAAAACCCTTGATTACATCCTTGCCCTGATACTGTACCAGTGGCATATGTCTCTCAAGGGAACAGAGATGATTTTCTGATCTTTTCAGCTTTGTGTCTTTTTTCTGCTGCTTAAACGTTAAGTTCTGTCACTTTCCCATACAGGTTAAGCTCCCACCTTCCTCGGTCTCACATTGCAACAAACAGAGTTGGCATCCAGATGAAGATGATGAAGAGTTTACTGCCAATGAGGATGAAGGTCAGGCTTGTTCTCCTTTCCTTTTTTCTTTTTCTTTCTTTCTTTCTTTTTTTTTTTTTTTGAAAGGCAGAGTCTCATGTAGCCCAGGCTGCCCTTCAACTCATCATGTAGCTCAGACAGGCCTCAAACTGGTATCAGTACTCCTACCTCAGCTTCTCAAGTGTTGGGATTATAGGCAGAACTGTATCACTGTGTTCTGCTTCAGCCTATTCTCTTTATCATCCTATATCTGCTTGGATCTCTTAATTGTTTAGACCAAACTTTTTGAGCTTTTTTTTTTTTTTTTTCTGGTCTTTTTTTTTAATGTTTATTATTATTAACTTTTTTTTATGTGTATGCGTGTATTGCCTGCATGTAGGTAAGTGCACCCATTTTGTGCAATGCCTGCAGAGGATAAAAGAGGCTGTTGGATCCCCTGGAACTGGAGTTGTTCATGACAACTGTCCATGACAGTTGTTAGCTGTCATGTGGGTGCTGGGATTTGAACCCAGGTCTTCTGCAAGAACAGCCAGTGTTCTTAACTGCTGAGCCATCTCTCCAGCCCCTTTTTCTGGTCTTTTTGAGACAGGGTCTCCCTGGCCCCAGCTGGCCTGGAGTTCACTATGTAGACCAAGCTGACCTTGAGCTCACAGAGATCTGCCTGCCTATGGCTTCCTAGTGCTGGGATTAAAGGCATGCACCACCATGCCTGGCCCTCTCATTTCTTTCTTTTGGATTATAACCCGTGTCTCTGTCCCCATTGATCCTGCTTCATTCTTTTTCTCTCCTTTTTAAAAAAAAATTTTTTTTTAATTTTATGTGTATGAGTGTATTGCCTACATGCATGTTAGTGCACCAGTGCTGTGGAGAACAGAAGAGGGCATCAGACTTCCTGGAACTGGAGTTATGGATGGCTGTTAGCCACCATGTGGGTTCTGGGATTTGAACCTGGGTCCTCTGCAAGAACAGCCAGTACTTTTAACCGCTGAACATCTCTCCAGCCCCTTTTTTTGGGTCTTTTTGAGACATTAGCCTCAGCTGGCCTGGAACTCGCTATATAGACCAGACTGGCTTCAAACACACAAATGATCACCTGCCTCCACCTCCCAAATGCAGGGATTAAAGACAAGCACAACTATGCCCAGTTTTCTCTCTTTTTAAATTAATTTTGTTCTTTGACATTTTCATACATGTATTAAAATACATTCTGATTTATCTTCCACCCCTTCATCATCCCTATAAATCCTTTTCTTACCTTCATGTCCTTTTGTTTTGTTGCCCACTGAGTTTAACCATGCCATATATGTGACCATTCATTGGTTTTTGGTGGGCTCACCAGTGGATTCTCTTTTACAGCGGAAGATGAAGAGGATACCATAGCAGCTGAGGAACAGTTGGAAGGGGAAGTGGATCATGCCATGGAGCTGAGCGAGTTGGCTCGAGAAGGTGACAGACACCAGATATTTTGCTGAAAACCTACTTGTTGACTCCCCTGTGCAGAAAGTTAGGATAGAGAGATAAGTCAGATATTTTTATCTTCCTAGCTCCACTGGCTATTATGTATGTTCCTCATAACTTGTGTAGTGACAAAGACTTACAAAGGAAAGGAACCTAAAAGTAGAAAGTGATGCTTGTTTATGATGAAAGTTTGAATAAAGTGATAGCTCAGTGGAAGGAAGAGCTACTATAGCAGGATATTGATAATATTTGATCATAATTTTAAAAGGGAGGTTCATCAGGTTGATAGCTGTCCTCAACAGAAGGCATTACCTACTGTAGTTTTAGTTCAGATTATGAGGATTGGTTTTGTTAGCTGGTACCGAAAATAAACTGTCTAGTCTCCCTTTAGATCTGGGCCTGGGAGATCTAACCTAGGCAAAATAAACTGGCACCATTCAAATACCCCTTTCTACCTCCCTCAAAGGAACCAAAAACTTAACTCCTCATTTCCCTATCAGGTGAGCTTTCTGTGGAGGAGCTGCTGCAGCAGTATGCAGGGGCTTATGCCTCTGATGCTTCTGCTCCAGGCTCTGGGAGTAGCGAAGATGATGAGGAGGAGGTTGAAGCCAACAGTTCTGGCTGTGAACCAGAAGAAGCAAGAGAGGCTGAAGAGGCAGCTGAAGATGACTGTAGTGACCAGTCAGGTGAGTATGTGGTCCTGAGACTAGAACTGGAGAGGGCAGGTATTGGAGGAATAATTACTAAACTTTCATCTTGTGATTTAGACTCTGCTGAGGAGCAGAGTGAGGATGAGGAAGATGATCATTCAGAGGAGGAAGAAACAAGTGGCAGTTCACAATCAGAAGAATCTGAGCCTGATGAGTCAGATGATGCCCAGTCACAGAGGAGTGAAGCAGATGAACAGGAGGAAGATGAGGAAGATGACGATGATTTTGGGGTGGAGTACTTGCTTGCTCGGGATGAAGAAAGGAGTGAGGCAGATGGGGGAAGTGGTCCTCCCACCCCAGGTCCCACCACCACTCTAGGCCCAAAGAAAGAAATTACTGATATTGCTGCAGCAGCTGAAAGTCTCCAGCCCAAGGGTTATACTTTGGCCACTACCCAGGTACCCATAGACTGCAGTTTCTGCTTTCTCATATCTTTTTTTTTTTTTTTTTAACGTGTTTTGGCTGCATGTGTGTCGGTGCGCTATGTGCGTGCAGTGTCCGCAGAGGCACAAAGAGGGCATCAGGTCTCCTGGAACCGGAGTTAAGGATGATTAGCTGCCATGTGGGTGCTGGGACCCAAACCCAGGTCCTCTGCTCTTACCACTGAGCCATCTCTGAAGCCTCTGCTTTCTCATATGTGGACTTTACTGTTTTTGCTGGCTCATGCCTCAGTTCTACCATGTGTGATAACTCTCTTCCCATCAGGTGAAGACACCTATCCCTCTGCTCCTGCGGGGCCAGCTCCGAGAGTACCAACACATTGGGCTTGATTGGCTAGTTACAATGTATGAGAAGAAGCTGAATGGCATTCTTGCAGATGAGATGGGACTGGGGAAGACAATACAGACCATCTCTTTGCTTGCTCACTTGGCCTGTGAGAAAGGTAAGTATGCTGGAGACCCTTTTTGTGGCCTCTTGGTTATCTTCCTGGGGGATCTTGTTTAGTGGTGACTCCACCTGCACGAAAGGAAATATTTGTTCTCTTCTTTGTAATCTCTTTGAATCTAGCTTGTAATGATGTAGGGAGAATAGTATGTGTGCTAAGATCTTAAAGTAATAGGGTTTTATTTAAAAAAGAACCAAAACTGCAGGGTTTACTTGCTGTCTCTCTTCTTTTGCTGAACAGGTAACTGGGGTCCCCATTTAATCATTGTTCCCACCAGTGTGATGTTGAACTGGGAGATGGAGTTGAAACGTTGGTGCCCCAGCTTTAAAATCCTCACTTACTATGGAGCTCAGAAAGAGAGGAAGCTCAAGCGGCAGGTTCGATCTTCTGTGTAGTCACTTTCCCTATTGATGCCTCCTTCGTTTTTAGTTACTTTCCCACATGAGTTACTTTGCCTCAGCTTCCTGTTGCTCCATTTTTCACTGGTAGTTTTTCATTTCTTCCAACTTGGTTTCTGTCCTTGAGTGCCTTAATCTTCTCTTTTCCCCTTTTTGCTTTTCTCTTCCCCATCCCATTATGTGGTGCTTTCTCTTTGGCCCCTCAGGGGTGGACCAAGCCCAATGCTTTCCATGTGTGTATCACATCTTACAAGCTGGTGCTGCAGGATCATCAGGCCTTCCGCCGCAAGAACTGGCGCTATCTCATTCTGGATGAGGCTCAGAACATCAAGAACTTCAAGTCCCAGCGTTGGCAGTCACTGCTCAACTTCAACAGGTAGAGATAAAAGTAGAGATTCATGGGAGAGTTGACTTGGCCTAAAGTGTTGGCTGCCTGGGTTAAGGGGGCCAGTGTAGTGGTGCATACCTTTAATTTTAATCTCAGCACTCAGGAGACAGACAGGCAGATCTCTATGAGTTCAAGGCCAGCCAGGGGTATAAAGTGAGACCCTGTTTCAAAAAAACAATTTTTTTTTTTTTAAGTATATTATGTGTGTTCAGAAAGTTGAGATTTTCCTGACCATTCTTTTCTTAATTCCCTCTCTTTTTATAGCCAGAGGCGCCTGCTCCTGACAGGAACACCATTGCAGAATAGTCTCATGGAGCTGTGGTCCTTGATGCATTTTTTGATGCCTCATGTCTTCCAGTCTCATCGTGAGTTCAAGGAATGGTTCTCTAACCCTCTAACTGGAATGATTGAGGGCAGCCAAGAATATAATGAAGGTCTAGTCAAACGCCTCCACAAGGTAGGTTCTGTATTGTTTGTTAAGGTATTAGGAATGGCAAAGCCTTAGGTCATTGCTGGACTGAGCTCAGTTGTCAAGCTGTAGTGTTCAGGTGACCAACCCATTGCCAAATTGAGCAGTCTTGTCTTAGTCCTCATTCTACTTGTTTTCTTTGGTTAAGGATGTTCTCTCTCTCTCTCTCTCTCTCTCTCTCTCTCTCTCTCTCTCTCTCGATCTTTTGAGACAGGGTCTCCATGTAGCCCCAACTGGTCTGGCACTCGCTATGTAGACCACGCTGGCCTCAATCTCATAGAGATCCTCCTGCCTCTGCCTCCTGAGTGCTGGGGCTATCTCATTTTCTTTTACTGAAGCAATGTACTTATTAGACTGTGCTTAGAATTCTCTCTATGTCTTCTCTCTTACACTGAGACTGAACCTAGGGCCTTGTGCCTGCTAGGCAAACACTCTACCACTGATCTATATTGCTTGGCCCTTTTTTCTTTCTTCTTTCTTTTTAGGTTTGTCTGTGGCTCCTTTTGCAATTTTTCACCTTAGTATTTTTTAACATTCTGATCCTTTTTTAAAAAGACTTATTTTTAATTTTATGTGTGTTTGGCCTGCATGTATGTATATATGTGTACCATGTGAATGCCTGGCACCTGTAGAGGCCAGAAGAGTGCTTCAGATTCTCTGAAACTGGAGTTATGGTTGGTTATGAGCTATCATGTGGGTTCTGGGACCCAAATCCAGGTCCTCTGCAAGTGCTTCCTGCTCTCTACTAATCCATCTCTCCAGCCTCAGATTGATTTATTGCTTGATCAGTTTGTGTGTGTACACATGTATGTGTCAATACCCAGGAAGGCCAGAAGTAGGCATCAGATCCCCTGAAGCTGGAGTTAAAAGTGGTTGAAGATGCCTCACATGGGTGCTGTGAACCAAACTGTAGAACCAAACTGAAAGAGCAACAAGTGCTCTTAACTACTGAGCCATTTCTCCAGCCCCATTCTGATCCTTTTAAAAATCTTTCTCAAGATTTGTTTTTAGAAATTATTTTAAATTATGTATATGTGTGTATGTTTGTGTTTGGGTATGTGCAGGTGCCTGCAAAGGACAGAGGTGTTGGATTCCTCTGGGGCTGGAGTTAACAGGAACTCTAGATTTCTGTAAGAGCAGTAACATGCTCTCAACTGCTAAGCCATCTCTTCAGCCTCCTTTTTTTGTTTTTCCTTAATGGAAACAGCATCTTAATACATTGCCAAAGCTGGCCTTGAGCTTAAAATTTCTCAGCCCCTACCTCCTGAATGGGATATAGGGATGAGCCACCAGTCATTCCTGTCTCTGACTTGATAGCTTTAGTTGACAGTTCCTCTGAAATTTATTCTGGTGTTAATCTGTTCATCTCGGTCAGTGATAAAACCAATCTAGAAGCTATGAAGCCTTACTGTACTTTTAAAAAAATATTTATTTTTATGTGTATGAGTGTATTCCCTGCATGCAAGTGCACCTGTGGCACGCAATGCCTGCAGAGGTCAGAAAAGGGCGTCATCCCCTGGAACTGGAGTTGGGATGGTTGTTGGCTGCCATGTGGGTACTGGGAACCAAAGCTGGGTCTGAGCTATCTCTCCAAGTCTTATAATACTTTATCCTCTTCCTTTCATTAAAGTGTTGAAGACTGTCTGGTGAGATTTTATATCCTGATACTGCAGGTTTACTTTCCTGTCCTAGACTGTAAAGACTTTTCTTTTTGGGTGCTGGTGATTGAATCCAGGGCCTTAATGCATGTTAATCATACTCTGTACCACTGAACTGTAACCCAAGGCCATAAGTTTTACTCTAGCTTCTCTCCTGGATTATTTTTGTAATTTATTTATTTATTTCTGGGGAGGAGGCAGTCTTACTATTTGCTTAGGTTGGACTTGAACTCCTGGGCTTGTACTTTGCTTATGTCTGGAATTATAGGCACATAGGCTCCCATGCTTGGCTTATTTTTGTAGTCATGTAACATAGTCATTCCTTCAAATGTATTTGGAATCATCTCTTTTTTGTAGTTTGCTCTTGGTGCATCTTTATAACTGTATGTTGTGGTACAGTCATTTTTGTGTTTGTCTTCTGTAGAAGGTAAGCTATGTGACAGGAGGATTTGTATTTGATTCATCTGTGTGTAGTAGGCATACATCATGACTCTGCTGATGGATTAAGACAGTACTCTGCCAGTCATAGGGCCAAGACCCATTTAGATGGGTCAGCCAGGACTTAAGTGTTTACTCTTCTCCTGTTAGCCTCCTGCTTACTTGCTTTTAGGTTTTGCGTCCTTTTTTGCTACGCCGAGTTAAGGTGGATGTTGAGAAGCAGATGCCCAAAAAGTATGAGCATGTTATCCGCTGCCGGCTCTCCAAGCGCCAACGCTGTCTCTATGATGACTTCATGGCACAGACCACGTAAGGGAGGACTAAGAATGGGCCCTGGAACCTTGGGTTGAAATGCAGGTAGCTGTCAAGATGTACCCTATTTATTTTTTCTCTCTTCCCAGAACTAAGGAGACACTAGCCACAGGCCATTTCATGAGTGTCATCAACATTTTGATGCAGTTGCGGAAAGTCTGCAATCATCCAAATCTGTTTGACCCTCGACCTGTTACCTCCCCATTCATCACCCCAGGCATCTGCTTCAGCACCGCCTCTCTGGTGCTAAGGGCCACTGATGTTCACCCACTCCAGGTATGTAGTTACCCCTAAGGTTAGTGATTTCTTCCCAGGCCTTGTACCTCTTTTCTTTAGTTTTTGATCTTTTACAGCTTTACTACTTCCCTCATTTCATCTACTCAGTACTATTTCCCTAGCTGATTGCTTTCTAATCATGTGACTTTCGGCAGGCTAATTATTAACCTAGTCCTTGTCCATCAAAACAGGAATTATGAAGCCTGTTCAGCAATGTGCCTAAAAATGAAGTTAACATTTTTAGAAATACTTGGCATATATTTATAAATATTTTGTAAATAATTTTTCTTACTCTTTCCCACTTTTTTGAGATAGGCTCTCATGTATTCCAGGATGGCCTTAGACTCCTGATTTGAGGGGATTATAGATGTGCCATTATACCAAAATCCTTTATCTTTTTTTTTTTTGGTCTTTTTTGAGGCAGGGTCTCCCTGTAACCCCAGCTGACCTGGAACTCACTATGTAGACCAGGCTAGCCTTGAATTCACAGAGATCAGCCTCCCTCCAAAGTGCCGGGATTAAAGGTGTGCGCCACCATGCCCGGCCTTATTTTGACCAATTTTAAGTATGCATTTCTGCAATATCAAGTGCATTTATATTGTGCAGTGAACACCACTGTCCATCTTCAGAGCTGCTTTCATTCTCAAACTAAAACACCCAATAATCAACTGCCTGTTCCCTTTTCCTCCCAGCCCCTGGTATCCACCATTCCATTCTTGTTACTGTTATTCTGAATACTTGAAAATGGAATCATAAAGTGCTTGTTGTCCATGCACATTGTAGCATGTGTAAGAATTTCCTTTTTTTTTTTTTTAAGTTAAAATAACTTCTTAAAGAGAATGTTTGGTCTGAGGAAGCTCAATTGGTAGAGTGCTTGCCTAGCATGCACACAGCTCTGAGTTCAATTCCCAACACCTTGTAAACTGAGAGTAGTAGCCTATACTTGAGAGGAAAAATAGAAGGATCAGAAATTCAAGGTCATTATTAGCTATGTAATGAGTTTGAGGCCAGCCCTAGAATTGGTACAATGAGACCTTGTCTCCATCCCCCAAAAGAGGGACAGGGTATGTTGATCAGTCAGGTCATAGTGACATTCACAAGTAATCCCAGCAAGATCTTGTCACATACCCTCCCCCAGTAAATAAAAGCTGTTGATCATCAAGATGCCTATAGGTAATAGGAATGTAGAGAAAAGGCTACCCCAAACACTCTCTTAACATGTATTTGCAATCCCAAAGAAATGTGAACTAGGCCAGTAGCTCTTGGTGGAGCTCTTCCGTTACTCTTCTTGCAGTACAAAAGGCAGAAATTGACTTTCATATTTATCTATAGTCTGTGAAATATAGCAGGCTGTCATATCGCTCATCAGTTCCCTAGTTCAGGGTGAAAATAGAAATACTAGACTTTCATCAGAATCATGGAGCCATTTTCAAGATGTAAACCTTGGCAGTAGCCAAACCCCTTGTACCTTTAGCACATTTAAATAGTCTCGGGGAACCCAGTTGGTAGCTATCATTGGAACCCAGAAAATAAAGTTATGAAACCTGCATCTTAAGGGCCTGGAGAGATGACTCATTGATTAAGAGCACTGACTGCTTTTGCAGAGAACCAGAGTTGGAGTCCCAACACCCATATGGCGACTAACAACTGTCTGTAACTCCAGTTCCAGGGGACCCAACTCCCTCTTCTGACCTCCAAGGGTGTTGCAGGACATGGGTGCACTTAGATACATGTAGACAATAAATTCATAGACATAAAATAAAAATATAAAAAACCTGCATCTTAAGCTGGTAAGGTGACTCAGTAGGTAAAGACACTGCTAAGTCTGATGACCTGAGTTCGATCCCTGGGACATGGTAGAAGGAAAAATCCAGCTCTTGCAAGTTGTCTGACCTCTACAGGCATGCTCTGAGACACGTGTACCCACAAATGTACATAAAAAAGTTTGCACACAAATTAATAAAAAATTTAAGGAATGCATTTCACCTTGGCCCTTTCCCATAGTCCCTCTTCTCTCCACTGGAAAGAAAATAGCAAAACAAAACCTAAAATTTCCTTTGTAGTTTAGGGGCTAGGATTGGCAGTTTTCCAAGGTACAATGTTGATGTCCATTGCAGTAGTATTAAGTGCCATCCTACTACTTGGACATTAGTAGGTGAGCAGAATTCTTTTCCACCTTGACCAACTGTCCTGTTTAGGGGAGGGCAACAGATAGGACTCACAAGGCCCACAATTTTGTCCACTTCACTTCCTCACTTCTCTTCCAGAATATATGCTAGCCTTACTTTGACTTTGAAGAATTGGCTCACTGTGGGGGCTGGCAGCCTGGGAGTTTTTGTAGGGCTGGCCAGCAGGGTGGAAATCAAGGAATTCCAGGTGAGAGCTTTTGTTGGAGAAGCCAAAGCCAACAGGGCTGCAGATGCTTTTCTCAGGCAGATTTCATTTATTTTTAAGACAATAATATTTCATTGTGTGGATAATGCCACATTTTGCTTATTCGTTTATCTTTCAGTGGACATTTGGGTTGCATTTACCTTTTTTTTTTTAACTTGTTTTTTTGAGACAGGTCATCCTTGAACTTAAGATCTTCTGCCTCAGCCTCCCGAGTGCTGGGGTTATAGGCATGCACTGCCATACTCAGCCCCCCTTTAGACTTTTATTAATGCTGCTGTAAACATGCCCACGCAAATAATGTGTTTGAGTCCCTGCTTTCTGTTTTGGGTGTGTGTTCAAAAACAAAGTTGTTGTATCATGCAGTAATTCTAATTTTTTGAGGGGCTGTCTTATATTTCCATAGCAGCTATACATTACATTTCTACCAGCAGTGTTACAGGTGATCTGTTCATGTCCCTTCCAAAGAATTTTTATAAACAGTAGCTGAGTTAATGGGTAAAGTGGTATTTCATCGTAGTTTAGGTTTATATTTCTCTGATGATTAGTGGTGCTCAGAATCTTTTCATTGCTTGTTGGCCATTTGTATATCATTGGAGATAATGTATTCAAATAAAAGTTGTGTCTTTTTTTTTTTAACAAGGGTTTTTTTTGGTTTTTTGGGTTTTTTTTTTTTGTCATTGAGCTGTTACTCTTTTTATACTTTGGAAATTAACCCCTTGTTAGATAAGTGATAATGCTGATACCTGTCCCGTTCTGTGGGTTGCCTTTTACTGTTGGTGTCCTTTGATGCACAAAAATTTTAAATTTTAATATAGTTGAGTTTATCAATTTTTCTTGTTACCTTTGTTTTTGGTGTCATATCCAAGAAATTAATAGCACGTTGGTTCCATTAACCCCATGCTTTCTGTTTCTTCTTGTGGCAGAGAATAGACATGGGTCGGTTTGATCTTATTGGCCTGGAGGGTCGTGTCTCTAGATACGAGGCTGACACATTTCTTCCCCGCCACCGCCTTTCTCGCCGCATACTGCTAGAGATAGCTACTGCTCCTGATCCCCCACCTCGTCCCAAGCCAGTCAAGATGAAGGTTAACAGGTACCTGGATTCAAGAATAAGATGATGGGCTTCTTAAAAAAGTAGAGGGGGTTGGGACAGAAAGAGTTGTAAGCTAGGTTAAAGTTGCTATGTAGGTAGCATCAAAGTGTTCTGCAGGGATTGGGGAAGCAGAGCAGCTAGAATAGAGTTCTGGGAGGGACTCCCATGTTGCCGACACTCTGGTCTTTCTTCACTGGGAGACTTCTGGTTAGCTCTGATTTTTCTTTTTCCCCTTCTTTCTCCTTCAGGGGTCTCCTTTCCTTCTCCCTTTTGCTTTTGTGTTCTTTCTGCCTTATTTTCTTTTGTTGTTTCTTACTCTCCTTCTGTATCTAACCCTTTGATTTTTTTTTTTTTTTTTTTTTTTTTTTTTTTTTCTCTCAGGTGTTCAACCCAGTACCCACAACAAGAGAGCGCACACGAGGT
>NW_008359996.1:1094552-1105337 GCF_000622305.1 Nannospalax galili | reverse complement strand
TTTTTAATCCTCATAGGATGCTGCAGCCAGTGCCCAAGCAAGAAGGTCGCACAGTGGTTGTAGTGAACAGCCCACGGACACCCCTTGGCCCTGTCTCAGTCCGCCCCACTCTAGGCCCCGAGTTCTCAGCCCAGCCCGCTCCTGGTCCAGTCCCCCCAGTGCTGCCTGCACCACTGATGGTGTCAGCTTCACCTGCAGGACCCCCACTTGTTCCTGCATCCCAGCCGCCTGGACCTGTTCTCTTGTCTCCCTTGCAACCAAATAGTGGTCCTCTCCCCCAGGGTGAGTTAAATGGGAATCAAGTATAATGGGTATGTTTCTGGGAAAGAAGTAGTGAAATTCAAGGATTGAGGAATTGGAGTATAAAGTTCAGTAGGGTATAAGTAGTAGTTTGGAGGCTTTTGCAGTAAGGCTAAGGCTTTTTCAGGATACATCTGACAGATATTTGTATCTGCAGTGTTGCCATCCCCTCTGGGAGTTCTGAGTGGGACCTCACGGCCTCCCACACCCACCCTGTCACTGAAGCCAGCCCCACCTGCCCCAGTTCGCCTGAGCCCAGCTCCACCTCCAGGCTCCTCTAGCCTGTTGAAGCCCCTCACAGTGCCACCAGGCTACACTTTTGCTCCTGCTCCTGCTGCTGCTGCCACCACTTCTACCACCATAGCAACTGTTACCACCACAGCAGTGCCAGCTCCAACTTCTACACCACAGCGCCTCATCTTATCTCCTGAAATGCAGGCCCGCCTGCCCTGTAAGTTCTCAGGGCTGTGTAGTGAGGGACTTGAGATAGGGAAACAGCTTATGCTAGGAAGCTGTAGGGAAAAAAAGGAACATGAAAGTATAAAGTTCTAGACAGCTAGTTTATGTTAGGTGTTTTGTCACATAGTAGTAAATCATAATTGAGAAACTTCAATGAAGAGATGGCCCATAGATGAGTAAATAGTGGCAAGCTTATCAAAAGAAAAGTGTTTGGAGGCCTAGCAATGTAGCTCAGTAGTAGATTACATGCCCAACATGTACAAAGCCCTGGGTTTCATGTCCTAGGTGCAAAAAAGGTAAAAGGGCAGTCTGGAGCAAGAGGTAGTGATTCTCTAGTAGTTGGCCTAGACAATGTAAAAGGAGATTGCAAAACAAACAAGTGGTATTAGACATAAAGGCTCTCAGTGGAGACTTTGTTGAGCATGGTGAATTATGGGGAAGGTTTAGAAGAACTACAGATTCACGAGAGATGTGTGCTTTGTGGGAATCTGAGATGTGGTTTTGGACAGTGTGAGCCCTGTGTACATAAGGCTTTCTCTGTTTGTAGCTGGAGAAGTGGTCAGCATCGGTCAGTTGGCCTCACTGGCACAACGTCCAGTGACTAGTGCTGGGGGAAGCAAACCTCTCACCTTCCAAATCCAGGGCAACAAACTGACTTTGACTGGTGCCCAGGTGCGCCAACTTGCTGTGGGGCAGCCCCGCCCGCTGCAAAGTAGGTAAAACCCACCCCCTGTCCTGCCTTTTTCCTCCTCTGTCCTCTTTGTTTGTGTGGCTCTTTTTAGATGGCAGCTTTTATGTTTTTTAGGTTTCGGTGGGTAGGGCACAGGGGAATGGTTGGAAGGGGTCTTTGCTAAAAATAGAAAAGATCATTCTAGAGCTATTATTCCCTCTATTCTCTCTCTCGCTCTTGCCTCTGCCCTCCTCAGGCTGATAGGTGCTTCTCTTTCTCTTTCTCTCTCTCTTTCTCTTCCCTTAACCCAGGGAATGTGGTGCACCTGGTGTCAGCAGGGGGGCAGCACCACCTCATCAGCCAGCCTGCCCATGTGGCTCTCATCCAGGCCGTGGCCCCGACCCCTGGCCCCACCCCTGTCTCTGTGCTGCCTTCTTCGACCCCCAGCACCACCCCTGCCCCCACTGGCCTCGGCCTTCCGCTTGCTGCTAACCAGGGTGAGGCTCGTGGCCTTCATATTTACTCAGCCCTTACCTGGCCTTGGTCCTTCCAGGCATGTCCTGGACTACTGTGTGTCTAGCCTTCCCTCAGTGTTGTTTTCTCTCGCCAATATCTCCAATATCTGTTTGCCACCTTCTCTTTCCCCTGTACTTCTTCCATCCTTTGGGTCATGTTTCTTGTCTCCCTTATTCTTAATATAGCTTCCTCTTACAGTGCCACCATCCATGGTGAATAATACAGGTGTGGTGAAGATTGTAGTGAGACAGGCTCCCCGGGATGGACTGACTCCTGTTCCACCATTGGCACCAGCACCCCGGCCTCCAAGTTCTGGGCTTCCAGCTGTGTTGACTCCACGCCCTACATTAACTTCCAGTCGACTAACCACACCTACTCTGGGTACTGCTCGTGCTCCCATACCCACACCTGCTCTGGTGAGGCCCCTTCTCAAGCTGGTCCACAGTCCTTCGCCTGAAATCAGTGGTGAGTCCATAATGACTGAGGCCAGAAATTTTTACTAGACATGAATGAAGCATGGTAGCCCTAAAGGTTTGTTTCTTAGTCACAGTGGATCCCTGTATTAGCATATCATCTTAATTTACTGGGAGCCCCAAGCCCCGAACCAACCCCATGATGCATTTATCAGAATCTTAAAGAAAGAACAAGTTAATCCTATTGATTGAATTTTTGACCACATTTTGTGGGATTAAAGACTTTCTGGGAAATAGCTGAAGCTTGGGGGTTAGTGAATGAGTGGATAGCGGGATCAGGAAAAGGATTTTGAAGCTGAGGCTAACTCATCTTCTGTATCTCCACAGCTTCAGCACCTGGCGCTTCTCCCATGACCATCTCTTCGTCTCTGCATGTGCCGTCCTCACTCCCTGGGCCAGCCTCTTCTTCAATGCCAGTTCACAGCTCTCCCCTTGCTAGTCCCATGTCCTCTACAGTCTCGGTCTCTGTGTCATCATCACTTCCCATTGTCCCTACCACAGTTCCTTCCTCAGCCTCTGCTCCACCTACCGTCCCCGTCTCAGCCCCCTTGCCTGTTTCAGCTTCAGGCCCAACTCTGTTGACCAGTGTGGCTCCAGCACTGACACCTGTTGTCTCAGCAGCATCTGGACCACCTTTGGCATCCACTGGGGTTTCCCCATCTGTGTCAGCCTTGGCTCTAGGTTTGGCTACTGCTCCAGCCCTGTCCCCACCTCAGACATCTGGTCATTCTCTGTTGTTGGCTTCCACATCTTCACATGTTCCAGGATTGAACTCAGCTGTGGCCCCAGCGTGCTCACCTGTCCTGGTGCCAGCTTCAGCTCTGGCCAGTCCTTTCCCTGCAGCACCAAATCCAGCTCCATCTCAGGCTTCCCTCCTGGCCCCAGCACCTTCTGCATCTCAGGCATTAGCCACCTCTCTGGCTCCGATGGCAGCTTCACAGACAACAATTCTGGGTCCTTCTCCGGCTCCTCCTCTGACACCACTTCCAGTTCTGGCTCCACCACTAAGTCCTATTCCTGTCCTGGCTCCATCTCAGAATCCGCTTCCAGCTATAGCTCCATCATCAATGCCAGGAACCCCTTTACCCTTATCATCACTGGTACCAACTCCAACTCCTGTATTGGCTGCATCATCAACTCAAACTATGGTACCAACTGCAGTTCCATCACCTCTTTCAAGCCTGGCTTCTACACAGACGTTGACCCTAACCCCGACTTTAGCACCCGCTCTTGGTGGATTGTCACCATCTCAGACACATTCTGTGGGAGGAGGAAGTCCTCAGGGGCCCTTTTCAACTCAGACTTTGTCATTGACTCCAGCATCATCCTTGGTATCAACTCCAGCGCAGACACTGTCTTTGGCACCAGGAGCATCACTGGGTCCAACTCAGACACTGTCTCTGGCTCCAAGTTCACCAGTAGCCCCTGCTCCAGCTCACACATTGACTTTGGCTCCAGCATCATCATCTGCTTCACTCCTGGCCCCACCTTCAGTGCAAACACTGACCTTGAGCCCTGCTCCAGTTCCTATACCTGCTCTGGGTCCAGCAGCTGCTCAGACCTTAGCACTGGCTCCAGCGTTAACACAGGCTCCAGCTTCCCCGGCATCTTCCCTTGTTTCTACTCCTGGTACCACTTCCTTGCCTGTCACCGTGGTAAACCGGCTGCCAGTTCCCAAGGATGAGCCTGAGACACTGACATTGCGGTCTGGTCCTCCCAGCCCTCTTTCCACTGCTACCTCGTTCAGTGGCCCCCGACCTCGACGCCAGCCCCCACCACCACCTCGTTCCCCATTCTATCTGGTAAGTTTTACTTCCACAAGGAAATTGGAAACTGGGTTTTGGATTGTTGAAAGAGTGAGTGGAACAGTTACAAAGCCCAGGACTATGGGCCAAGTCACATTTGTTTGTTCTCTTTCATGGGTGTATATCCTAACCTATAAAGCAGAAATAATAATCCATATCTTGCCTTTTCCAGGTGATGCTGGGTAGTCCAGCAACAAAACTTATACTCACAGTGCAAGTTATAATAACCCAAGAACTGTTACAAAAGGTCCAGTGAATCCACTCAGATTCCCTTTTTTTTTTTTTCCTCAGTCCTTACCAGAGCTGTTTTTTTTTTTGTTGTTGTTGTTGTTTTTTAAATTCTCCATTGCTGGGAATCAAATACAGGCATGCTAGGCAAGAGATCTACCACTGAGCTGTATCTCTAGCCCTAACAAAAATTTATTGAGAGGGCTAGAGAGATGGCTCAGCGGTTAAGAACACTGACTGTTCTTGCTGAAGACCCAGCTTCAAATCCTAACACCCACATGGCAGCTACGAACTGTCTGTAACTCCAGTTCCAAGGGATCCGACAACCTCTTCTGTCCTCTGAGGGCGTTGCATGACACAGGTGCACTTACCTACATGCAGGCAATACACACACATTTTAAAAAAAAATTATTGAGAAGCTACTTTATGCCAGATAGTCATCAATTATAGTGAGCAAGATCAGTTGTTAGTCCTGTTATATGGAGTTTACAATATGGTGTTCTTAACAAAAGAGAATCAGGTGGGTTTTTTTGTTTTTATCTTTTTTAAAATTTTTTATTTTATTTTTTAGGTCTTTTTGAGATAAGGTCTCCCTGTAGCCCCAGCTGTCCTGGAACTCAGTATGTAGACCAGGCTGGCCTCGAACTCACAGAGATCCACCTGCCTCTGCCTCCCAAGTGCTGGGACCAAAGGCATGCGCCACCATGCCCAGCCAGTTAGGTGGTTTTATAAACAAATTAGAAGCACAAGATAAGGGGATGAAATCAAGATCATCAGATTTCCAGACTGACAGGCTACCCTTTTAACTAAGTGGTTATCAGTTAGTTCTCAGCCCGCTCCATTTCATCCTGGCTATTGGCATAAATCTATATGATGAACTGTGTCCTTTTTTTTTTTTTTTTTTTTTTCTTTTCCTTTGACTTTATAAAAATTCTGACAATTTCATGTGTATCTATGTATATGTATCTTGGTCATTTTACCCTTCATTACCTCTTTCCTCCCCCTCCTACTCCTCTTGAACCCTTTATTCCCAGGTCCCCCTGCTACTTTCATGTCTCTGCATTAACTATCACCCACTGTAAACATAAGTTTCTCTGCTCAAAGCTGAGAGCAGCACTAATCTATGGGTACAAACATAATATTTAGGACACAGCTTAACACTGTCCAGTTAAAAGACTGCCCCTCCTCCCATAGTCTATGACCTCACCAGCCTCTCTCTCTCTCTCTCTCTCTTTAAGTGCTGGGAGTACAGGTGTACACCATCCTCAGCCATAATATCTTGTGTGTGTGTGTGTGTGTGTGTGTGTGTGTGTGTAGGTGTGTAGTGTGTTTTACTACTTAGTATTGTTTGTGTAGATCTAAGGACACCTCTTTAGAGCTGGTTTTCTCCTTCCTTCATGGGTTCTGGAAATACTCATGTTGTCAAGGCTTGTGCAGCAGGTACTTTGACACACTGAGCTGTCTCACCAGCCCAGCCATAGGCTTTTGGCCAGGTTAGAGTATCGGGCATGAATTCTGTCCTATGGAGCAGGCTTCAAATACAAGCAGAAAGCAGTAGGTTACCCCCATAATGGTATGTCACTAGTGCACTAGTGGGCACATCTTGCTTGGCAAGTTGATATTTTAGCTTGTAGGAGTCACATCTGGAAAAGACCCATTGATGGCTTTTCTCCCCCACCAGTATGCAGAAAACCTTATGGTACTATGAAAGTTAGCAGGGAGGAAGCTTGTAGTTTATTTGTACCTTGATTTCTTTATGTCCCGAAACCAAGATGTGTGATGTCTTCAGCAATAGGGTCTTACCATGTGGTGGATAACCAAGAGCATTGGGAATATCCTCTGTTGTTTTGATGGCTTCTGAGGCCTCCCTGGCCAAAGCTTCAGAGAGCTGTATCCCGCACCTAGCACTGGGATTTTCGTTTAATAATCAGTTCCTTCTCTGTCCCCTTCCACTGATTCCTTAGAGAGAGGCTCTCTCCCTGAACCAGTGGCTTGAATTTTCTTAGCTAGGCTGGAGTCAGCACACTCTGGGGATCCTCCTGTCTGCTCCCTTCAGAGCTGTTGCCACAGGCATTTTTGCAGTGGCCCCTTTCTAGAAAGTTTCTTGTCCTTGAGAAGTACTCCAAGTTAAACACAAAAATCTAAAAATCCTGGAAGCCAGGATCAACATATGAGAGAGGAACATGTGGTGTCTTTCTGCTTCTGAGCTACCTTGCTCAGTATACTTTCCATCCATTTTCCTGCAATTTCATTTTTCTGTATAGCTTAAATAAAATTCCATTGTATTATACCACGATAATTTTTTTTTCTTCTTGTTTTTGCGCTGGAGATCAAACCAGGACCGTGTGTATACTAGACATGCATTCTACCACTGTGCTGTATCCGCAGCCCCTAAAAAAAAATCTGTATTTATTTAGAATCTGTGTGTGTTGTGTTCATGTGCATGCATGCACGCAGCATTGCATATATGCTGCAGTACAGTACATGTCAGATGTTAAACCACATCGATCTTTTTTTTGCTTGTTTTTTTTTTATGCATTCCAGGGATAAAGTTTAAGTTGTAAGGCTTTGCATGGCAAGCAGTTCATCCTCTGACCCATCTTACTGGACCCTATTCATAAATTGATGGACATTTAGGCTGTTTCCATTTCTTAGCTTGCGAGTAGAACAGCAGTGAACATGAGTGTGCAGGTATCTTTGTAGTAGGATATAGTATCTTTTGGGTGTTTAGGCCCAGAGTGGTGTAACTGGGTCATTTGGTAGTTCTATTTTTAGTTTCTTTTTTGAGAATTCTCCACAGTGATTTCCATCATCAGACTGCCCCATTTTACACTCTCACTGACAGTGAATAAGGGTTCTCCTTTCTCCACATCTTCATCAGCATCTGTTGTCATTTGTTTTTTGGTGTGTGTTTTGAGACAGGGTCTCCCTGTAATCTTAGCTGACCTAGGATTCACTGTGTAAACCAGGATGAACTTGATCGTACAGCAGTCCACCTGCCTCTGTCTCTGGAGTGCTGGCCTGTGACAGAATACCTGACTAGATTTCATTTTGTTTTGTTTTGTTTTTGAGACAGGGTCTCACTACGTAGCCCTAGCTGGCCTGGAATTCATTATGTAGATCAAGCTGGCCTCAGACTCACAGAAATATGCTGACTCTGCCTCCTGAATGCTGGGATTAAAGAGGTGCTGAGATTTAAGTGCGTATGTCATCATTCTTGGCCTGCCATTTGTTTTCTTTTTCTTTCTCTTTTTTTTTTTAAATTTTATAAATTTTATTTTTATTCCATGTGTATGAGTGTATTGGCTGCATGTATGTGAGTGCACCTGTGTCGTGCAATGCCGAGAAGGTCAGAAGAGGGCTTCAGGTCCCCTGGAACTGGAGTTAAGGACAGTTCGTAGCTGCCATGTGGATGCTGGGAATCGAACTCTGGTCCTCTGCAAGAACAGCCAGTGCTCTTAACCGCTGAGCCATTTCTCCAGCCCCCTTGTTTTCTTTTTCTAATGGTTCGTTTGGGGGAGGGGGGTGTTGAGATAGGATCTTCCTATAGCTCCAGCTAATCTGGTATTTTGCTGTGTAGACCAGGCTTGCCTGGATCACACAGAGATCTGCCTGTATGTACAACACGTGTGTGTGGTATCCATGGAGGCAGAAGAGGGCATTGGATTCCCCCTAGAATTGGAGTTAAGGACTGGTGTTAGCTGCCATATTGGTGCTGGGAACAGAATTCAGGTCCTTGCTCTTAACTGCAGAATCATCTCTCCAGCTCCACATTTATGGGCTGAAAAGATGGGAAGCAGAGAGAGAGAGAGAGAGAGAGAGAGAGAGAGAGAGAGAGAGTGTGTGTGTGTGTACCTACATAAGAGGGTAAATTAAATTATATGTTCTGGAGTTGAATATTATAGAAAAATTCTTACAAATCATCTGCTATAAACTGTTGGATAAGCAGATCTTAATTTTGAATATTCAGGCGTTCTGCTTTAAGCATCATATACAAGAGAAGGTGTGTTTTATAGTAAGCGATTTCCTTTAGCATTGTGAAAGGAGCAATTTTCATTAACAGTTTGGAAAACAATAAAGAACATGGTATCCATCTTGGATCTTGTGATTTCTTTTTTATTATTTTTATTTTATGTGTATGTATTGCCTGCATGTATGTGAGTGCACCCATGTCGTGCAATGCCAAGGAGGTCAGAAGAGGGCTTCGGATTCCCCTGGAACTGGAGTTAAGGATGGTTCATAGCTGGCATGTGGGTGCTGGAAATCAGACCCAGGACCTCTGCAAGAGCAGTCAGTGCTCTTAACCGCTGAGCTATCTCTCCAGCCCCAGACCTTGTGATTTCTACAGACTATTTCCATCTGGAAAAACTCAGGTTTTCTGTAAAATTTTGTTTTTCAAGCACACCAGTTATTTTCTCTGTTTTGTGTTTTCTCTTCTTAGGACTCTCTGGAAGAAAAGCGGAAGCGACAACGATCTGAACGCCTGGAACGGATTTTTCAACTTAGTGAGGCTCATGGGGCCCTGGCACCTGTGTATGGGACTGAAGTCCTGGATTTCTGTACCCTGCCCCAACCTGTTGCCAGCCCCATCGGCCCTCATTCTCCTGGTCCCAGCCACCCCACCTTTTGGACTTATACCGAGGCTGCCCACCGGGCTGTATTGTTTCCCCAGCAACGACTAGACCAGCTGTCAGAAATCATTGAGAGGTTGGCAGAGCTAAGTGCTGATGGGGAGTGGGACTTGGGGCCTTAGTGGATGTAGTTTTTAGGGCTGATGGTGATAACTTCTGTGATACTTCAGGGTCACATCTTTTACAGTTTGCCTTCTTCCTTTCACAGATTCATCTTTGTCATGCCTCCTGTGGAGGCACCTCCCCCTTCCCTGCATGCCTGCCACCCACCTCCTTGGCTGGCCCCTCATCAGACAGCCTTCCAAGAGCAATTGGCCTGTGAGCTCTGGCCCCGCGCTCGTCCTTTGCACCGTATTGTGTGTAATATGCGCACCCAGTTCCCTGACTTGAGACTCATCCAGTATGATTGTGGTGAGTTCACTGGCTATTGCAGCACCCTTGGTTTCTTTTATTGGTTTTGTTTTGTTTAGAGAAGGTCTCATGTAACACAGGATGGCTCACTGTGGAGCTGAGGATGATTTTGAACTCCTGATCCTTCTGCCACTACACCCAGCTTCTTCTCAACTTTGTGGCAAGATGGTTTTGTATCACAAGGATGCTGTATAGATAAAGGGAGGCAATTCATTTTATGACTTTTGTGAAAGCATGTGTTGTTAGTTGATTTATTTACTCAGTAATTGTTCATGAATATCTGTCATTTTGCTAATTTGGCATAAAACACTGAGATAGCATAATACAGACTTATTAAAAGTATAGAATAAGGCTGTTGGGCATGATGGTACACACCTGTAATTCCCACTCAGAGATAGGTGGATGGACTGTTTTAAGTTCAAGGCTAACCTAGTCTACATAGCAGGCTTCAAAGCTAGGCATGGTAGTGGATACCTTTAATCCCAGCACTTGAGAGGCAGAAGCAGGTGGATCTCTGTGGGATCAAGGCCAGCCTGTTCTACGTAGCAAATTTCAGGCCAGCCAGAGCTACAAACCAAAACCCTATCTAAAAGAAAAAACTTTACAGAAAAAGGTCTGTAGTGATATAAGACTACACAGACAGGGACATTTGGGAGCTGGAAAGGTGACTCAGCAGTGAAGAGCACTGGCTATTCTTGCAGAGGACCCAGGTTTGTTTCCCAGCATCCTCATGGAGGCTTATAACCATTCCTAATTCAGTTAGAGGGAATTTGATACCCCTTTCTGTCCTCTGTGGGCATTGTACAACACAGGTGCACCTACATACACACAGACAAAACACTCATACACATTAAAAAAAAAAAGACAAGGACCCTTGTATTGAATAGAATGCATTTGGCTACAGGTAACAAAACCAACTTTTACACTGGCTTAAACTGCAAGAGGAATCTATTGTTAATAAGAAGCTGTGAAAATAGTGTGTGGCTGGATCATCAGCTTCATCTATCTAAGGCCACCTTGATTTTTCTGCCCTGCCTACCATCCTTTTTTGTTCTGCTTATTTCTTCATAGTGTTAAGATGGTTGCCACAGCTCCAGGGAACATACTGCTTCTCTAAGCAGGAAGCAAAAGATTGAGATTTAAAACACTCCTAGTTGCCAGGCATGGTGGTGCACACCTTTAATCCCAGTGCTTGGGAGGCAGAGGCAAGTGGATCTCTTGAGTTCGAGGCCAGCCTGGTCTATGTAGTGAGTTCCAGACCAGCTGGGGTTATAGGAATCCCTGTCGCCTTT
>NW_008359996.1:1073008-1094372 GCF_000622305.1 Nannospalax galili | reverse complement strand
TAATAATTAATATTACCTAATAGAAAGCACTATTATATTAAAAATAATTTATTGCAGTCAAGTAGGGTCCATACCAGGGATTAAGCACATCAATAGTGGAGAAGTGATTCAGAAGACCTGTCTTGCCTTTTTTTTTTTTTTTTAATTCATGGGAAAGAGTTCTCTCCGTTGATTATGCTTCATAATTCATTGATTCAACTATGCCACATTCACACCTGCAGAGCAACCACTGTAAAAGGGCAGTGGCAAAGAGGAACTGTATTTAGACAAATCGTTTTTTTCCTGAAGCTGTACTATTGAGCAAAAGTTCTGCCAATGTTGATCAGGTTCTGTTACCTGAATATTTGATAATGGTGATGCGTTTCTGCCATAATCCCACACATTTGACAATTTCCTGTATATCCTACAGTATTAGAAAACCCTGATTTTTACTCATGTTTGTTCAATAAATACTTGAGAAAAGAAAAAAAGGTGTTTTTAGTCTGGCATGGTAGTGTATGCCTGTAATCCCCAGTGTTTGAGAAGCTGAGGCAGGAGGATGTTTGAGGCCAGCCTATTCTGCATAGAGACCCTGTTCCCCATCTCAAAAAAAAAAAAAAGTATGTGTGTGCAAATGCGTTCACCCATGTTCAAGCATGGACAGAGGGCAATAGTGGGTGTCTTCTTGTATCACTCTCCACATTAATTTTTTCAATCAATTAAATTTGTTCTTTTAAATTTTTTTGCATTACTAATTTATTGTTGTATGTGGGATAGGGGTGCATGAGTCTGGAGGTCACAGAACAACTTGTTGTTCTGTTTCCACCTTATGGGTCCCAGGGGTTGAATTCAGGTTGTTAGACTTGGCGGCAGGTGCCTCTACCTGCTGAACTATCTAGGTGGTCTTTAAATTTATTCTTTGACAGTTTCATACATGTACAGAATTCATCCTGATTACTCTTATTCCCCCCACACACCTTATTTCCCTCCCACCCCTTTACCTTAACAGAATCTGTTACTGAACCTGACGCTCACTGTTAGCAAGTTTCCCCCTAACCCCGCATCCTTCTGTCTTTAGCCCCCCAGCACTGGGATGACAGATCCCACATCCAGCTTTTATATATTTAATTTTTTAAAAAAATTTATTTGGGCCAGGTGTGGTGGTACACGCCTTTAATCCCCCCCATCTCAAAAAGACCAAAAAAAAAATTTTTTTTTATTTGGGTCTAGAATGATGGCTCAGCAGTTAAGAGCTCTTGCACCCACATGGTGGCTAACAGCCATCCATAATTCCAGTTCCAGGGGAACCAATGCCTTCTTTTGGCCTCTGTGGGCATTGCACATGAGTGCACTTCTATGCAGGCAGTACACTCATACATATAAAATAAAAATATTTTTAAAATAAAAAAGATTTGTGTGTGTTTGTCTGTCTGTGTAGATGTCAGAAGAGGGAGTCAGATTCTCCAGAACTGGAGTTGTGAGCCATCTTATGTGGGTGCTAAGAACTGAACTCTCTCCTTTGGAAGAGCAGGAAGGGCTCCAAATGGACAGATTACTTCATGCTTGTAGAGCAAGCACTTTAAACATGGAGCCGTCTCTGCAACCCTTCCTCCTCCCAAATTTAAGTAGCGTTTGAAATTGTAGTAGGTTATAATGCAGCTGTAGAGCACTTAACACACACGTCAGATTTTTCTAGGTCCCCAAACATTGCTAAAGAATTAGGTGATTGTGGCATTGTGAGTGGGAAGATTATTTGAGCCCCGGAGTTTGAGACTAGGCCTGGGCAACATAGCAAGATCCTGCCTCAAAAAAAGTTCCAATTGATAATTATTATTTGGTCTTTTTGAGACAGGGTCTCGCTGTAACCCCAGCTGGCCTAGAACTCACTATGTAGACCAGGCTGGCCTCAAACTCACAGAGATCCACCTGTCTCTGCCTCCAGAGTGCTGGGATTAAAAGCATGCGCCACCATACCCAGCCCCCTATTATTACTTTGAGTGTGCTACACATGTATACACATGCATGGCATGAGGTCAGAGACAACTTTCAGGATCTGTTCTCTCCTTCCACTGTGTGGGTTCCAGGAATTTAACTCAAGTCATCAGGCTTGGCAAGCAAGCACCTTTACCTGCTGAGCCATCTTGCTAGCTGACTTACTAGAAATATATAGATGATATTTCTGTTTGATGGAAACTTAAACTTGATGAACTTCTAACACCCTGTCATTGTCATCCAAGGGTTTTGCTCTGTGACCTTAAACCCTGTCTGTAAACCATGAATATAGATTTGTTAGTATGTCATGGTTTTAGCTGGCATGACTTTTGTAGTGCCTGCAGATCTCTTTCTCATAAACCACTAAAGATTCTTTTTTTTTTTTTCTACTGATCCTGTTTGATGTCTCTCTATAGCTCTAGTTAGGCTCAGAAAAATTAGATCCCAGGTAGGAACATACTGAAGAGGAGAACCATTGGGGGTAGAAACGTAGTGTTAAATATTTTTGATTCAGTGGTGTAATTGAAACCTTTGCCTAATGTCTTGAGTACCTTTCAGTAATAGCCTTCTAGTATTATTTTCCCCATTCCATCATGTAGCTAGTCCTACCCTTGCACTCCTTCATATTTCTTCAGGAAAGTTGCAGACATTGGCAGTGCTATTGCGACAGCTCAAGGCAGAGGGCCACCGGGTGCTCATTTTCACCCAGATGACCCGAATGCTGGATGTATTGGAGCAGTTTCTCACCTACCATGGCCACCTATATTTGCGTCTGGATGGCTCTACTAGAGTTGAACAGAGACAGGTAACTTAAGCACCTTCAGCCCTTGTGAGACTTCACCTCAGCTTCTCTCTCTTCTCAAACCCTGAACTTAGAGAAGGGATCCTATTAAACCTTTGATTTGATTTGGAAATAAGTCTCTGAATACCATCTTGGTTTTTTTTTTCTTTCCTTCTAGGCCTTGATGGAACGCTTCAATGCAGATAAACGCATATTCTGCTTCATCCTTTCAACTCGAAGTGGAGGTGTGGGTGTGAACCTGACAGGAGCAGACACTGTTGTTTTTTATGACAGTGACTGGAATCCTACCATGGATGCTCAGGCCCAGGATCGCTGTCATCGAATTGGCCAGACTCGAGATGTCCACATCTATAGGTATTGCCTAGTCTTCTCTCACCTGATATCCTCTTTATTTTTAGGGTGTCTCAATATATTTCACTGTTTATATCTCATTTCCATTTCCTAGGCTGATCAGTGAACGTACAGTAGAGGAAAACATTCTTAAAAAGGCAAATCAGAAGAGAATGTTGGGAGACATGGCCATTGAGGGAGGCAACTTCACTACAGCCTATTTTAAGCAGGTATTTAAGTCTGGGCAGAAGAAGAGAACTTGTATTCCCAAAGGAGTTCTTCCTACTTACTAAAGAGTTGCTACTTTAGCTTCCACAGACTTGTTTCTCAACCAGAGGCACTTTATATTTCCAGACTTCAGTTACCTAGGGGTAATATTCCATTCACTGACCTCTTCGCTTCTGTTGTATCTAATAGCAAACCATCCGAGAGCTGTTTGATATGCCTCTGGAGGAGCCATCTGGCTCGTCTGTACCTTCTGCTCCTGAGGAGGAAGAGGAGACTGTGGCCAGCAAGCAGACTCATATTTTGGAGCAGGTGATAAAAGAATGGGCAATCCTAAAATAGCACTGCTGCCTAGAGTATTTCTTGTCTCTTACTAGTCCTTTGAGTTTGTCCAAGGGAAAGTACAATTTCTGCTGACTTCCAGATTGTAGTCAATGTTTCTTAGGGTTTTGGGGGTGGGGCGGAGGGGGGTCTTGTTTGAAATAGTCTTCCTGTAACCCTGGCTGACCTAGAACTCACTGTGTAGACCAGGCTGGCCTTGAATTCACAGAGATCTGCCTGCCTCTGCCTCCCAAGTGCTGGGATTAAAAGCCTGCACCACTACACCCAGCTTATTAGTTTTAAGTATGTGATACTGGTTCACATGATCGAGCAGAGAAATAATTTGGAGTTCTAGGTGTTTTGATTGCAGCAATGCTACGTTTTTCTTTACTCTTGAAATGGGAGTCTTACTATGTAACCCAGATTGGTTTTAAACTACTGGCTTAAGCCCTTCTGCCTCAAGTAGCAGTGCTTTGCAATAATTTTGTTTGTTAAACCAACTTGGAGATTTTTACTCTTGTGAGCCTCATATTTCACTTTTCTGAAAGGCTAATGTAGCAACTCTTATAAGTGGTGTACTACATATAAAAACAATGACTTGGGCATGATATAAAACACTGGTTTTCAACCAGTTGTGGTGTTGCATGCCCTTAATCTCAGTAGAGGCAGGGGGAGTTCTGTGGGGTCAAGGTCTACATGGCACATTCCAGGCCACCTGGAGCCATACCCCCCCCAAAAAAAAAATATTTTAAGACTGAGAGTCTTGCCATAAAGGCCAAACTGGCCTCAAACTTGCCATTTTCTCCAGCTTCCTAGCTAGGAAGATGTAAAAAAATTAATTCATGTGCCCCATCTCAAAATCTACTAAATCATAATTGTTGTGTGTTAGACCTAAGTCAGCACTTTTATTCTTTTCAGAACTGTGTAGACATAGACAGTTTCTACCTTAAGAACCCTAAAAGGGGACTGAAGAGAGGGCTCAGCAGCTAAGAGCACTGCTGCTGGTAGAGGACCTAGATTCGGTTCCCAGCACCTACACAACAGCTAACAGCTCTGTAACTCCAGTTCCAGGGGATCCAATGCCCTCTTGGGGCATTGCAGGAACACAGGTGCACTTATATATATGTATATATGTGTGTGTGTGTATGTATGTATGTAGGCATAACACTCATAAGCATAAAATAATAAAGTATTGAAAAAAAAAAAAGAACCCTGGACTGGCATGATGGCTCAGTGGTTAAGAGCACTGGCTGCTCTTACAGAGGACCCAGGTTCGAGTCCCAACACGCACATGGCAGCTAACTGTCCTTAACTACAGTTTCAGGGGATCCGATGACCTCTTCTGTCCTCTGGGCACTGCGTGACTTGGGTATACTTACATACATGCAAGGCATAACATTCATACACATAAAATAAAACTAGCTGGGCATGGTGGCACACGCCTTTAATCCCAGCACTCGGGAGGCAGAGGCAGGCAGATCTCTTTGAGTTCCAGGCCAGCCTGGTCTACATAGTGAGTTCCTGGCCAGCTGGGGCAACAGGGAAACTCTGTCTCAAAAATACCAATAAATAAATAATTAATTAATTTGAAATAATAATTCTTTAGAAAAAAAAATCCTAAGAAGGGAGGATTTTGCTCTTGATAAATGTGTCAATATCTGGTTCAAGATTGTCCCTGAACTCAATATCATGGATGTGTCCTTGTGATAAGTCCATAGTAGCCCTGAATATATCAAGTTTATTAATGAAAGCAAGGGAAGAAGCGTTGCCCATTTTCCATATAGTGGGATTTGCAGGTTGTAGTTACATCTCCGGAGTAAGGAGTAACTATGTGTAACGTTTAGGAAGCAGTTTACTTACTGATGAAAAAAGATAACTCAGTTACAGTCATCTGCCTTTGCTAGGTTATGCAGGGTATTATGTAGTGTGTTGTATAATTCTTTTTTTTTCCTATTTTATGTGTATGGGCACTGCATGTATGTCAGTGCACCTGTGCATGCAATGCCTACAGAGGCGAAAAGAGGGCATTGGATCCTCTGGAACTGGAGTTAGGGATGGTAGCTGCCATATGAATGCTGGGAACTGAACCCAGGTCCTCTAGAAGAGCAGCCAGTGCTCTTAACTGCTAAGCCATCTTTCCAGCCCCTGTTGTGTAGTTCTTAATAGAAAATACAGGTGTAGTGCATCATGGATTTTTACCTATTTAAATGCCTTCTTGGGCATATGCTATAGACTACATTTTTTTTTTTTTAACATTTATTTGGGAGGTGGGGTGGGCGGGGCACGTGCCTCAGTTCACATGGGAAGGTTGGAGAACAACTTATGAGAGTTGGTTCTCCTGCCCTGTGGGATCCAGGGATTGAACTCGGGTTGTCAGTCTTGACTGCAAATACCCACTAAGTCAATTTCCTGGACTTTAGGTTACTTTCTTTTAGCATGTTTGATGTGAATTCAATCATGAATGTTTGTGTGCATGTTAATGAAGGTGCTTGCAGAGTCCAAAAGAGGGCATTGTTAGAAGCTGTTGGGAGCTACCTAATATCAGTGCTAGGATAATGAACACTCCCCATTTTGTGACTTTGCTGGGGTCGGAATCCAGGGTTTTATGCATCTAGGTAAATTTTCTGCTAGCTATACTCCCAACCCACTCCTATTCGTTACTATTTTTTGGGTTTTTTAAAAAGACTTTTACAGCTTTTTTTTTAATATTTTTATTTTAGGTGTATGCATGCATGTAGATAAGTGCACCTGTGTCATGCAGTGCCCACGGAGGACAGAAGAGCTGTCAGATCCCCTGGAACTAGAGTTACGGACAGTTGTTAGCTGCCATGTGGGTGCTGGGATTCAAACCCGGGTCCTCTGCAAGAACAGTCAGTTTTCTTAACCACTGAGCCATCTCTCCAGCCCTAGTTTTTGTTTTTTTTTAAAAAAAAAAAAAAAAAACTGTACAACTGACTCTAATGGAAAGGAAATAAAGCTGGGAGCCTTTAAATTGTCATTTGTCCCTAGTGAGAGATCTGTTCTGTCATGTGTGGGCTATAGAGTTGCTTTGATAACTCTGGAGTTTCAGAACATTATTTAACGAATTCAGCTGCAAATCTGGTTTTATATAAACTTGGCTTCAGATGTTTTTGTAAGAGCCTAGTCATGCCAGGAGTGGTGGTGCATACCTGTAATCCCAGCACTTGGGAGGCAGGGGCAGGTGGATCTCTTGAGTTCAAGGCCAATCTAATCTACATCACAAGTGCTTGTTTTACGTCTTTGAGACAGTCTTGCTATGTCTCTGTGACTGGCCTATAACATGCTGTATAGAGCCTGCTGACCTCAAACTGTTTTTGCTTTCTGATTGCTGAGATTATGGGTATGTGCCAACATGTCTAGACAAGTTTTCTGGGGTTTTGTGCCTTTAATCTCGAGTTTCTGGGGGTGAATGCCTTTAATCTTAGCACTCAGGAAGCAGAGTCAGGTAGATCTCTGAGCTCCAGGTTAGTCGGGGCTACATGGTGAGATCCTGTCTCAAAAAAAAATTTTTTTTTAAATTATGTAACTGAATGTGGACGTGTACATATGTGCCACAGTGTGCTTGTGGAGGTCCTAAGACAACTTTCAGTTCTTCCACTGTGGATTCTGAGGATCAAACTCATGTCCTCCTTAGGCTTACTGGGCTACCATCTCTACCCACTAGCCATCTCCATAGCCCCCAAGTGTTTTTATTTGTATGCCCTTTGTTTTTCTTTACACCCTTGAAGGCATTGTGTCGAGCCGAAGATGAAGAGGATATCCGTGCAGCCACCCAGGCCAAAGCTGAACAAGTGGCTGAGCTTGCAGAATTTAATGAGAATGATGCTGGTGAGGGAGAGGAAACTAGTCGGCCTGGGGCTGAGGATGAGGAGATGTCTCGGGCTGAACAGGAGATTGCTGCTCTTGTGGAACAGGTCAGTGTTGGACCCAGTGCTACTGATCTTCATCATAACTTACATCAGGGCACAGAACCCTTTTTTCCCCCCTGGTGATAATAAAAGTACTAAGCCCATGGTTCACAAGTTCCTGTGTTGATCAACTTATTCCTCCCTACAGCTGACTCCCATTGAGCGCTATGCCATGAAATTCCTAGAAGCTTCATTGGAAGAAATAAGCCGAGAGGAACTCAAGCAGGCAGAAGTAAGTCTTCCTGGAGAATGAGGCTTACAGTGGGAAGCTGCTAATTTCTACTATGCTTTGCTCTGCTTGTCTCTTTCTGACCATCTTGGGCTGTGTTGTTGGTAGGAACAAGTAGAAGCTGCCCGAAAAGACCTGGACCAAGCCAAGGAGGAGGTGTTTCGCCTACCCCAGGAGGAGGAAGAAGGGCCAGGGGCTGGGGATGAGATGTCCTGTGGGACTAGTGGAGGCACCCATCGGCGCAGTAAGAAAGTCAAGCCTCCTGAAAGGCCAGGGACTCGTGTCAGTGAGCGTCTTCGTGGAGCCCGGGCTGAGACTCAAGGGACAAACCACACTCCTGTCACATCTACCCATCATACCTGCAATACCATGCCCCCTCGATGTAGCCCTGTGAGGGAGCGAATTCCTAGGCCGGTGCCTAGGCCTCGACCTGATCCTGTTCCTGCTCCTGCTCCTGCTCCTGCCCCTGCCCCTGCTTCACCTCCTGCCCCAGCACCAGCCTCTATACCCATTTCAGCCCCAAATCCAGTAACCATTCTTCCTGTCCATAGCTTGCCTACTCCCCCACTTCTGCCTCAACTTCCTCGTTCTCCTGCCTGTACACCACCCCCCTGTGACCCTCTATCTGCTTGTACCCCCTCACCAGCTCAGACTGCTCTCTTAACCTCTTCCTCACCAGTCCTGCTTGATTCCCTTTCTGTTCCTATCTCTCCTTCAGTCACCAACCTCCCCTTGGACTTGAGGCCTGAGGTAGAACTGTGTGCACAAGAGTTGGCAACTATGGAGTCTCTGGAGCTTCCCAGAATGACCAGTTCTGAGGCTTCCCTGCTTGTTCCTCCAAAGGATCTTAGGCCAGTAGCTGTTGATATCCTGCCTGAGTCAGAGAAGTCTCTTCCTCTTCTCTCTTCTGCGCCCAGCCCGACCCTGGAGCCTAGCAGTGTCCCTAATGGTCAAGAGCAGGAAGTGCCAGATCCTGTGGAGGGGGCCAACCTCACACTGCTGCCTGGTAGTGAGGAGTTGCCCATGGGTCTGAGTGAGAGCAGTGAGCTGGAACTCCCACCTTCGGCAGCATCTGATGAGCCACTTCAGGACCTGTTGGAGACTGACAGGAACTTGGAAGAGATGGGAGAGGTTCAGACCCCAATCTCTAACCCAGAAAAGCCACAAGAACTTGTTACAGCTGAGGTTACAGCCCACTCAACCTCTTCTTCTGCCACCTCCTCTCCTGAGGGTCCTTTGCCTGCTCGGCCCCCACGGCGTCGTACAAGTGCTGATGTAGAAATTAGGGGTCAGGGGTCTGGCAGACCAGGACAACCTCCAGGCCCCAAAGTACTTCGGAAGCTTCCAGGACGGCTAGTAACTGTGGTGGAGGAAAAAGAACTTGTGAGGCGGCGGCGGCAACATCGGGGAGCTGCCAGCACCCTAGTACCTGGGGCCTCTGAAGCTAGCGCCAGCCCAGGAAGCCCATCGACCCGCAGCGCATCAGGGCCAGAATCCTCACCTCCCAGCAGTGGGCCCTGTGAAGCTGCTACTTCATCCTCACTGCCCATCCCAACCCAGCAGCCCTTCATAGCTCGTCATCACATTGAGCTGGGGATGACTGGTGGGGACAGCCCAGAGAATGGAGAAGGGGCAGTGCTTGCCATCACTCCACCTGCTGTGAAACGTCGGAGGGGAAGGCCCCCCAAGAAGAACCGGTCTCCAGCAGATGCTAGGAGAGGGGTGGATGAGGCACCCTCATCCACCTCTAAGGGGAAAACCAATGGGGTTGACCCAGTCCCTGGGGCTGAGCCAGTAATTCTTGCAGAGCCTGTCCTAGAACCCCATTTTATTCCTGGGCCCCAGCCTCTTGGACCCCAGCCAATTCACAGACCAGAGCCCATCATCCTATCACCTGTGGAGAAAAGGAGGCGTGGGCGCCCCCCTAAAGCACGGGATTTGTCCATTCCCCGGACCTCTCCAGGGGATGGCGACTCAGAGAGTCGGACACAGCCACTCCCTTTCCCAGTACCCCTGACACCAGTTCCACCACTCCTACCCTGTCCCACTGCTGTCGCCAACACTGTCACCACTGTCAGCATTTCAACATCCCCACCTAAGCGGAAGCGGGGCCGACCCCCCAAGAATCCACCTTCACCTCGGCCCAGCCAGCTTCCTGTCTTGGACCCTGACAACTCTTCTGTTTTTGAGAGCTGTGGACTGGGGAGACGGAGGCAACCCCTGGGCCAAGGGGAGAGTGAAGGCAGTTCCTCTGATGAGGATGGAAGCCGCCCTCTCACCCGCCTGGCCCGCCTACGTCTGGAAGCGGAGGGCATTCGGGGACGAAAGAATGAAGGGTCCATGGTGGTGGCTGTAATCCAGGATGACCTGGATTTAGCAGATAGTGGGCCAAGTGGGTTAGAACTGACACCACCTGTGGTTTCGTTAACCCCCAAATTGCGTTCAACCCGTCTGCGGCCAGGGTCTCTAGTCCCCCCACTAGAAACTGAGAAGATGCCTCGCAAAAGGTCAGGAGCTCCAGTTGGTGGGAGTTCAGGGATGGCAAAGCGGGGCCGCCTGCAGCCCCCAAGTCCCCTGGGGCCTGAGGGTTCAGTAGAGGAATCGGAGGCTGAGGCCTCAGGTGAAGAGGAGGAAGGAGATGGAACCCCACGCCGCCGAATTGGTCCCCGCAGGCTCGTTGGGACCTCCAACCAAGGGGACCAGCGTATCCTGCGTAGCAGTGCTCCTCCCCACCTGTGTGGCCCTACCATTAGTCACAGAGGCCGAAAGGCCAAGACGTGAGTGGGCTGCCCCTCCACCTAAGTATCCCATCGTGGCTGCTTTCCCTCCAGGACCAGGCCTGACTCTGTTAACCACTACTTGAAGTCTTTGAGGGAAAAAGCCTACAGGGAGACAATAGGGGCCTTCTCCCTTTCCACCAAAGTAGGGGGTAGGTAACTGGTTGTCATGGAATGGGGCTCATCACAATCCCCCTTCCCTCCTACTCCACATGGCTGGGTAGTGTTAAGGGTGGCAAGATAGTTTCTGTCCCCACCCCCTTGTACTTGATTCCCCAGCTATCTTTCACAGCCTCAAACCCTTAGGGAAAAGGGAGGGGCTTCTCTACAATGAGGTGGGGTTTTTGGTTTTTTTGGGTTTTTTTTTTTTTTTTTTTCCTTTTTTTTTTTTTTTTTTTTTTTTTTTTTTTTTTTTTTTTTTAAAGAAGAAAACATAATAAACTTAGTTTCTGTACAAGCATCCGTGTTAGGAGGCTTCTGATTTTCTGGTCTGGTTGGAGGGCTGGGTGGGAACTTGGGCAATCATATTTCCCTCTTTCAAAGACCCCAATCCCAGATCTCTAATGGAAGATTGTGTACCTTTGAGGCAGAACTCTCCCCTCTCTCACCCAAGAAAAGGGAAGATTGGCAAATCTGACCTGGTAGAGTACTTTCTGAAGTGTTTTAAATCACCCAGGCATACTCATTTCCTGACTTAGTCTTTCCCTTAGCTCCTCCAATGCCTTAGCCTTCCCTTTTAGCCCTCTTGCTCAGGTGCTTCTTCACACTTTTCAGAAGGCAGGGATCCTACTCCATTTGTTTCATCCCATGGCCCTCTGCTCTCCATCTAGCAAAACTGGTTTGAATTGGCCACACCCCTTCCCAGCTCCCTGGGCTCTTCACATGGTGGCCGGCTATACAACTCTACCTTGGCTTGGCACCTGAGTCAGCTTCATCTCCACCCAAGCCAAATTAAACCTGAGACAGGAGCTGAAACTCACAATCCCTCAGAGCCTATAGGCAGGTAAGAACCTCTGTTCATGTTTATATCTTAGGAGCATAGCTTCCTGAACCCTCTTGGGCTCTTCATCTGAGTTCCTGCCTCTGCTTACCCTGCAGCTTTCTGGCACACATCCTTTTGCTCTCTTTGTTTCTCGTCTCTGTTTTGTTACTTGTGTTTGGGCAACCACAGGCAATTTCATTTTGTCTAGGCTGTAGATGAGTGATTGGATATGGGGGTGGAACGATATATAGAGGGCCTGAGAAGTAAGGAGATGAGAAATGAGTAGGGCATCATTATGCAGGTTTCTGTGGGTAATGAGGTCATTTGGACTGCTAATTTGTGTTGTGTGGTCTGAGTTAAAAAGGAGAGGTGGTGGCAAGAAGGCAGCATAGAACAGACCCCAGCTTGGAAAGGTACCTGATGCTCAGGGATTTGTTCTGGTTTTTGTGTGTTGTTTTTTGACACAGGTTCTCATATAGCCCAAACTGGCCTCAAACTCCCTCTGTAGTCAACGTTAACCTTAAATTCTTGCCTCCACCTCCTGAGAATTGGAACTACAGTTGTGTGCCACCACTCCTGGTTTAGGTTTTTAGGATTCTTTTAGTTTCATAAACTGAAGAAAAAATAGAGCTCTACGATTTTCCTTTCCTCCATCCCCATAACTGTTTTTATCTAAAATGGCCGAAGAGGAGTGCCAGGCCTAGAGTCTTCTCTGACTTCTCAGTACTCAATGGCACTCCCAGGGGAACTTTTGGGTCCTTTGAAATATAGTTTAAAAATCGGTCTTGCCTGTCTGCGTGGTGGCACACGCCTGTAGTCCCAACACGGGAGGCAGAGACAGGCGGATCTCTGTGAGTTCAAGGCCAACCTCGTCTACATAGTTCCAGGAGAGCTGGGGCTACAGGGAGACCCTGCTTCAAAAAGACAAAGAAAAAAAAAAAAAAAATCAGTCTTGAGCCAGGCATACTGGTATGCCTGTTATCCCAACACTTGGAGACAGGCAAGAGAACTGAAAGTTCAATATCTGCCTGTACTACATAGTGAGACCCTGTCTCAAAAACAATACAATTTTTTGAGATTCTGTGTATCTCCTCAGTATGCATGTCAATTTGCTTCCCTTGTCAAAGGAATAAGTTCAGGCTGGGCATGGTGGCATATGGCGCAATTGCCTTTAGTCCCAGGGAGGCAGGCTGAGTTCCAAGCTAGCTAGGGCTGCATAGTGAAACCCTGTCTAAAGCACATTCATACTTGCTTGCCTTTGAAGACTTGGAATCTTAGGCTGATGGAAAACATTCCAACCACATATTTAGTATCTTGGTCTGAGTCACTAGAGGAATTCCCCAGTAAGGCAGCATTCCTGCTAAGTTGCTAGGCAGCATGCTGAGAGGGGTGGAGTTACCAAGCCAGTCCAAGGAAAGGCTCATTTTGTTGGGCTTAAAAGTGCCTTGACTATCGCCCACAGGTGATGGAGGACGAGGAGAAGGCAGTTGAGAGCTTGGTGGGCAACACGGAAGCTGCTCATTCTCCATCTCCTATCCGCTGCTGCTGGCTCCGCCTCCGCTACTGGGCAGCTACTAGCATTATCTGTGGCTGTTCTTGCCTGGGAGTCATGGCTCTTGTGTTTGCCATCAAGGTGAGGAATAAAATTCCTGTGGAAATGGGTGGGTATAATAAGGCAGTGATTTTATGAATCTGACCTGTCTACTTCACTAAATGCCTGTCAGTTAGGAACTTACTGCCCGAATTAAGGATAATACTTTCCTGAGCCAGTCATTGTGGCACATGCCTTTAATCCCAGCACTTGGGAGGCAGAGGCAGGTGGATCTCTGAGTTCGAGGAAACTATAAGGACACCCTGTCTCAAAAAGACGAAAAAAAAAGGAAAGAAAATTTTCTGGCCAGGTGTGGTAGCACATGGTTTTAATCCCAGCACTGGAGAGGCAGAAGCAGGCAGATCTCTGTGAGTTCAGGCCAGCCTGAGGAAGATCTCAGGTGGTCTCATGAGCTAGCCATGACCACCATGAAAAGTAGGCAGGACTGAGATGGAAACCTTACTTTGCAGATGAGACATGATGACAAATTAGAAAAGGCTGTAAAATGCTTAGCTGTGAGTTAATGAGCTGTGATGGGTGAAGGACTTGAGTGGGGCAATGGGCACTTTGGGTTAGGGAGAGAATCTAACCAAGAACCTGCCCCCACAGGCGGAAGAGCGACATAAGGCAGGCCGATCCAAGGAGGCAGTGTACTGGGGGGCCCGGGCCCAGAGACTCATTCTGACCAGTTTTGCTGTCTGGATTGCTGTCCTTACTCTGGCTCCCCTGCTTCTGTGGCTGCTCTCCTACACCATCGCACAAGCTGAGTGACTCTGGATGGTCTCTGCTGAGAGTCGGGACCTTCTGGATCCAATCCAACAGTGCTACAGTGCTCAGTTCTGGTGACAGCACTGGCCCTTGTCTGGAAGTGTGTTGCCTTTCTCAAGGGCCTTTGGAAGCGCTCACCTAGCCTTTTTAAAAAAGCACCTGAAACTGAGGGGAGGTCAGGCTACTCTGTTCTTTAATTGTCCTCTACTTTCTGTCTCCCACCTAGGGGCTTCCATTCAGAGGAAGGATTGAAGACCAGGCTTGATTTTATTAGAATTTGTTTTGTAATAAAAGCCTTTTTTGGTGATGAAATATCCTTGTCTAGTTCTTTTTTGTGCTTCCCCCTGGACTTTTGGTGGTAATCTGGCTTCTAATCTCTACCTAGTCTCTACAAGAGAAGAAAAGGTTTTTTTTACTTCTGGAAATTTTCCTTGATATAATCCAGCTTCTTCCTTATATATTAGCCAAGACCCCAAGGTCAGACAAGAATACTAACAATTCCAGTGCTGTTGAATATTTACTAGTACGCTGTGCTCCAAGCACTATTATTTTGGTCTTCACAGTGACTCAGTAGTAGGTACCATTGTTCTTTATAGCTGGAGAAATGTGTACAGATTTGTTCAAGGTCCTTCAGCTAATAAAAAAAAAAAAGTAGGATTGAGCCAGGCGTGGTGGCGCACAACTTTAATCCCAGCACTTGGGAGGCAGAGGCGATCTCTGAGTTCAAGGCCAGCCTGGTCTACATAGTGACTTCCAGGAGACCCTGCCTCCAAAAGACCAAAAAAAAAAAAAAAAGTAGGATTGAATCGAGACAGTTTGATTCCAAAGCTAAGAGAGGAGTAAAAAGATTGGGTCACAGGAGCATCCCCCCTCTATATGGACAGTTGTATGATTAAATTAATTTTATGTCCTTTATCTTGGAACTCCTGATGAGATATTAAACTGTTAAGAGTTTATAAATGTACATATAGGGAGTAGGGTAGGTATCTGGTCTTTTATTAAATCTGGCTGTCCTCAAAGTTGTGTAGCCAAGGCTGGTTTTGATCCTCCCTGCTTCCACCTCCCAAGACTGGGGATTACTGGTGTGTGTGCCACCATGCCTGGCTATTGTTTTGTTTGGTTTTGTTTTGTCTTGTTTAAATGACAGAATCTTACTATGTAATCTCAAACTTAAGCTCTTCCTGCTTCTGCCTCCTGAGTGCTGGGATTGCAGGTATGCATCATCACACTCAGCTTAAACATTTTTTTTTTTCTATCTGAAACATCCTACAGGCAGATTCCTCCCAAAATATACAGTTTAAATTAATACATAGGGGCAGGAGACATGGTTCAGTAGTTAAAAGCACTGGCTGCTCTTGCAGAATACCCAGGTTTGGTTCCCAGCACCTACATGGTGACTAACAACCATCCTTAACTCTAGTTCCAGGGTATCTGCCACCCTCTTATGGTAAGTATCTGTAGGCATTTGCATCTGCAGGCCTTGCTGACACAGGTATACTTACATGTAGGCAAAACACTCATAAAATAAAATAAAAAATTTTTAATTACCTGGGCATAGTAGTTAACACCTTTAATTCTAGCATTCAGGAAGCAGAGGCAGGTGGATCTCTTTGAGATCAAGACCAGTCTGGTCTACATAGTGAGCTCCAGGTGGCTGGGGCTCCAGGGAGAGCCAATCAATTAATCAATCAGTCAATTAATCAATCAAATAAAAGCCAGACATTTGGCTCACACCTTTAGTCCCAGCACTGTGGAAGCAGAGGCAGGTGAATCTGTGTGTTTAAGGCCAGCTCGGGCTACAAGGAGACCCTGTCTCTAAATAAATGAATAAATAAGGAGACCCTGTCTCTAAATAAGTATGTAGGTGGCTGGAGAGATGACTCAATGGGTAAGAGCACTTGATGCTTTTCCAGAGGACCTGAGTTTGATTCCCCGAACCCACATCCACCAGCTCACAACTGCTTGTAACTCCAGCTCCAGGGGACCCAACACCCTCTTGTGTTTGGCCTAAGTGGGCACCTGCACGTGTTTTACACACACACACACACACACACACACACACACACACACACTTTTTAAAGAAACTAGATGCTGGGCATGGTGGTGCACACTTTTAATCCCAGCACGAGAGGCAGAGGCAGGCGAATCTCTGTGGGTTCGAGGCCAGCCTGGTCTCTATAATGAATCCAGGACAGCTAGGGCTACAGGGAGACCCTGTCTTGAAAAGAAAAACAAAAAAAACAAAAAAAACTGTAGAGATTGAGTCATGTATTATTTTTGTTTTTGCTCCTAAAATTGTGTTCTGTATTCTGTAAGCTGTAGTTTTCATTGCTACATATTATATAAAAATATCATTTGTTCATTTTCTGTGGTAGGATTTTGGAATGTTTTTGGTTCAAGGATATTATAAATCATGCTGCTGTATGTCTATTGAGTACATGAGCCTCAGGAATGGAATTTTGCTTTACTGTAATTCAAGGATCAGCAGATCTAAACAAATTAGAGATATGCACACTGGTAAGAAAGGAAGCAACACATGATGGCTGTCCTCAGTGTTCCAAAGTGCCCTTATGTTGTGTTACTTTTACTGATGAGACTTGAATGACTTATCTAGTCACCTTAGATAGGACACCAAGAACAGACCAAGGAAATGATTCAAGTCTAGCTTGATGAACCAATGAGTTTATTTGGATTAGTGACAGGAACATGGATGACTCTAAAGTAGCTGTTTCACTGAAAAGTCTGCTACTGCATAGGCAACAGCTCCCAAAAACTGCATCCCTGGAGTTCCCTGCCCAACATGTAGGCAGGTCCACCAAAGAGTTTTCTCCCCAGCAACTGTTTACCAATAACATAGCCTTGGAGAAAGGCTTCACAACTTTCTGAGCTTCCCAAGTTTTATTAGCTTTCTAAGTCTTAACCTCCTCCATTTAGGGGAGAATCTTTCACTTAAGCTCTTCCCTTCAGTTCTTTTTTTTTTTTTTCCTTTTTGGGGACAGGGTCTCCCTGTAGCCACCACCACACCCGGACTAAAGCCTACCGCACCAATTCTTATTCTACATATCTTTTCACTTTCAGTATAGTCTCTGAATTTTCAAGGGACTGTTAGAGATGTCTATTTTCTTTCATTTATAGGTGAGAATTGAGTCACATGATATAGCAACAGTCACTTATTTTCAGTAGCTTCACTGGCTTTGATTCTGTCATCCACTGCAAAAAAGTTTCCTTTCATGACAGACTGACCATAGCAATAACTTATGGGTATAAACCCACATTTCAGAGGGAAACTTGATAAGCATATTGTATGTATTTAATACAGCAATAGCAGTAGCCTCCCCACTGGAGCCTATGACTTCTCCAGCCACAAGTTCTTCCCCAAGGTCCGAAACTGAACAGAACTATCAGCAACCATTTTTCTCTGGCAGCCAGCATAGCACCTTCAAGTGTTACAAAAGTCAGCCAACAGGAAAGGAGCTTCTAGCACAGTCTCAATTTTTCTCCAGGTCCTGCACCCAAACTGTGTGGTGTTTTCAGCAATAAAGGCAGCATCTAGTTTTGACATGCAACTAACAGCAGTGGCAGTGGCCTATGGTTTTTGGTGCTTCAGAGTCCTTTTTAGCCAGAACTCTGGGAATACAGTCCATCTCTGGCATTGAGAGTTTCAGCTAACAACCTTATGGCTCCAAAGAGTGTGTTTTTCCAGCCAGTCAGGGTGCCTCTGTTGAAATTTTTTACAGAGGGTAGGTAGGATCCCTGAAGGCTCATTCCAAGGAAATGTCATTTGGGCTTGTCATTCAGCATGTGATACTAAAAACATTAATAGCGAGGTGGAATACAGCATGAAAAGGTTCCCAACATTTGAATCAAGCACTTCATCAGAAGAGTAAAGTTGGGTACAGTGGCATAGATGAGGGAACACAGCTGCTACTTAACCCTCCACAATCCATATTTCCCATGAACCATTTGGTCTTATCTAGGGCATTGCCATTACGCTGCCATACCCTGAATGGTCTCGGTAGGGCCAACTTGCACAGCTTGGCCTGGCCCATAGCCAAGTGATAGTAGGGCCAGCAGAATCATGCTTTTTAGCCTGCTGTACCTGCCACTGGAGCCAACTCCGGGTCTGACAGACTCTGAGTTTGTGCTGTGGCCACCACCTCTCCATTGGTTACACCTGGCTGCTGAAAAGGCCGTATACTTTCTCATATGGGAGAAATGTTTTATGGGGCGATAATTGCCCACTGCTAGGACAAAATGTTTTTCATCTTTATTCTGCCATTTACACTCTTCAGCCCTTTGGTAAACTGTTGCTCAGGTGTTAGGCTTTCTCTAAGAAAGCTGCCTTGACATAAATCTTGCCACATTTGTCTCCCTTGTTTTTCAAAATTGTTACTACATTTTGCTTTATTTTGTGTGTTTTGGGGGAAGGGCTTGGGCCACAGCATGGTTGCAGAGGTCAGAGGACAATGGTCAGGAATCGGTTCTCTTCTTCCACATATGGGATCTAGGGATTGAACTCACATCATTAGGCTTGAGAGCACATACCTTTACCAACTGAGTGATCTGACCAGCCGTTTTTGTCTTTTAAAGATGGTCTATGTAGGCCAGGCCTACCTTGAACTAACTATGCAGTAAGGCTGGCCTTGAACTCCCGCCTCCACCTCCCATGTACTGAGATTATAGTCACGTCACCATACTCAGGCACACTTGTCTTTGAGTAACCCAGACAGACCCCTTTATCTGTCCTGTTTCATCCCCTTTGATTGTTTTAGCACTTTACAAACCTGATTTATATGCCCCCACCATGGGGCTCAGCAAAAGCAACTACAGCCCATACCAGTCTTGAGGTATCTGAATTAACGTTTTTTTAAATTTTTTTTTTTTTATGTGTATGAGTATATTGCCTGCATGTATGTGAGTGCGCCCGTGTCGTGCAGTGCCGCGGAGGTCAGAAGAGGGCTTCGGATTCCCCTGGAACTGGAGTTAAGGATGGTCAGTAGCCGTCATGTGGGTGCTGGGAATCGAACTCGGGTCCTCTGCAAGAGCAGTCAGTGCTCTTAACCCTGAACCATCTCTCCGGCCCCCGCGTCCAAGCATTTTAAGGTCGCCACCTGGCAGGAACTTTGGACCAGGGTCCGACTACAATAAAGAGGCGGCTAAGGCTGCCAGGAGGAAACTGAGAGGGCCTTACCTAAACCCAAGAACTACCGGATCCCGGGTGGCAAACTTCTGCGTCCCACTCCGGCCTCTGCGCCAAGTAGCAAAGTAGACGCTCCCCCAATTGGCTGTTCCCTCAGGCTTCGCCTTCCGGTCGAGGCCGTAGGTCGCACGGCGTTCAACCGTCCTACCAGGGCTCCCATTGGGCTGCGGGCTTCCAATCGGCAGAATCTCTGAGCCTCCTCTTCCAGCAGCGTTGGCCATTGGCTGCAGTCATGGGCGGAGCCATGGATCGCGGAGCGAGCCGCTTCGGGCTACAGCCGAGGTGCGTCCTCAGTCCGGGAGGTAGCCGGTCTTGGCACCTAGGGTGGACTGCCCCCCCCGCCCCTCCCCCGGACTCAAGACCCTGCGCCCCCTCCCCGCTGACGCCAAGTGCGCCTGCGCGGTACCAGCCGCCGGCACCCGTCCTATTTCCCCCTTCTTCCGGACACCTTTCCCCGCCCCTCCCTGCCCTGTCCCCTTCCCCGTCCTGCTGCCCTCCCTTCCCGTTGGCCCCTCTGCGGTCTCCTAGCCCTGCTCCTTTCCCTACCCCGTCCCCAACCCTCAGGACCCTGGCGCCCCAGCCACAGGTGTTGCGTCCCCGGGAGCCACGATGCGCGTCGTCCCAGAACCTGTGGGCCTCCCTGCCCTCATTGCCCTCCGTTTCCTCCACGCAGGCCCCTACATCCCTCAGAATGACGCTGGACGTGGGGCCGGAGGATGAGCTGCCCGACTGGGCTGCGGCCAAGGAGTTTTACCAGAAGTACGACCCAAAGGATGTTATTGGCAGGTGAGCTTTAGCCAGGCCTACGGAGGTCTGGAGAAGCCCGACCTAGCCCCTAGCCGGGATGCACGCACGACTCTGTTTGAGGGCAGGCCAGTGTAGCCGGGAAGTGGTTGGTGGAAAGCATTTTAAGACGACCAGAATTCTGCTTTAACTCGTTTCATGTCATTCAACGAACTCAGTTGAAGTACTAAGCGTGTACGAAACACAAAGCTAAACACAGGAAGGGTAGAAGATGTCTATACGTCAGATGAAGTGGCTGAAAGAAACACATGGACATTGCCAAGGTATTGGGCTGATACGTAGGGGCTTATAGAAAGTGGTTCCCCAACTTTCCCCAAAAAGAAACAGCTTCCCCAAGGGAGTGATCTTGGTACTGGTTCCAGTCTCTGTCCCTGTCCACCCACTCCCCAAACTCAAGTTGAATGGAGGCTTCATGCATGCTAGCTAAATGCTTTATGGGTTTTGGAGTATAAATAGGAGTCCAGCACGCAGAAATTGGAAGGAAGGCCTCACCTGTAGAAACAGTAGCAGACAAATTTATTCCTCAAAGATTCCCAAAAAGCCTGTGTGGCTGTTAATATCTGTAATCCCTGCACCTGGGAGGCTGAAGTATGAGGACTGTTTTGTTTTGAGTGGGTTCCAAGCTAGACTAAGTTACAGAATAAGAACCTATCTAAAAAAAAAAAAAAAAAGAAAAGCACTTTAAAAAATAAAAATAAGCTGGGTGTGGTGGCGTATGCCTTTAATCCCAGCACTTGGGAAGCAGAGGCAGGCAGATCTCTGTGAGTTCCAGGCCAGCCTGGTCTACATAAAGAGTTCCAGGTCAGCTGGGGGCTACTGGGAGACCCTGTTTCAAAAAGACCAAAAATAAAAATAAGTAAATAAAAATTAAGCTACAAAGCATGGTGGCACACACCCAGCACTAGAGACAGACAGGTGGATCTCTGTGAGATTGAGGCCAGCCTGGTCTACATAGTGAGTTCCAGGCCAATGGGGGCTACAGGGAGACCTTGACTCAAAAAAACCATTAATAGGGGCTGGAGAGTTGGCTCAGCAGTTAGGAACCACTAGCTGCTCTTCCAGAGTACCCAGGTTCCATTCCCAGAACCCACATGGCAGCAAACAATTGTCCTTAACTCCAGTTTCAAGGGGATCTGATGCCCTCTTTTGACCTCTGAGAGCATCACATGACTCAGGTGCACTTACATACATGCAGGCAATACATTCATACAAATAAAAATAAAACATTTTTTCAAAACCAATAATAATGTTTGTTGTGTTAGGCATTAGGGTTACTCAGTGAGGAGTGATGAAACCCCTAAAATTTCTGTCCTTCTGGCGTTTACATTATAAGAGTAGAGACAGGTAAAAAACAAGATAAAGGTGAATGTAAATATTAGGAAGAGGAAAAAAAAAAAAAAAAACAACCTGGGTGTGGTGGGGCACAGCTTTAACC
>NW_008359996.1:1050888-1072904 GCF_000622305.1 Nannospalax galili | reverse complement strand
GTTTCCTTTTTTAGCCTATTCCTAAAACTTACCTTGCAGGGGAAGCAAAATAAAGCAAAAATTACAAAAAAAAAAAAAAAAAATCCACATTTCAGAGTTGTAGGAGCTAAAGTCCAGAGACTTATTGGGTCACTTGGAGATTAACTGGTGGCAAATTTGTGGTCTGCACTAAGATCTTAGTCTCAATTTTGGTCTTCTAACCAATGGATCTGTATTTCATTCCATTAACACTTGAACTTTTATAGGGGAACTCTGGGGTTTGGATGGAGTAATCAGGGATTCATGAATGAAATATAGATGGGAGACTTGGATCATTTCTTACTACTTCCTGGACTGGGACTTAGTATGGAAAAGACTTGCTGAGGGCTTACCCATAGAGGGAGGGATAGAGCCTGGATTCCACCCAGGTCATTCACCTGAATACCTGTGGGCTTTGTGTAGTACCTTACTGGTACCCAGGTGCCTGAGGCCACTGTGAAGCTATTATAGGCCAAGGTAGGTTCCTGTCATGGTTGTTCTTTTGTCCAGATGCATCTTTAGAGTCTGGCATAGCTGGCATAATGGTGCTAAGGCTCTATTCTGCATGGAAACAAAAATGTAGAAGCCACATGTAATCTCAGCACTTGGGAGGCTGAGGCAGGAAGATTGAGTTCAAAGCCGGCCTGGGCTACATAGCAACAAAGCAAGACCCAGTCTTAAAAAAACGGAAGACAGAAAGGGAGGGAGGGAATGTAGAAGAATTGACTTGTTCTGTGGTTTGGCTCTGGCAGAGGAGTGAGTTCTGTGGTTCGTCGTTGTGTTCACCGAGCTACTGGTGATGAGTTTGCAGTGAAGATCATGGAGGTGACAGCTGAGCGTCTGAGTCTTGAGCAGCTAGAGGAGGTGCGAGAAGCCACTCGGCGAGAGATGCACATCCTTCGCCAGGTCGCTGGCCACCCCCATATCAGTGAGCCCGAGTTCCCTATTCCTGCTAGCTGGTAGTCCCCATCACCTGTTAACCCTTTCCCAGCCCACACCCTCACATTGCCTCTAGGTCTCTCAGCCCTTCCTCCTAACTCATTCCACCTCCAAGAGTGGCTCAGTCTTTGGGGTGCTATAGCCTCCTTGGTTCTCCTTCCTTCCCAGTATAATAGTCCACTGCTGACTTTGGGAGAAAAGCACCTACAATGTGTATCCACTTCTTTCCATCTCTGTCTCTATCTTTCTGCCTCTTTCCCCAGTCACACTCATCGATTCCTACGAGTCTTCTAGCTTCATGTTCCTGGTGTTTGACCTGTGAGTATCACCCTGCCCATCTGAGAAGCCTACTCCTTGCCTCCATGTGTGACCCAAGTTTTACAGCTTGGGTGGGCGAGAGACACCCTGCTTACATCTTCCTCTGCTCCAGTGAGGTGTCTCTATCGTCTTGCCTACCTAAAAGCCCAAGGCACAGCCCTTCCCCTTAGGTGCCATGATTGAGGCAAATACTTCAAGCATAATAGTGATGACTCAAATGCAGAAAGTGCTAATGACCCAAGGTGTCCCAGTCCCTCATGATTATAAGATGACCTGGGTGCGGGGTGGGAGGGCTAGAGAGATAGCTCAGTGGATAAGAGCACTTGCTGCTCTTATAGAGGATCCAGGTTCAGTTCCTAGCGCCAAGTGGTGGCTACTAATTGTTCATAACTCTAGTTCCATGATATTCAGTGCCCTCTTCTGGCCTCTGCAGCTATTGCACGACATGGGTGCACTTATATACATGCAGACAAAATACTCATGCATATAAATAAAAATGATGGAGGGGGGAGGTTAAGAAAATATTTAACAATGAACATCCTCAGCAGTCTCTTAACAGGCTGCACTGCTGTCCACCTTTACCAACTGCAAAGGTATGTTAAGAGTATGATCATCCAGGTGTCATGCCTATAATCCCAGTACTCCAGAGGCTGAGGCAGGAGGATTGCAAATTCAAAGCTAGCCTGGACTGCATATCAAGACCCTATGTCTGGGGGAAATAATAATTTGAATACCAAAGATTTAAAGAAGCCTTCAATGTATTTATAGAAATGTCCTTCTGCAAAAATCTAAGGGAAAATAGGAAGCGTCTATTCACTGTCCTGAAACTTTGTAAGGTGGTGGCGGTCTACGTTGAATATTGATGCAGAATTGCAATTATAACATCAATTTTTATTTATTTTTATTTTATATGTATGAGTGTTCCTGCATATATGTAGTGCACCCATGTCGTGCAGTGCCCACAGAGGCCAGAAGAGGGTTTTGGATTCCCTAGAACTAGAGTTACAGATGGTTGTTAGCCACCATGTGGGTGCTGAGAACTGAACCTGGGTCCTCTGCAAGAGCAGCCAGTGCTCTTAACTGCTGAGCCATCTCTTCAGCATCTATAATCCCAATTTTAAAGCATGATAAAATAAGTAAATTTCAAAAATAGTCTAATTCTACTTTTTTTTTTTTTGTCTTTTTGAGACAGGGTCTCCCTGTACCCCCAGCTGTCCTGGAACTCACTATATACACCAGGCTGGCCTCGAACTTACAAAGATATGCCTACCTCTGCCTCCCAAGCACTAGGATTAAAGGCGTGCGCCACCATGCCCAGCTTAATTCTACTTTTTATAACTGTTAACCAAGCTATTGGTCCATGTTCTAAATATTGACTTTAAGAGGTCTTTTGTAGACATAGTTATTCCCAGATTTAAAAAAAAGGAAAAAAAAAAGACCTATGAATTATTGTCACAAGGAGTCACTTATTAAGGGCTAGAGAGATGACTCAATTCTTAAGAGCATTGGCTGCTCTTGCAGAGGACCCAGGTTCAAATCCTAGCACCCACATGGCAGCTAACAGCCATCTGTAACTCCAGTTCTAGGGGATCCAGCACCCTCTTCTGGCCTGCACCAGATACCCAAGAATAACACTCATATACATAAAATAAATACAGTTTTAAAAAGAAATCACCTATTAAATAATCTCACTATAGCACATTAAGGATCTGTCAGTCACCAACCCAATGTGTCAAACTGCCCCTGACATCCAGTTCACTTCTGGAAGGCTCTTTCCCAAGACCTTCTATTATCTACAGAGGAATCTCTTCTCACTAACCTCTTCATGATTTATGTAAGCCCTGGCTTATTTTCTCAGCCTCCAGTAGAGTGCATCTACCTGCCCTCTTTCTTCCCAATCCCTTAGGATGCGGAAAGGAGAGCTATTTGACTATCTCACAGAGAAGGTGGCCCTCTCAGAAAAGGAAACCAGGTAATGGTAGAGCCTGAAGCCCCTGGGATGAGCAGGGGGTACAGGGAGAAACAGAAAGAATGTATGCCTCCCCCAGGTCCATCATGAGGTCTCTGCTGGAAGCAGTTAGCTTTCTCCATGCCAACAACATTGTGCACCGAGACCTGAAGCCTGAGAATATTCTCCTAGATGACAATATGCAGATCCGCCTTTCAGATTTTGGGTTTTCCTGCCACTTGGAACCTGGCGAAAAGCTTCGAGGTAAGGGGACCTGGTACCCTAAGATGCTTGGGAGGGAAGGAGCCTCAGGCCTCAGGTGGGTTGGCAGGGTTTAAAACAGCCCTGGGTGCATACCCTCTCCATGCAAAGGCTTTTGTGCAACTTAATGGACATCTTTCCCTGGAAGATTGGAGATGGATTAGTAAGCAGACAGGACCACAGTTGGCAAAGGGCCTTGCCAGAGAAGCTAGGAGGAAAGAAAACTGTTTACCTGAGGGACCCATAGAGGAGTGGTCTCCAGTGCTGGGCTTTGTCCCAGGAGAAAGGAAAGAGTAGGGGCTGGAAGGGCTCAGCCGTTTGGAGTATGGCTCAAACAAGATCACTCACTATATAGTACTTAAGTGCTGTGAGGAACCTGATATGTCTACACATCTTTATGTAAATTCTTACCTAGGGCCCTGGGACTCTGGCTCACTCAGGGTGAATACATCCATTGTGAAAAGAAATAATTTCTAGGGCTAGGGAAATGGCTCAGTGGGTAAAATGCTTGCCATGCAAGTCTGAGGACTGGAGTTTGGAGCCCAGCACCCACAGAAATGCTAGCATGTGGGAGGCGGAGATGGGAGCCTCAGGGCAAGCTGGCTAATTACACTAGCTCAATCAGCAAGGTCTTGGGTTCAAGGTAGAAAGCCATCGAGAAAGACACCCAATGTCAGCCACAGCCCTCCACATCCATACATAAACACATGCATAGCACACAAGACATATTTCTAGTACAGATAGGAAACTTTAAGTAAATTCAAGTGCAAGAATTCTCAAGAGCTTTTAAGTTGCTATCTTGTCCTTTGCTGCACATAGCTGATAGCTAACAAATAATGGGCATTTACCATGAGGCTTATTTCTCTTAAGTCTTCTCAACAATCAAAGGAGATAAAAAAGATCTGTGTCTCAGCTAGGCATAAAGATACAAGACGACTTGCCCAGGTTCATTCATCAAGGATTTGAACTTGGGTAGTCTAATGTGTGAAATTAACACGTCTTGTGTATGCTGTACTGCATTTCCCTTTGGGCTTCCACATATACTCACCCAGCTCTCAATTTATTTTTAATTATGTGTATATGGATCCCCTAGGAGCTGGAGTTACAGGCAGTTATGAGCCACCTGATACTGTTGCTGGGAATTCATCTCAGGTCCTTTTGAAGAGCAGTATGTGCTATTAACCACTGAGTCATCTCTCCAGCCTAGTTCCTGTTGGTTTTTGTTTGTTGGCTGATTGGTTGGTTTTGGTTTTTTGAGACAGAACTCACTATGTAGACCAGGCTGGCCTCTCACTCAGAGATCTGCCTGTCTCTGCCTCCAGATACTGGGATTAAAGGTGTGTACACCACGCCTGGCTTTTTGTTCTACGTTTTCTTCATTATACAGATTTTCACTGTTATTGTTTGCTTTCTGGAAGATAATGAGCTTGGTAAAGGTACATCTAACCAATGGCTGTAGCGTTCTTGGTATGTGCTAGATATTCAATAAATACTTGATATTGAGTTCCCAAAAGGCAGTTTCAGTTTAGGCTTAAAAAATTCTCTTGGAAGTAGTATGCCATGGAACAGTTTGAAATTTCTGAAATGGAAGAATTGGTGTCTGGGGTGACAGAGGAAAATAAAAACAGAGATTTGTATAAAGTCATGAAAGACTCTGGGCTGGAACTTAAACTTGATCCTGATGCCATGTTGGTGAATCAAGGAAGGGTTTAACCAGGGAACTGACCCAGTATGTCTTTAAGAAGTTCAGGCTTGCCAGGGGTGGTGGTGCACGCCTTTAATCCCAGCACTTGGGAGGCAGAGGCAGGCGGATCTCTCTGAGTTCAAGGCCAGCCTGGTCTACATAGCAAGTTCTAGGCCAGCTGGGGCTACAGGGAGACCCTGTCTCAAAAAGACAAAAAATAAGTTGAGGCTTATGCTAGGTGCATACTTCATAATCCCAGCACTTGGAAAGCAGAAACAGGCAGATCTCTGAGTTTAAGGCTAGCCTGATCTACATAGACAGTTCTAGGTTAGCCAAGGCTACACAGTGAGACCTCTCTTTAAAAAAAAAAATCAAGGCTGGGGATATAGCTCAGTGATAAGAGTGCTTGACTACATATGTAAGGCCCTGGTTCAATCCCTGACACTGAAAGAAAAACAAATTTCATCTTTCAAACTGAAGAGTACAAAAAAGAAACCTTGTATTTTTACTTCTCCTTTGGTGAGGTGGTTCTATTAATCAGAATGGAGATCACAGAAGGAAGGAAAGGCTTGGTAGAGGAGTGCAGAAAAATTGAAGTTTTTCTTTCCATATACATTATGTATCTAATAATGTAACAAATCATGAGGAATGAGTAGTTTGGCTTGGCTTGAGGATTGGAGGAGGCAAATTATACGGCTGAGTGAATCTTGAAGTCATTCCCAAGTAGGGTTTTTTCTAGGAAGGCTACCAGGAGCCTTGGTGGGTACTTAAGTTGGTTATCCAGGAACACAGTCTTGTTCTGAGGCTCAGCAGGAAGCACACAGAAGCAGAAAGGGAACACTAGTGACTCTGGCAGTGCTGAGGGGCTCCAGCAGTGATCTGGTGTTGAGGGCTCTGGAAAGGGTTGGTGGTATTCCTTTAATTGCTGCCCTTTCTCCCCAGAGTTGTGTGGGACTCCAGGGTATCTAGCACCAGAGATCCTTAAGTGTTCCATGGACGAAACCCACCCAGGCTATGGCAAGGAAGTTGACCTGTGAGTTTCTGTCATCTCTATCTTCCAAATGTGTTACTTCTTGCTTGTTACCAAAGCCTGTCTAACTATAATCTCTTTCTCAGCTGGGCCTGTGGGGTTATCTTATTCACACTTCTGGCTGGCTCACCACCATTCTGGCACCGGCGCCAGATCCTGATGTTACGCATGATCATGGAGGGACAGTACCAGTTTAGTTCACCCGAGTGGGATGACCGTTCTAACACCGTCAAAGATCTGGTGAGTTGGGGCCATGAGAGGATACTGGGGAAGACTGAAGGCCTGACTCTCACACTGTAAAATTTTCTCTAGATCTCAAGGCTGCTACAGGTGGATCCTGAGGAGCGCCTAACTGCAGAGCAAGCCCTACAGCACCCCTTCTTTGAGCGCTGTGAAGGCAGCCAACCCTGGAACCTCACACCTCGCCAGCGGTTCCGGGTAAGCCTGAGGGGGCAGGGTCTACACTTGGGTCTGTTCTGTTCTGTGACCTTCCCCTATACTGGATGCATCATTGTCCCCTTTCCCAGGTGGCAGTATGGACAATACTGGCTGCTGGGCGCGTGGCCTTAAGCACTCACCGTTTACGGCCGCTGACCAAGAGTGCACTATTGAGGGACCCCTATGCACTGCGGCCAGTACGGCGTCTCATTGACAACTGTGCCTTCCGGCTCTATGGGCATTGGGTGAAGAAGGGCGAGCAGCAGAACCGAGCAGCCCTCTTCCAGCACCAGCCTCCTAGACCTTTTCCCCTGGTAGTCACTGAAGAGTCCACTGCTATCACTGAGGATGAGGCTGCACTGGTGCTGGGCTAGGACATCGGCCCTGGGCAAGCCAGAAAAGCAGGATTCTCAGGAGGAGTTTTGTTTTTTTTGTTTTTTACATCATTCCAGCCCTCAGGGCTCTGACCTTCGGCCCCCTGCTTTGCTAAGCCTACCACTGATAATGCTACTGTCATAGAAACCAGCCCTGTACATCTATCCCTTCTTCTGGGCTTAGAGATCAGACCTGGGATAAAAGGAAGCTACTGTGAATGCTCCTGCCTGGCCTCGTCACTGCCACCTGTGCTGCATCTGAAATAAAACTTACTACAAGCCCGGGAAAGCCAGCGCCCCATGTCTGCTGTCAGGCTTCCATCAGGAAGCCCAGAAGGTGCTCATGAAAGTGGGGAATGGTGTGCTCTGGCCCAGGTCTTTATTCAAGAAAATGCTGGCGATCACTTTGTCTTGTTCTTATCTTTGCTGAGAGGTAGCTGATAGGGCTGCTCTAACGCAGTCAGTTTGCTGCTCAGCCTGTCCTCACTGGCCTTGAGCCTCTCTTCCACCAGCTGCTGGAGCTGCCCCAGCTCCTTCTTCATTTGGATCTTGATATAGTTTTGGAGGACACACACCTGACCTACAGGGGGGCAGATAGGAGAGATGTTATCTGGGAATCAGAAGCTACACAGAGGTAGTGTTGCTTAAATTTAGGAAATGCCAGCCAGCCCTCTGAGATGGTTAGACTGCACATTCATTGCTGTGTGGCCTCAGGCAGATTACTTAACCCATGCATCAGTTTCCTTGTGTAAAGCATGGATAGTAATGTTACCTAGCATGTAGGATTGAGTTAATATGCACAACATGCTTAAAACCAGGCATCCTGGCCAGGTGTGGTGGTACACACCTGTAGTCCCAGCACTTGGGAGGCAGAGGGGCAGGCGGTCTGAGTTCAAGGCCAGACTGGTCTACATAGGGAGTCAGGACAGCTGGGGCTACAGGGTGACCCTGTTTCAAGAAGACCAAAAAAAAAAAAAAAAAAAAAAAAAAAAAAAAACAGGCATCCTGGTACACAGTATTGCCAGACCTGGATTTGTTGTTATCACTGGTTTTCTCATCATTCTCTTTGTGGAACCAAATAGTATCATTTAAAGAGGGGACACCAGGACTAAATACTAAGTGTGAAGTCCTGGGCTAGAAACATGGTGGAACACGCCTATCAGCCCAGCACTCAGGAGACTGGGGAATGGGGGTGGGGGTAGGGATCTTGAGTTCAAGGCCAACCTGGGCTATATAGCAAGACCTTGTTTAAAAAGCAAAACAAGGGCTGGTGAGATGATTCAGTGGGTAAAAGGGCTTGCTATGCAGGCCTGACAACCTGAGTTAAATCTCTGTAACCCACAAAAAGAGGACTGAATCCATAAAGTTGTCCTCTAACCTCTACGTGCACATATAACACACCACACACACAACTCCAGAAAAATACAACACAATCAACCAAGGCCTGGTAGTACAGGTTTATAATCCCAGCTACTTTGGAGGCTAAGACAGGAGGATTGCAAGTTCTAAACCAGCCTGGGTAATTTATGAGACCCTGTCTCAGAAGTATATGAAAAATAAGAGGGCATGGGAATGGGAGGCATAGCTTAATTGGTCCAGTGCTTGCCTAGCATGCATGAAGCCCTGGTTTGGATTTCCAGTACATTAGCCCAGCATGGTGGTACTAGCACTAAGGAGGTGGAGGTAGGAGATTCAAAAGTTCAAGATCCTCTGGGTACATAGTAAGTTTGAGGCAAATCTGGGTTAAGACTCTGCCTCAATTAAAAAAAAAGGGGGGGGGTGCTGAACATACAGCTTAGTGATAGAACGCTTATGAAGGTGGCTCTAGGCTCAGTCCCAAGTACTGCAAAACAAAATAAAAATGAAAAATGGGTCTGAGGTCTTAAGTTAGCCCAAACTGACCTTGGCACAGAGTCACAGGCCCTCCTAACCCCTCCAAGTGCTCACTTGTTTCTTGCTCTAGCTGGGTCACTGTCTCTGGTTCTTCCTCCTGTGTGGTAACTGCCTGCTCTGCTGCCTCCTCCTCATCTTCTTTCTCTGTATGCCAGAAGCAGGAAGAGACCTTGGCCCCAGCCCTGGCCCAGTCCTTCCCTGGCCCACCTGTACCCATCTTACCCTCTGGCCAGAGGTGGGGTGGCTGTAGCCCCATGTAAGTCAAAGATAAATCCAGCCGCACCTGGGAAGAAAAGGAAGGCTGAGAGGAAAGCACCTGCCTTAAGAGAAGGGGAGATAGGGAGCCACTCACTGCCCCTGCATAGTACCTGGGGTGTGAAGACATATTTGTAGAGCTTGAAGTGGCGAAAGTAGGTATTGACCACATAGTCTGCCAAGGCCAGTAGTTGTTCCTCTTTAAAGAGGTCGATACTGAAAGGGGGCCGCTGTGATGTGATGGCAATTAGTTAAGAGCACAGACAGCCTCAATGCCTAGCTCTTCCTCCAAGAGTACATGGATCTAGAAGCAGGGCAAACCCCATAGTGGTCTTCAGAGGAAGAGAAAGGTGAAGATGGGAGAAAGAACAGGAATTTAGGCTAGATCTTGCCTGCAGTTGAGCAAAAGCTCCTTCAGGGTACTGACCCTGACTCCATGGCAAAAAAGAACGCTGGTAAAGTAGCGGTAGCATTCCTCCACGTTGCCCAACGGGGTGGCTGGAGGAAAGCAAGATGGGACAGTGAGGCCTTCCCTGCTTGCCATCCTTTCACCCCACCACTTTTAGAGCATAGGATTCAGAGATGGACATGTCTGGCTTGTCTTAATTCAACCAACAAATACTGAGTTCTCAATACATACTGTTCTAGGCCCTGAACAGGACAGACAAGATCCTACCCACAGGAGGTTTTCTTTGGTTTGGTTTTTGAGATAGGGGTTCATTGTGACTTAGGCTTGTCTGAAACTCACTGTGTAGCTCAAGTTGGCCTCAAACTCATGGCAGATGTTCCTGCCTTAGGCTCCTGAGTGCTGGGGTTTCAACTTGAAACCACACCTGGTGTAAGAAGGCTACTTTGTGTTTATTTTGATACAGTCTCATGTGTCTGGGCTGACCTCAAACTCACTGTGTAATGAGGATGATACTGAACTTCTGACCCTCCCACCTTAACTCCCTAAGTGCAGGGATTGCAGGTATTTGCCACCAAACCTGCTTTATACAGTGCTGGAGTCTAACCTAGGGCTGTATGCTCGTTACCAACTGGGCTACATCCCCAGCCCCTATTTACATACTTCCTAAAACGGTCTGGTAAGTCCCATATCCTTCATTTATTGATAAGGAAACGGTTCAAAGGTGGTAACGGGTGTAATAATACTAGTAATGGCGGAACAAAAATTCCAGATAGCAGTCCTCGTACTTATGTGTCCCACAGTAGCTCGTGCTAGCCTAGCCTCCTCTCCTGGGGCTCAAACCTTTTGGTAGCTACCTCCCTCTCACCAATGCAAGCCTTGTGAAGATCCTGGAGCAAGGCACAAGCCGCTGATGTCTGCTCTAGTGAAAACCTCTGCTGGCGGCAGAAGATGAGTGCATGGGAAAAGAGGTCCAAGGTAATGCCATCCCGCAGGCTCTGCTCAGGACAACCAAGGTCCAAGAGCTCAGCCAGCACCCTTGGGGGAGAGAAGCAAGTGATGTGAACCTTTTTTTGTTTTTGTTTTTTGTTTGTTTGTTTGTTTTACAGATTTTATGTGTATGAGTGATTTGTCTACATGTATGTAAGTGCACCACATGCATGCCTGGTGCCCACAGAGGCCAGAAGAGGTTGGATCCCCTGGAACTGGAGTTACAGGCAGTTGATAACCACAGTGTAGGTACTAAAACTGAACCCAAGTCTTCTGCAAGAGCAACCAGTGCTCTTAACTGCTGATCCAGCTCTCCAGCCCTGAACATGAGGCTCTTTTCATCACCATTACCCTACATCCACCACATGCTTTGGAGTTGGCTATTCCTCATGCCTTCCCTCCCCAAGAGCTCTTCCTCGCCCCACTCAAACCCATACTCCCTCATCTCTTCCACAGTGGCTGTCTTCTCCAGTCGATGCATAGAATGGATGTCCAAGTATTTCCTATCAGGAAAAGGGGAGAAAAAGCATCAAAGGCTGGTATATATCACTTTCATGATGGGACTGACCACTAGAGCATCAGATTAGGAAGCTTTTTTTTTTGAGATAGGGTTTCACCTTGTGGCCCTGGCTGGCCTAAGAAATGTATAGGAGACTTTTTATTTATAAAACCTACAGTTTGAAAACGGGTTCACTTGTGTGGTGGCACATGCCTTTAATCCCAGCACTTGGGAGGCAGAGGCATATGGTTCTCTGTGAGATGGAGGCCAGACTGCACCTGCACTACATAGCCAGTTCCAGGCCAGCTGGGGCTACAGGGAGACCCTGTGTCAAAAAACAACACAAAGAGTTCTTGTCTTGTTGTATGACTTTGGTTGAAGACTCCCTGAGCCTTGGTATCAATTTGCACACGGCAGCGTGATACCCTGTTTCTGTCCTTAGTCCTTGTCTCTTCTCAAACTGCTACTTCTGACTGAGGAGTCTGGAACGCTGGTGCCTGGTCACCTTGAATAACTGCATCTTTGAGCCTCAGTCTCTTCATCTGTAAAATGGGGGAGCCCTGGCTGCTGGACAGGACTGTTGGGAGACCTTAAAGGAATAATACAAATGAGCAATGGAACTTTCCTCAAGGCTTTTCACACTCACCACATACAGATCCGGGGCTGGGGCAGCAGTGGCTGTGGAGAGAAAGCAGATTGGGGAAAGAAGCAGTATATGGCTCCTAGTTCCTGGTCCGTCGTGAATCTAGAGTAGGTCTGAGACTGCTACATTTACTCTATCTCTGGGACAAAGAGGGCGGGGCGGGGCTTCAGCAAGGCCCTAAATACTATTAGCCTATTAACCATCGAGGTCAAAACCTCCCCACAACCAAGGCACCCAAGAAACGTTAAACGGGGAAACTATAAGTATTTATTAGCGGTCCACTCTGTTCTGCTCTCACCGGGAACAAGTCGGCTCCAGGGTCTTCATTCACTTCAGAGTTCGTGGCTGCCGTGGCCGACTCGGTCGCCACACCTGTTCCGGTCCTCAGGACGGATCCACCCGCTAGGCTGGAACACCTGTCCAGTTCCTGTTGCAGTTTGGAGGGCAGTTCCAGCTCCGACTGCACCCTCACCCCCTGTAACTGGCTGGATTTCGGGCTAAGCATGTCCCATCAAGCGTTCGCTTGCCTGGGTTCTGGCATACCATACAAAAGTGGCGAAGAGGCGAAGCGCAGCAAATATGCAGGGGCGTCTCCCCGGCGACCGTTGTTAGGACCAGGCTTGGAAAGAAGCAAAGTTGAAAGTACAAACACTCGCCAATCAGGTGGCGCAGCGAGCGCATGCGTACTGCGTTGCACGTGCCCACTTGGCTATCCCTGAAGTTGCTAGCAGCGGTGCTTTTATTTATGTATCTGCGTGCAGGTGTACGAGGAGCCCGACGTGGGTGTCGGATCTCCCGAGCTGGACGTCGCCGCCCATTGGCGCTGGAATAAGAACTCAGGTCCGCGAGAAGAGTACGAAGCTCTTCACTGAGCTTCCTCTCCAGCCCCGCTCCGCTCAGTCTGAATTGCAGCACAGCGCGTATCGGTTACTATAGGAACCGCTTGCGGGCCAATCATGAAGAGAAAGAGGAGGCGTTCGGGAGGAAACAGTAAGACTCCAGAGGCGGAACCGAGCGCCGCCAATAGAAACAGGAAACAAGAAGTTTCGCCACATCCGGGAGCTACTGGGCGCCTGCGCCCTGTATCTGGGCGGCCGCTGACGTCCGGTGAAATCCAAGATGGTGGTGCTCGGCTGACCCGGCTGCGGTGAGGACCAGGGCCTCGGGGGCGGGGTCCAGCAGGTGTGTCCAGCAGACGCTCGCACACGCCTGCGGCCCGTGTTCGGCAGGTGACGGAAGTGCGGCCTCGGCCCACCCGACGCCTCTCAGGGAACCCTGCGCCTCCTGCCATCGCTGCTATGTCCGGGCTCAGCAACAAGCGCGCCGCGGGCGACGGGGGCTCAGGGCCCCCCGAGAAGAAGCTGAGCCGAGAAGAGAAGACCACCACCACCCTCATCGAGCCCATTCGTCTTGGGGGCATTTCTTCCACGGTTCGTGGGGTTTTGTCTTTCGCTGCCCAGAGCGTTCAGAATCTCATGCGTACACATAATGGGAGAGGGGGCGCGCCTCGGCGCGGGTGTGGTCGGAGGACAACTTTGTGGAGTCGGACCTCGCCATTCCGCTTTACGTGGTTTCCGGGAATCGAACTCGGGTCACCGAGCTCTCCGACAAGTGTCTACCCACTGTCCATCCCTGCCCTGCCGGCCCTCCTTGAGAATCTTAAGGCCATTTACCCAAGCTTAGCAAAGTCCACTTGTACATACACAGTATGTACAGCATACTCTGTGGAAGAAGGCTGAGAGAACATGACATACATTCCCTCTGCAGTTATATAAATGTTCGTATAAGTCGAGTGATTTGTCAAAAACTTGAGAAGCGACTGCAAACCTTTTCATGTGCAGATGCTTTCTCTGTAGGTGTCTGAGTCTTTAAATCTTACTAGTTGGGGGCTGGAGAGATGGCTCAGTGGTTAAGAGCCTATACTATTGCAGAGGACCTGAGTTCCCCGCACCGCTTCGAACAGCTTAAAACTGCTTGTAACTCCAGTTCCAGGGAGATCCAATGCCTCTGGCCTCCACAGGCACCTGCCACACACTCTCACACACATAGACATACACAAAATTAAAAATAAATCTTACTAGTTGGTACTTGGAATGGCCCTCCCCCTTTCCCATTTTATTTACTGTTTTCCTCTGTGATGGTTTCTGAGTCCTGTTTGTCAATTCCCTCCTTTGTAAACCCCTTTATAGGAGGAGATGGACTTGAAAGTACTACAGTTCAAGAACAAGAAACTGGCAGAACGACTGGAACAGCGACAAGCTTGCGAAGATGAACTCCGAGAACGGATTGAAAAGTTGGAGAAGCGGCAGGCCACAGATGATGCCACACTCCTCATAGTCAACCGATATTGGGCCCAGGTGGATGTCCTCTGCTCTCTAAGACCTGGCCTTTATTCACTGATTGCGCTTTGGGAAAAGCACTGAGACATTCATAACTTCTTTGGTGCTTTCTCCTTTCAGCTGGATGAAACTGTAGAAGCCCTTCTCCGATGCCATGAGAGCCAGAGGGAACTGTGTGCAGGGACAGAGGCCTCTGGGAGCCAGGAGGGGCCAACACGTGACATTATCCCTCTCACAGAGCCAGGCACATCAGAACTGAATGGTAGGACCCTAGGATCTGGGGAGCTTAAGTTCTGAGAAAGGTCTTGGGGAGGAGATGACAGTGGTGGTGGGCTGCTGAATTGCCTACCCCACCCACAATCATTAAAAAATTAATTTCTTGTTTGGGTATTACAGTATGGTGGCTAAGAGCAAAAGCTTTGGACTCTAAATTCATAGTGCTATTTGTGTTGACACCCATTTTAATTCAGGTATTGAGTACCAAATATTGACTATCAAGTTAACACTGTTCTGCACTTGAAAGAATCAGAGACAATCTAAAATATTATTTGTGCCATAAAGAATAAAACCATATAAGCCATAATAAATAAAAAATATTGGGACCCCCAAAAGGAATACGTGTAGTGTGTGCATGCGTGTGTGCGTGTGTGTCTACTTTAGATTGAGCAGATAGAGGCGGTTTTTCTGAGGATGTGAATTGGCAGCTCCCTAAAAAAAATTAAGCATACACCTTTAATCCCAGTGCTCGGAGGTAGAGGCAGGTGGATCTCTGAATTTGAAGCCTACCTGGTCTACGTACAGTGAATTCCAAGTCAGCCAGGGCTACATAGTGAGACCCTGTCTCAATAAAGAAAATTAATGGAGCTGGAGTAATGGCTTAGCCGTTAAGAGCACTTGCTACCCTTTACAGAGGACCCAGCTTTGGTTCCCAGCATCCACAAGGATGGGTAACAACAGTCTGTAACTCCAGTTCCAGGGGATCTGATGCCTTCTGGACTCCAAGGCAGGCATGTGGTACATGTACATGCATTCATGTAAAACGCTGATGTACATAAAAATAAATCTAAAAAAGAGAAAACTAACTATTTACCCCCTTATAAGATGAGGATTAAGGGAGCACTGCAGGTTGTAGTGATTAAATGAGCCATGGAGTACTAAAGAGCTTATACTGGAACGTGGTGTAGGTTGGTGGTCACTGTTGCTTTTATTCTCATGAGGATCTGTCCTTTCCAGAGCCCCTGCCAGCGCAGCTGCGACCACCTCTCAGTGAGCCAGCCTTGGCTTTTGTGGTTGCGCTGGGTGCCAGCAGCAGTGAGGAAGTGGAGCTGCAGCTGCAGGGACGGATGGAATTCTCCAAGGCTGCTGTGTCCAGGGTGGTTGAGGCCTCAGACCGCCTACAGCGTCAGGTGGAGGAGCTCTGTCAGCGAGTGTACAGCCGGGGTTAGTTCTTAATACAGAAGTCATTTTCCACCTGCATCCTTGGGAGTCCCCATCCCTGATCTCACTAATTACTTGAGACCAGAGTTCCCTATGGAATAAATCAACCATGTTCTTGTTGGAAATGCTTAGTTCCAGATGGGGATTTCAACTTTGATTCCTGAAGTTGAATTCTAGAGAGATGGCTGGAGTTGTTGATGCTGATAGGGCCACATCCTTCCTGCCAGAGGACTTTGGAATACTTTGTACAAAATTCTGTTCCCAGGAGACAGTGAGCCTCCCACTGAGATGGCATGGGCACGCACCCGAGAGCTGGGTCGGGAGAACCGTCGACTGCAGGACTTGGCCACTCAGCTGCAAGAGAAGCACCACCGCATCTCGTTGGAGGTGGGAGTTGGGCTTTTGGGGTGGACGTAGGACAGGGTTTATTTTAGGCACCTAAAAGATCTCAGAAAAGTAAGCCTTTATCCAAGCGTCTGTACTTTCCATTGCCCCCCAGTACTCTGAGCTGCAGGATAAAGTGACATCAACAGAGACCAAGGTCTTGGAGATGGAGACAACAGTGGAGGACCTGCAGTGGGACATTGAGAAGCTGCGCAAGCGAGAGCAAAAGCTCAATAAGCACCTGGCAGAGGCCTTGGAGCAGGTGAGGGAACAGATGGAGCCAAGTTGAGTACTTGGGGCCCTAGCTTCTGCCCTTCACCTCCATCGTATCTGTTTTCTCTGCAGCTCAACTCTGGCTACTACGTGTCTGGGAGCTCCTCAGGCTTTCAGGGAGGCCAAATCACACTTAGCATGCAGAAGGTGAGTAGCATCATTTCAGTCCCTCTCTACCCTTTTCTGTCCCACCTTTGAGCTTAAGTGCTAGGAACCAGACAGATTGGAGAGGACAAATAAAAAAGCTTTAGTTGATTTTATCTTTGAGAGGCCCACACTACTGATCTTCTGCCACCCAAGTGTTTGGATTACAGGTGTTGTACCACCATGCCCTGCTTCAAAGCAAATCTTTTAATAACTCCAACTCTTTCATGGTAGAAGGAGTAAGGCTTTCATGGAGGTTAGGTTCCAGTCGGGGAAAAGACATCAGTTGGTTATAAGCAGCATAAAGAAAAGGCATAGGCAAGAGATAAAGGTGAGTCCTTTGGTTTCCGAGGTCCTTGTGCTCTTTTACTTCCACTCCTTCTTCAGTCTTCCAAAAAATACAAGACCTTAGGTCCCATGCAGTGTTGATTTTCTCTCACTTACCTGAGTGCCTTTAGGAAAATCCTTGGTCTGGGGTTTTATATGTCAGTGCTCTGCACAGGGGAGTGTGGGTGGAATACATGGTGGAGTGCTAGGGGAACATACTGCCCATCCTGGTCTTGCCTACCACAGCCCCTTCCACTCCTTAGTTTGAGATGTTGAATGCAGAGCTGGAAGAAAATCAGGAATTGGCCAATAGCCGCATGGCAGAACTAGAGAAGCTGCAGGCTGAGCTTCAGGGGGCTGTTCGAACCAATGAGCGTCTTAAGGTAGGCTATGGTTGTGGATAAGGGGGTCTGGACTGAGACTCAAATCCTCTTGCTAATAGTACACTTTTGAACATCCTCACCCACAGGTAGCCCTGCGGAGCCTTCCTGAAGAGGTGGTACGTGAGACAGGGGAGTACCGCATGCTACAGGCCCAGTTTTCACTTCTCTACAATGAGTCTTTACAAGTGAAGACCCAGCTAGATGAGGCTCGGGGGCTGCTGCTGGCCTCCAAGAACTCACACTTGAGACACATTGAGCACATGGAGGTATGGTCTTTGAATAGGTTGGGGGTGAGGGTAAGAACTAGACCCTTAGTGTTGAGATATTCCTGGGCTTCTGAGCCCCTGTGTATCGACCTAAGAGTCCCTTAGGCATAGATTCTTCCTTGACTTGAGAGTGGGACAGGTTGTATGTCTTTTTTTTTTTTTTAATTAATCTTTTATTATTTTCTAATATATTTCAAAAAATGCCATTCTAGTTGCCTTCACTGTTCTGTAAGACCTGGATTAAAAGAACACTTAGAACATACAAAGATCAAGTTGAAATACCTACTCGTACTGAACTATTACTACCAAAGTTACAGGGTTTTTTTTGTTTGTTTGTTTTTTTGTTTTTTTTAGTCTTTTTGAGACAGCTTCTTCCTGTAGCCCCAGCTGTTCTGGAACTCACCATGTAGACCAGGCTGGCCTTGAACTCACAGAGCTCCACCTGCCTCTGCCTCCCAAGTGCTGAGATTAAAGGCGTGTGCCACCACGCCCAGCCCAAAGTTACAGTTTTTAAATGAGCACATGTGATAACACAAAATAAGAGCCTGTTAAAACAATGTAAACATTGCTTTGATGGCTACAGAAAGGAGGTGGTTTAGTTTTCTTTTTTCAACACATCTGGCTCTGTCAGCAAGTAGAAGTACATAGTAAAGTGCCGGGTGCCCTGAAATCCTGACTTTTATGTGCTTGTCACTTGAATTAGGGCCCAGATACCTGAAAAAAATTATTCTAAATACTTTCAATTTTGCTCCCTCCAGAAAGTCACAGTGTTAATGAACACAAAACTCTTCTTGTTGATGGTATTTTACATTATTTTTCTCCAGTGACACTAGACTAAATTTTCTCTAAAAGAGAAAGAAGCAATGAAAATGCAAGGAAACCATCCAGGTCCACTTTTCACCTCACGGTCTCCAAGTTACAAAGAGCAGCCTATATGCAAATGAAAGTAAATCAGTTTCCTCCTCTTAGGGTTTTTGTTTGTTTTGTTGTTGTTTTGAGACAGGGTCTCCCATAATCACAACTAGCCTGGAGCTTCCTATATAGATCAAGTTGGCCTCAGTCTCACAGAGATCCACTTGCCTCTGCCTCCCAAGTGCCCCATACATAGAGATTTGCAGGCCAGCTGGGGCTACAGGGAGATCCTGTCTCGAAAAAAAAACCAAAACAGATTTAGCTGGATTTCCAGAATTAGTTGCCACATATTTTAGAATTTTAAGAAAGGATGATTACATTCATGTAATTAGGTGTTACCTTAAATATCATATATGTGGGGGTTGAGAGATGGCTCACTGGTTAAAGAGCAATTACTGCTCTTGCAGGGGACCCATATTTGGTTCCCAGCACCCATATGGAAGTTCACAACTGTCTGTAACTCCAGTTGCAGGGGATCTAGTGCCTGCTTCTGGTTTTCCTGAGCTTGTGGTATACATATATTCATTAAGGCAAGCACTCATACACATATAATAAAAAATAAATCTTAACACCCATGCGTGCATGTGTGCGTGTATGTGTGTGTGTGCGTGTTCACTGAAATCTTTTGTTTTCTGGCTAGACATGAAAAATAAGATTAAGTGATCAAAGCCCAGGCATGGTGATGCATACCTTTAATACTAGCACTGGTGAGGCAGGGACAGGTGGATCTGTGAGTTTGAAGACAACCTGGTCTATATCATTGGAAGTTCCAGGCCAGCTGGGGCTACATAGTGAGACCTTGTTTCAAAAAAAAACAAAAGCGACCAATGCTGATTTTATTTTGCCAATGCTGGCAAAACTTGGGTCTTTTTTCATTCATTATGACTGTAGCATTTTCATAGGATTGTATGTCTTTAATACCTCAACCTGCAGAGTGATGAGTTGGGGCTGCAAAAGAAACTCCGCACAGAAGTTATCCAGTTGGAGGATACCCTGGCCCAGGTGCGAAAGGAGTACGAGATGCTGCGCATCGAGTTTGAACAGAACCTGGCGGCCAATGAGCAAGCTGGTATGTGGTGGGGCTGGGCTGGAGGTAAGGCCTTAGGTAGGGGTTCTGGATCCTGCTATGCCTGCTGCTTGTCTAGGTGCAAGAAGTTGAGCCCCTTGTTTTCTCAGAGCCTCAGTTCCCTGTGGAAAAGAGAGACTGCACTCCTTGGCTCATAGCACAATGAGTGTCACACCCAACCAAGATGGTTAGCAGACAGCATGCCTGAATATAAGCCATCAACTTTGTGGTTCTCTGGTCTTCTGCTGCCTCTGAGAGACTTACTGAGTACTGCATTTGAGCTACTCTAGTAGGCTTCATGGGCTATGCCAGTGAACAAAACAAAAAAATCTCTGGCATTCTAATAGAGGAATGGTAGACAAGAAAGGAAAAATAGACCTGAGATAGTGGTGAAGATACCAATAAAAGTGAAGCAAGAAAGGAAAGTAGAAGGTATCAGGAGAGAGTTCAGTTTGGGACGAGAGGCCATGCAGGTATAATGGAGAAGTGAAATTGTTTAAGAATCTCAAAGATGCTAGGTATGGTGGCACATACCTTTAATCCCAGTGCCGAAGAGGTAGAAGCAGGTGGATCTCTGTGAATTCAAGGCCAGCCTGGTTTATATAGCAAGTTCTAGACAGACAGTGTAACCTAGTAAGACCCTATCTAAAAAAGAAATACAAAAAAGGAACTGGAGAGCTGGTTGTGGTGACGCCCGCCTTTAATCCCAGTACTTGGGAGACAGAACAGCAGTTCTCTATGAGATTGAGGCTAGCCTGGTCTCCATAGCAAGTTCCAGGCTAGCTGGTGCTACAGGTACACCCTGCCTCAAAACCAAAAACAAAGGGTGGGGGGTGGGAGAGATGGCTCAGTGGTTAAGAACACCTGACTGTTCTTGCAGAGGACCCAGGTTTGCTTCCCGCACCCACAACCATCTCTAACTCTAGTTTCAGGGCATCCAGTATCCTCTTCAAATCCTCTGTGGGCTTTGCACATACTTATATACATGCAAGCAAAATACTCATACACATAAAATAACAAATTTTAAATAGTAACTATTGCATTGAAAAAAATGTCGAAGTATTGAAATCTGCCCTAAAAGGTACTTGCTTATAACCTGATGACCAAAACTGACAAGCTGAGTCCGATTCCCAGGACCTATGTGGTAGAAGGAGAACCAACTCTGACAAATTGTCTTCTGCTTCCATACATGCACCGGGGCATGTGCCCCCTCCCTCAAAGTAAAAAAAAAAAAAAATTCGCTCAGATTATAGACTGAGTACCATGCCTGAAGCCCTGGGCTTAATCCCCAACACTGCATAAAAGTGTAGTAGTAGCCCGGCGTGGTGGCGCACGCCTTTAATCCCAGCACTTGGGAGGCAGAGGCAGGTGGATCTGTGAGTTCAAGGCCAGCCTGGTCTACATAGTGAGTTCCAGGGCAGCTGGGGCTCAAGGGAGACCCTGTCTCAAAAAGAAAGTGTAGTAGTACACACCTGTAATCCCAGAACTTGAGATGTGAAGCAAGTCAGAAGTTCAAGGTTATCCTTTGCTACCCAGCAAGTTCCAGACAGCCTGGTATACAGGAGATAGTGTCTCAAACAACAGCAACAACAAAAATCTACCCTAGAACCAAAAAAATTGAAAAAAAAAATAACCTAGCAAAAATAGCACAAGCAGTGTCAAGTTAATTTGAGGAGAGTTTCCTTCAAGACTACATTATTTACTTGGGTGAAATCATACTCTAAGGCTTTAATTTTCCTTTTCTGTACAATGAGAATGTTGGCTCTGGCTCAGCCTCTTGTCTTGCTGAGGGGCTGGAAGGAAACAGTCCAACACCCTTCCCTACCTTTCTCTAGGGCCTATCAACCGTGAGATGCGCCACCTGATTAGCAGTCTTCAGAATCATAACCACCAGCTAAAAGGGGATGCCCAGCGATATAAGCGGAAACTTCGAGAAGTACAGGCTGAGATTAGCAAGGTGAGGAAAGAGAGCTGCCTAGGAAACACCTTGGCTAGACCTCAGTGAATACTCATACATACTTCTGTCTTTGCAGCTCCGGGCCCAGGCCAGCGGCTCTACCCACAGCATCCCTAACTTGAGCCATCCAGAGGACTCTAGCCTCAGTACCCTACCTCCAGGGAAAGAAGATGGTGGGCCAGGCCCTGGAGGTACTCCTGAAAACAAAAAGGAGATGACTTTAGTGCCTGGAATCACCACTACTACCTCCTCAGTAAAGAAAGAGGAGCTGGTCCCCTCTGAAGATGATGCCCAGACCCTAACCCCTGGGACCCAGGGCTTGTCCTCCCGGGGCCGAGAACCTGAGGCCAGACCCAAGCGAGAACTTCGGGAACGGGAAGGGCCTAGCCTAGGACCCCTACCTGTAGCCTCAGCTCTCTCAAGGGCTGATCGAGAAAAGGCCAAGCTGGAGGAAGCCAAGAGGAAGGAGTCAGAACTGCTCAAAGGTCTTCGAGCAGAACTCAAGTGAGGCCCTATTACTGTCTCCTCTAAGCCCTGTCAAGTGGCCCTCAGCCCTTCTTACCAAGATCTTCTCCTATACCCTTCCACAGGAAGGCCCAAGAAAGCCAGAAGGAGATGAAACTGCTGCTGGACATGTACAAATCAGCACCCAAGGAGCAGCGGGATAAAGTGCAACTCATGGCAGCCGAACGGAAGGCCAAGGCTGAGGTAAGGGCAGGTGGGGTGTAGAGTCTTGCCCAGGGACTTTTTGGTTGGCAGATTGGCTTGCTGCTTTTTTTTTTTTTTTTTTTTTTTTTTTTTGGGGACCAGGTTTTGGGGACCCCCCCTTTGG
>NW_008359996.1:1023164-1050802 GCF_000622305.1 Nannospalax galili | reverse complement strand
AACAATTAAAATTTTTTAATTTTTTAAATAACTCCCCCCCTTTTTTTTTTTTTTTTTTTTTTTTTTTTTTTTTTTTTTTTTTTTTTCTTACTATGTGGACCAACTAGTAGTGATCTCTCTATGTGGACCAGTGTCTGAGGACCCCCTCTTGTGAGTGTAGGTAGATGAACTTCGAAGCCGCATCCGGGAGCTGGAGGAGAGAGATCGAAGGGAAAGCAAGAAGATTGCAGACGAGGATGCTCTGCGGCGTATTCGGCAGGCAGAGGAGCAAATTGAACACCTGCAACGCAAATTAGGTGCCACCAAGCAGGTGAAATTCCCTGTGGTCTCTTTGCCTTTGAAGGCTGGAATTCTCTTAGCCCTCTGTCAAGTACCTCCAGCAAATGTGATATTTTGATGATCGCGGGGCATGTTCTTTTTCTCTGGGGTTCCCCAGCAGCCATCTTGTTCATCTACCATCTTTCCATCTTGTCCTACCCACTTGCAGGAGGAGGAGGCTCTGCTGTCAGAGATGGATGTGACAGGTCAGGCTTTTGAGGACATGCAGGAACAAAATGGGCGGCTGCTACAGCAGTTGCGGGAAAAGGATGATGCCAACTTTAAGCTGATGTCAGAGCGTATCAAGGCCAACCAGATTCATAAGCTGCTTCGAGAGGAGAAGGATGAGTTGGGCGAGCAGGTTCTTGGCCTCAAGTCCCAGGTATGACAGCCCCAGTGGTGCTTGAAAGATGAATGAAGCTGAAGAGGTTGCCCTCCTAGCACTGAGGCCTTCCATCCCCAGGTGGACGCCCAACTGCTGACTGTGCAGAAACTGGAGGAAAAGGAGCGGGCTTTGCAAGGCAGTCTTGGGGGTGTGGAGAAGGAGTTGACACTGCGCAGCCAAGCCCTGGAGCTTAATAAGAGGAAGGTAAGGCTGGACCTTTCGGGATAGCAATTTGAGTGATAAAGACTCATGTATTCCCCTCTGATTCTGCTTGAAGAGCTTGATGCAGTTAGTGGAGCTTGGCTCTGCTTCTTTCTTTCTGGATAGCTCATAAGTATCTATGTTTACTATGTGCTGGTCCTTGTGCTCAGAACTTGAAATGCATATGTGCACACATATATATGAGTATGCTCTTCTGTGAGGGTAGGTATGAAGGCCTGTCTCTATTGTCCCAGTACTGGGTTACAGACAAACACTGCCATACCCTGCTTTTTTCATGGATGCTGGGAATTGAATTTCAGTCTTCATGCTTGCACTGCAAGCCCTTTACCCATTGAACCGTCTGTCCAGCGTCTTTGGTTTTTTAAACTCACAGTAATCTACCAAGATAGCTTTGTTTTCCCTGTTTTAGAATCGAGGAAACTGGAGCATAGGGATGTCAACTGGCTTAAAGTAGAGCTGGGATTTGGATCCATGTCTTCTTGGCACCAGGGCACTACGTCAAAATAATTCCTTGTGGCTGGCAAGGTGGTTCAGTGAGTAAAGGCACTTGTCTCCAAGCCTGGTGACCTGAGCTCAATCCTTGGGACCCACGTGATAGGAAGAGAGAAACAACTTTTGTAAGTTGTCCTCTGACTTCCACAGGTATGCTATGGCAGGGGCATGTACACACATACACACACACAGTAAATAAAGTAATTTAAAGAACATTGATTAACTGCCAACTAGGAATAGTGGTCTGCCGCATAGTTGTTGCTTGCTTTTTATTTTCTCACTGTGTGGACTATACTGGAGTTGAACTCTTGATCCTCTTGCCTCAGTCTCCTAAGTGGTGAAATTAAAAGCATGCCTACCATTTACCAGGTAGTATTATTAAATATAAGAAATACAGGGCTGGAGAGTTGGCTCAGCAGTTAAGCACGCTGGCTGCTCTTCTGGAGGACCCAGGTTCGATTCCCAGCACCCACATGGCAGCTAACAACCATCTATAACTCCAGTTCCAGGGGACTTCACACCCTCTTCTGACCTCTGTGGGCATTGCACAACACGGGTGCACTTACATACATCCAGGCAATACACTCATAAAATATGGGCTGCTGATGTAACTGAGTTGGTGGAGTGCTTGCATAGCATACACGAGGCCCTGGATTTGATCCCCAGCACCATATAAACTGCACATGGTGGCGCCTGTAATCCCATTAGTTTCAAGGTAGAGATTAGGAGAATCGGGAAGTTCAAGGTCACCCTTGGCTACATAGTGAATTTGAGGCCAGCCTGGGCTAAGGTATATGTGAAACTCTGCCTGGGCAGGGATGGGGGTAAACACTGACTTTTCATCTTATTTTCCCAAATGGGGTATTTTCTTCTATGGTTAATTCATTCACTTGAACAGTATTTTTTTTAAAACATTTTTTGAAAGATTTTATTTATTTATTTATTTATTTATTTATTTATTTGGACTTTTTGAGACAGGGTCTCCCTGTAGCCCCAGCTGTCCTAGGACTCACTATGTAGACCAGGCTGGCCTTGAACTCATAGAGATCCTCCTGCCTCTGCTTCCCAAGTGCTGGGATTAAAGGCATGCGTCACCACGCCCGGCCTATTTATTATTTTTATTTTATGTATATGAGTATATTGCCTGGATATATGTGAGTGTACCCATGTTGTGCAATGCTGCAGAGATCAGAAGAGGGCTTCATATTTCCCTGGAACTGGAGTTAAGGACAGTTTGTAGTTGCCATGTGGGTGCTGGGAATAAAGCCCCACATGGCTCGAGTCCTCTGCAAGAGCAGTCAGTGCTCTTAACCCTGAGCCATCTCTCAAGCTCCTAAACTTTTTTTTTAATATTTTATTTATTTATCTATTTTTATGTGTATGAGTGTATTGCCTGCATGTTTGTGAGTGCACCCATGTCATGCAGTGCCGTGGAGGTCAGAAGAGGGCTTCAGATTCCCCTGGAACTGGAGTTAAGGACAGTTGGTAGCCACATGTGGGTGTTGGGAATCGAACCCAGGTCCTCTGCAAGAGCAGTCAGTGCTCTTAACAGCTGAGCCACCTCTCCAGCCCCTTAAACAGTATTTTTATGCCCCTACTACATGCTAGGGTTTTTGCTGACAACTGCTGTTGTAGGGTGTACTGGCCTCCTGGCCAGTAATCCCAAAATAAAATGATGCTGTTACAGATGACATATAATCCCATTCTGCCGGGTGTTGTGGTGCACACCTTTAATCCTAGCATTTGAGAAGCAGAGGCAGGTGGACCTCTGTCCTGGTCTCAAAAAGAAAAGTAAAGAAAAAAAAAATCATTCTTTTTCTTTTTGAGACAAGTTTTCATTATAGCCTGGGCTGGCCTAAAGCTGTCAGTGGTCCTGCCCTCAGCAGCTTCCCAAGTGCTGGAATTACAAATATATGCCATTATACCTGGTTTAGTTTTATGAAGGAAACTAAAGCTGTGTGAAAGAGTAATAATGGGGCCCCCCCTTGGTGAGGTGATGTTAGAGCTGAGTTCCAAGGGACTGTGCATGTTAGAGGAGTTGGGGACAAGAAATACCTGGTGGAGGCTCAAAGACCAGAGGGAATACTATGACAGGTAAGGAAGAGGTGAGGCTGAGGGTCTCAAGGACCATCTCCAGTACAGATGTCGCCAGGATGTTTAACAAATCAGTGCACTGTGTTGGCCACATGTCCTCTCCTTCCTGCTCTACCCATTGCAGGCTGTAGAAGCAGCCCAGCTGGCAGAGGACCTGAAGGTACAGCTGGAACATGTACAGACTCGGCTTCGAGAGATCCAGCCATGCCTGGCAGAGAGCCGGGCTGCTCGGGAGAAGGAGAGCTTCAACCTCAAGAGGGCTCAGGTGTGTTGCCTAGTGAGGCTGGTGGGCCAGGGTTACTAACGTGATGGGAGGCACACAGTTCCAGGGTAAGGCCCTTCACCCTTAGCCTAGCCTCTGCTGTTCCAGGAGGACATTTCTCGGCTGCGACGCAAACTGGAAAAACAGAGGAAGGTGGAGGTTTATGCAGATGCAGACGAGATCCTGCAAGAAGAGATCAAGGAGTACAAGGTGGGATTGTGGGCTGTCTTGTGTCCTGTCAACCCAGAAACTGTACTAACGGGCTGGTGAGAGTGGGGTGGATAGTCTGGGGATCCTGGAAGTAAGGCAGAACCACAGAAAACACTGTGGAGTCAGACAGGTGGCCAAGTATTCGTTCGATGTATGCTATGTGGCAGGCACAGTGCTTAACCAGGTGTGGGGTGGGAGGGCTTAGGTAAGAAAGGTGATAGCAGAGGCCACAGATATGATGGGAACTCAAGGGAAGCCTCCAGAGTATAGAAGGTTCCAGCATCAGGCTTCTAGGAAGGAATGTCACCAAAGGGAAACCCAAAGCCAGAGTCAGAATTGGCTGAGAGGAATAGGGATGAGTTTATATAAAAGGAAAAGCAGATCAGGAGGCCTCAAGTTGAGAGACCAATTTTTGATTGGAGGTGAAGGTGGTTGATTGGGCAGCAGTAGATCCTGAAGGATGTGGACCAGGTTGGCAGCTTGTAAGCAGGGTACAGACTGTTTTATTTGGTGAGTTGTGGGGCGTAGGGGAGCAGATGGTTGTTGGAGGTTGGACTGGAGCCTTATACATGCTAAGTATGTACTTTACCTCTGAGCTGCATCCTCAGCTCTAAGAGTTTTTTGGTTTTGTTTTTGGTTGTTTTGTTTTGTTTTGTTTTTGTTGGTTGTTATTTTAACAGGGTCTCTAGTCACAGCCTCCCAAGGGCTGGGATTAAAGGTGCACAGCACCACGCCCGGCTCCATAAGAGTTTTTGTCCAAGATAGTGGTTAGATGCAGGACTGGATTGGGGTTGGAAGAAGGCTACTGCAGGGAAGTTGTTAGACCAATGTAGTCACTGAGGTAGAAATACTTAATCTAAGCCAAAGGTACCAGATGTAGTAAATGAGCTCAGGAAGATATTTAGGAGATGGATTTGCTGAACTCAAGGTGGATCAGGTGGCTAGAATGAGGGAAGAGGGGCATTAGGGAGGACTCCTGGGTTCCTAGATTGAGAAACTAGATGAATGGCAAGTCCCTTTACTGATTATGAACAAGATGTGATGAATAGTAGGATGTTGAGGACAAGATATCTCTGGACCTGTTAAGAGGCTGGGAAAACACTTGAAGCAAAGAGCTGAGCTACTGCCGGGCATGGTAGCGCACACCTTTAATTCCAGCACTCAGGAGGCAGAGGCAGGCAGATCTCTGTGAGTTCAACGGCAGCCAGGTCTACATAGTTCCAGGCCAGCTGGCTGGGGCTACAGGGACACCCTGTCTCAAAAAAAACAAAAACAAAAAATAGAGAGCAAGGGTTGAATATGTCAGCAGGAGCAGAGTTGGAAGCCACATGTGACTTTGGTTACCCATTGAGGTTTGCCATGAGAAGGAAAAGGGACATTATTCTCCTCTTAGGAATCTCAGAGTTTAAGTGATAGGCAGAAAAAGTGAAGCCTGAGGTGAGGAGGGCGGGAATGGGTGAACAAGGCAAATGAACCAAACCAGGAGGGATGCTCCTGGGACTTGGTGAACTTGGGAACAGGTTCCTGGATGGAACAAAGATAGAGAGCAGATCACTTGTACTCTGAACCACTGCAGTGAGGAAGAACATGGCACTGAATCAGTAATGAGATTACTCTTTGCAGCCATTGGACTTTCAAAGGGCAGACATGGGCTAAAGAGGAGACAGGCTTAGGAAGTCGTCCAGTGCTAATGGCAGAGTCCTAGGGGACTGGGGAAAAGTGATCTAGGGAGGTTGTTGGGATTTGAGGCAGGCCAGAGAAACACCATGTAGTGCTAAGTCAAGGTAATAACTGATGAGCTGAAGAGGAGACCCTCCTTGTGGCAGATGGGAAGGGTTAGAGAAGGCCCCATGGGTAGGTCCAGTTGAGGGTGGGGTAGCATGTTTCTCATTGCACTACCATGTCCAGCTGTGACTTAGGTGCAAGAGAAGACAGACTAGATTGGGATTTTGCCAGAGAAAGCCAGTAAGACAAGAGGTGGAAGAGTCCAGGCCGGGCTTATGATCCTTCTCCTCAGGAGAATCCAGACTTTGCTACTCTAGGTTTTTTTGTCTGTTTTGTTTTGATGGTGGGGGGGTTGGAGGGTTTTTGTTTGTTTGGGGGTCTTTTTGGTTTGTTTTTTGACACAGGATCTTACTATGTGGCCCAGGCTGACCTAGGACTCAGGTCTCCCAGACCTACTTTGAACTATGGCACTACTCCTGCCTTGGCCTCCCACATGCTGGGATTATAGGTGTGAGCCACCATTCCTGGGTACTTTGTAATTTTGAGACCTTAGCCTCTGAACCTTTTCCTCATTCGTGGAGTACTGGTTCCCACCTTCAAAAGTTATGGTCAGGATTAGAAGTGTCTACCATGTGATGGATTTAGCCTGGACCTCTTGCTGTCTTGTGGTCTGGGCACTGTTAAGAGTTGTTCCAGAGTTGTTGTTTTTGTTTTTGTCCAGGCGCGGTTGACCTGCCCCTGCTGTAACACCCGCAAGAAGGATGCAGTACTTACCAAGTGCTTCCACGTTTTCTGCTTTGAGTGTGTGCGGGGCCGCTATGAGGCCCGCCAGAGGAAGTGCCCCAAGTGCAATGCAGCCTTTGGTGCCCATGACTTCCACCGTGTGTACATTAGCTGAACCTAAATCTCAGGGGACTTTGGAACACCCTTTTACCCTAGGGGCTGTGCCCTCAGCTCCCCCTATTCCAGGTGCAGTGGCTCCAAACTCCATGAGCCCAGCCCCTGTGTACTTAGTTTGGGGCTGTTGGTGCATGCTGATGAGGTAGGATTAACCAGTCTGAGTTCCATTTTTTCCTGATGGTTAGATCTGCATCCTAGGGGGCTCTCCCAAGTCCAAAGCATCCAGCTGTAGCCTTGGAAGCTAACCCTAACCCTGCTCCAACTGGGAAGACAGACCCATCCTACCCATAAAGGGGAATTTCTCCACCAAGAAAAGGCTCACTTACCTGTCTATACACCCACAGTGAAGACCAGTGATCCCTTGCTTGTCACTGGGTCCTGGGCCTAGAGAGCCTTTCTTTATCCACTTGCCCCAGGCCTGGACAGGGCTTCAGCCTTCTTAAGGAGTTCCCTTGAGCTCTGGTATGCCTCTTGTAGTACGAGCTGAAGGTGCACTCTGGAGTATCTTCCCCATTCAGGGAAACTCTGCCTTTATTGTGCTCACTGCCCACCTCTCAAATGCTGAACCAAGGTCATCAATTTCTCTTGTAACCAGGCTCTTCCCAATCTCTACTTCTCTCCCAAGGTCACTTTGCCCCACCTCATTCGTCCTCAGGTTCCTTTGGGTTCCTGGCCCTTGTCCTTGCCCTCTTTCATCCTGTTGGTCTGAAACTGCTGTAGAAGTACAACTTGCCAAGAGGGGACAGCCCAGCACCGGCTGCTGGACCAACTTCCAGTCATTCCAGGTCAAAGAGGGTTGCCCGATACCCCATGGCATCTGTATCCAGATCCTGCAGTATCTGCCCAAACTCCCATGAGCAATAAAGGCAGCATCCAGTGGGGCTGAGAGATAGAACTATGACAGTTGTCTGGATCAGCTTGAACTGACAGCCTCTGCTCTAGGGATGTCTTGAATGGGCCGTTAATTGTTAAGAATAAACAACCAACCCTAGGCCTACAGAGCAACCAGTCCACTTGGTCCAAACCTAAGTCTGTAGTTTTTAAGTGCTGTACCTAGTACCTAGCAGTCCCTTGGGTTGTTGTGAATCTGGAGTAGGGGGCTGCCTAACTTTGAGACCCTGCTCCAGCCCTCCACAACAGCTGTTATACAAGGACCTGACTGTCAGGGCCCTGGCTGGACTTTGGAAAGCTGAGCCTAGCCCATCTGGAAATAGTGCCTAGTTGGCTCACCCCAGGCCTTGTGAGCAGAAGTTCGCCATGCCCCTCCTCAGTTATTGATCGTTTGGATAACAGAAACCTTTGGGTTGCATTCTTGGAGTTGTCCCCTATCGCCCAGGACGAGAAAGTTTTCCTATTGCTCCAACCAAAGACAGGAGTGAACCCAGTCTCAGTGTGTTACTTATCGGCCTTGGCCACGCCTATCTCATGGGCACACAGACCAGGACGCCTCAGCGGGGTGACATTTAATTCCAGCCTGCTTGGGCCGCCAGCCTCTCGGGAGCTTGTGGAGCTTTGCGGAGCTTTGCGGATTCAGCGTGCTGTAGGCTCTTCGGATGGAGCCTTCACCCAGGCCACGCTGGGACTGGCACCGAGGCCTGTGCCGAGCGTGGGTGTTGGTGTGGTATTCATGGCCATGGTGGTGGCCTCAGACTTGGCAGCTGCGAGCCTTCAAAAGGCCCCAGGGCTTTTTTTTAGCGTCCTGCGTGAGTGGTAACTCTGGGCCCTTGCTGCTTTCTGACCCCACCTAGTTTCGGGGGGGAGCCGCAGTGGCTGAACCAAGTTGGACTTGAGACAGATGCAGGTGATGGTGGCCTCAGGTGTGGAGTTGGCAGCGATGGGGACGCTCCCAGAAGCGCAGGTTGCAGTGGGGGATGACATGGGACCACTGAGAAAATGACTGCAGCTTGGCTTGCAGTGTTGAGGTGGAAAGGGTGGGGAAAACGCAGGGTATTGCGTTATAGAGACGATGCTGCTACCTGAGCCAGTGAAGAGAACCAGTGCCTGAGAGGCTTGTGCAGCGGCGCTAGTCAATCAGCACGATCTTTTTGGCGTCATCACCACATGGACTCCTTAAGTAAATGCAAATAACTCCACATCACTTCCCTAGATAGAGTCCCTAGAGGCAACTCCCTCCCCCATATGAGTGAGAGGAACCTGAAGTTCTGTGTGGGTCTTCACACCTCAAGCCAAAAAAATGGGGGTAAAGATCCCAGGAACTCAGTACCTAGACTAATTATTGCAGCCTTGTCAGCAACAATGGAAACAATAAACCTTGGTTAACTGTCAGTTTGTCCCACTGGTTCAGGATCTGTCCATAATGGCTAGTCCGGTCTCTTGACCCAGTTGTGATCCTTTACTGCCCCCAATAGCCTCCATAGGTTTCAAATAGCTGTGGTGCCCAGGGCCTGCACAGGTGTCGGAGCTCAGCTCATCTCTGGTCAACTATGACCTTGGCTATCCTCTTACTGATGCACAGATGGCTTCATTGGTGGACATGATCCCTATCAGCACCAGCTACAGCAACTGCCTCTGCTTAGCTAGTAGAGCATGTGACAGGGACAACTCCCCAAACTTCCCCAGGTCTTTGGGGTATACTCATCTGGTTATCCTCATGCTGAATGTCTTCTGATCCTCTGAGGCTCTTTCACCCTTAACCAGACTCCTTTCTATGTGTTTTTATCCAGGGCCATGATAACATCTAAGCTGCTAAAACCCAACTCCTGCAGTTCTTTACCAAGTTTCATACCTGGGAAATGAGACGTGAGGAACCATGTCACTCTCACCTCCCATGACGCCAACTCCTCTTGAGGCTTCTCAAAGGTGGCCACTTTGGCTGCTTTTCTGTAGCTGTACCTCCACTAGTCCCCTCTGCTCTAAGCCTATCCTCAACTGTTTGACCTGTCTATTGCAGCCCCAGTCCTGGCCTCCATACAGAGGATCCCCTGTTCCTTACCAACCCTTAGGTCATTTCCTCCAGTGTCATCCAGTCCACTAAGCCTCTGAATGACTGTCCTCTGGTACCTGTTCTCTTTCTGGAGTGACTCATCCTACTGAAGATACCTCTAGCACTGAGACTAGTCTTGATAAACCTCATGTATCCCCAGGGACATGAAAGGTAAATCCCACCTTATCTCCAATTCCAGGTGCAGAAAGAGACTGCTCTGGTATCTGTTAAGAGGCACAGGAAATATTGGGGATACACCTTCCTTCCTTAGGCAAGAGTCCTTGATGGGCAGAGACAGGCTATGGACAAGTGTTGACCTCAGGTATTCACTTAGGGCCCATGGCCAGACTTGAGAGACAGTGCTGAAGTCAGCCTGGCATTGAGTATTCCTTGTAGTAGTCCTAACCAGCTTAGAAAGGAGCCCAAGCAGGCCCCAGCAGCACCAGCCATAAGGAAAAAAACTTGTGTGGAGCCTGTCTGCAGACCTCCAGGCCGTTCTGGCTTTCCCTCAATGACTTCCTTAGAGATCTTGAGTAAGTGGCTGCACCTCCCAGAGCCTCAGCCTGTCCCATGGTGGTGACCTAAGTAAGGGCTAGCATCCTGGATGATAAGCCAGGGCTCCACCCACCTCTCCTCAAGGAGGACTGGTCAGAGGAGAAGTTGAACTGGGCTCAAGACTCAAGGGAAACTAGAGATTGTCCTGTGGCACTGAGGAGGCTGTAAAGCTGGCCAGTGCCAGAGCCTCCAGGCAGCCACCCAACAGTGAGTTTACCTGATTCTTGGTTGTCTCTCACAAGGGTATGGATTTTAAAATCCCATAACCTCCTCAACCTTCCACAAACATTGGTCAGGGAGCATAGAGCCCTTGGGAAAAAGGTGACTCGGGAACTGTACTGAGCTTTTGGGGTTCTCATGGACACTGGCTCTGGGAGAAGGCAAGTTCTCTTGAGCTTGCTGTTGGCTGAACCAGATTTAAACAAATGCACACCTGGGAAGTCTTATTCCCTTTATTCTCTTCAACTAATCAACATGACCACCAGTGACACAACACTGTTATTAACACACAACACTCAAAAGTAGGGCTTCCCGTCACTCCACAGGAACAAATCAGGTGAGCGAGACTTCTTTTGTAGGGGCAAAGGGAGTCAGAGCCTCTCACTTCAGATTGGGGGGGCATCAAAGAACCCCACTTCTTGGTCATGATGGTTTCACATTCCCCTATTCAGGAGTCATACCCAGTTCTTTTGGAGTTCCTATTTGACATCGGTTTCAAGTTTCTAAGTGTAGATTGGTTCCTCCCCTCCCTATACTTGCACCAATGACTCCTTATGCCATGGTTGTTGGGCTCGTCCCCAGGGGCATTTCTGAACACTCTGGACCCAGGCATGGAGTCGGCTGTATTATGCTTTCCAGACTCAGTTCTGGTGGACTTTTTCCTGATCCAGTCAGAAGAGCTCTGGTCCCGCCAACAGAGTCCCCCAAGGTGCAGCTGGCCCTAAGAGGGAGGTGGCCAAGAGAACAGGTCAATCCCAGAGGTCTCGTCTCTGCCCTTTCCTATTAGGAAGCCCCAGAATCCACCAGCTATCCACATTTAATTCAGTCCTGGAGTCAAGGCTGTAGCCCTCACCTGTCCCCACAGCATGCAAGCATCCTACTATGTATGTGCTATCCTAGTCCTCAACTATAGTCAGCTGTGACTACACTGACCACCTCCCCCCCGACTGGCCTCTGAGCCCCAAAAGCTCCCGCCCCCCAGCACTCTTCTGGTGACAGCCTATTAGACCTATGCCTGAGGGAATCCACTTCTAGCTTTATAAGGGGTTTCTCTCTAAACTTTGTTTCTGCTACCATCTTAGAGAGGGACAAATGAGCTTAAACTTGGAGTCATCTACTTTGTTTTATAGGGCTCCCCCTTTATCATCACTTGTTAGTTTACAAACTCCTCCCAGTCTCCACAGTGTTCCTGTACCTGGCACTTTGGGCTTTATTGGATGCTAGCAAGGCTCTCCCCATAATTGTGTAAGGCCTGCTTTTCTTAGCAGGCCTGGCATTTTTCTCCCACAATGGTCTAAATTTTGGACCTTTAAAATTTGAAGGTCATCCCTTTGGGGGCAGGATAGATGAAGGGTGATGGGTTTCTACTTTCTAAACTTTTAGGTTAATGAAGTTAGAGGCCTCTTCCACAGTTTTGTAGGAATCCAGGTTACCCTTTCTGGGCACAGGACTCCTGAAGAGCCACCTCCCTGGTATCTCAGTTCTACTCCAGGACAATGTGTCACTGGTGCTAGTACTGGATTGGGGGATACTTTCTTTGCAACCCAGTGCTGAAGAGAGTCCTCTCCATCTTTTAAGGGTCTTCAGGGTTGGAAGGGGGAAATCTTTGTTGTGGATGTTTCAAGAAGCTTTTCTTCAACCATTTTATAGGGCAACTGTTACTCCTGTCACACAGCCCCAGTCATGTAACAGGTTTGTCTGGGTTGATGAAGTGTCTAGTATAGTACTATGTGGTATCCAAGGAGAAGAGGTGGGCCTGGTAGGGGAGCATTTCTTATCCTTTCATTTCCTTCCAAAGGTTTCTGGCTAAGGAGAGAGGAGCCGGGGGATGGAACCTGTCCCTTCCCCAGGCAAAGATCATGTTGGGTCACCCCCATTGCAGGGGCCTCCAGGTGGGGTGAGGAAGGTGGTCAAATTTCCATTGCCTCTTCAGGGCATCTGTGCCAGTCTGTGCCATGTCAGGATACCCATTACTGTGTGCAGGCTGACTCACACGAAAGGCTGAGGTTTAAAGTCATGTTGCTGGTTAATCAGAGCTGTCTATTCTGTTGTCTTGCTGTCCCTAGTCACCACAGAGAACCCACAAGTGGCTCTCAGAGACTTGTAGAAGTCTAGGGAGGACAACCACATACATGCATTGAATCTCTGAAGGAAATTATTCTTTGGAGGTTGACTAGCAGCGAGCAGTTCTTTCCACTGAGGACAGAATTTGAGGAAATAGGCTGCCACTGCAGCAAGATTTGTGGCAGTTAGATTTCAGGTAAAACCTGATTGTGAGACCTGAGAATGTGGCAGAGGCCGTGTGCAATCCCGGAGGCCTCTCAGAGTAGACATCTCCAGCTGGGCTGGGGAAAGGTAGTCCTGCCTGTCTCAGGAGAACCATGGTGGTCTGAACTGGGATCTGCTTGCACTTGAAGTTTAACAAGCTCCCAGGAAGGGGAGAAACCAGCCAGGAGTTTGCTGGGTTCCATCTATATAGCTTCTCCACCTTGGGTTGCTTCCCCCCAAACAAATGGAAATTATCCTAATATTTAAGGTGGTTTCTCAATATTTTTTCAATATTCTTACACTCAGAACGTTTTGTACATACCCCAAACTCCAGCCTTTAACACAGCTTGACAGTTTTGCTTTTTGTTCGCTTTGGGGCGCTTACTGATAAAGGACTCCAGGGTTGTTGTCCTCACACACACAACTCACCTAAGATTGCCTTAAACCCTAAAGGACCCCATGCAGTGAGACGGACTTTTCTGTCTTCTCTGTGGGTTTGAAAGCACCTCATTGTTTTTCTCTTTTTTTTTTTTTTTTTTTTTTTTTTTTTTTTTTTTTTTTTTTCTTTTTTCCAGTTCTACCCCAGTTCCCATACTACTTCCCAGCTGAGCAAAGCACTTTCTTCTAATTGTCCAAGGCTGCTGGGAGAGGGGCTCCCTCTCATAGTTTCATGGGAGAGGACCCTGAAAAGAGTAGGGGAGGGTCACCCTCCCAAGTCAGTACTGTGCTGTGCTCCCTGTACCTCCCTAGCCCTACAGGGTTCTGATAAGGATTTTGATGCAATTTATTGGGGTTGTCTACAGACATATTAGAACCTCTTCCTACAGTTAATAGGGCTTTTATCCACTATGGTTTACAGGAATTTTCTGCTACAGACTTAAAGGGCTTTTTTTTTTTCCTACGTATTCATAGGGTTTCTAACCCAACGATTTTTCTCTACTGCCTTATAAGTGGTTCCCACCAACAATTTTATAGGGTTTCTCATCGCTGATGCAAAAAGCACTATTTTTCCCCCAGGGGTCTTTACCCTTCACTTCTCTCTAATCTGATGGGGTTGTCCTCCTTTCCCCGAATCTTCTCAGAAGAGGTCCTGGGTCTCCAGACCTATTTCACAGGGAGACCCCTGGGTGGCAGCTCCTGTGGAGGAGAAGAGCTGCAACTTCTGTGAAGCTGTCTCCACACTCAGGGCACAAATACGGCTTTTCCTCCAAGAAAGTCTTAGGGCTTTCCCCTTCCCTGTGGCTGCTGCTCTTTGCCATGGTAGAGGCGTCTCTCTCACCTTCCTGGTTTGTGGGCAAGGTGGATGACTCTGAAGGACCACCCTCCGAAGTGGGGGTCTTTTCTTGAGTGTGGGTTTCCTGGTGCTGGACAAGGGTCGGTCGGTCAAGGAAGGAGGCCCCGCAATCAGAACAGCTGTAGGGTCTGGCTCCCAGGGGGCTCCTAAGATGCTCCAACAGGACAGAGGATCTCCTCCCCAGGTCTGGATTCTTCTGGGATTTCCCACCTGCATGGACTTTCTGGTGCTGCAACAGCTCAGAGCTGAGGCCAAAGCTTTTTTTGCATTCCGGGCATTTAAAGGGCTTTCCACTTAGGAAGGGGCTAGGTCCTGCCCCTTCCCCAAGGCCAGTCCTACTCTCTGGAAAGAGAAGGGGCTTTTCATTGCCGTGGGTGAGCTGATGTTGGAGAAGCACAGCGCGATCCAGGAAGCTTTCTCCACAGTGGGAACAAATGTAGGACTTAGAGGAGCGTGGACCTAGCCTTTGGCTAAAGCCCTCCTGACCCTCGGACACTTTAAGGGACTGTCCTGAGGGGTCAGCTCTACCCTCCGCAGCACCTGGATAGGAATTGCCTCCAAAAGGGAGCCTTGGGGAGCGGAACTGAGGAGTTTTGGGAGCTGGGTGTGCTATGAGACCGTCTGCATTTTTGTAGGGATTTTCTCCAATATGGATCCGCTGGTGCTGCATGAAGATGCCCTCGTCATTGAAGCCCTTGCCACAGACGAGACACTTGTGGGGTTTGGCTCCGGGTGGTGGGGTCAGTAGGGCAGGATCCCCAAGCCCCAGCAGGCTGTCACTCTGAGCTCTCCGGGCCGGTGTCTTGCCTCTCTCGTGAATCACACGGTGCTGCTCCAGCTCGTGAGCCTCTAGGAAGGCCTTGCCGCAGTCAGAGCACACAAAGAGGTTCTCGTCCATGTGCGTACGGACATGCGTGATGAGGTTGGAGCTCTGGCTGAAACTCTTGCCACACTCGGGACACTTGTAGGGCTTCTCGCCCGTGTGCGTGCGGCGGTGCTGGATGAGGTGAGAGCTGCGGATGAAGCTCTTGCCGCAGTCGGAGCATTTGTAGGGCTTCTCGCCGGTGTGGATGCGCTGGTGGCGGATGAGAGTGGAGCTCATGATGAAGCTCTTGCCGCAGTCCGCACAGATGTAGGGCCGCTCACCACGGTGGATACGCTGGTGGTTGATGAGGTTGGAGCTGACACTGAAGCTCTTACCACACTCGGGGCACTTGTAGGGCCGCTCGCCCGTGTGCGTGCGCTGATGGCGCAGCAGCGTGGCACTCAGCGTGAAGGTCTTGCCACACACTGGGCACTTGAAGGGGTCCTCGCGTAGGTGGGTCCTCTGGTGCTTGATGAGCGTGGAGCTGTGGCCAAAGCTCTTGCCACACTCCAGACACTCGTAGGGCTTCTCACCGGTGTGCGTGCGCTGGTGCTGCGTCAGCTCTGAGCTCTGGATGAAGCTCTTACCACACTCGGTGCAGCGGTACGGCTTCTCCCCAGCGTGTATCTTCTGGTGCTTGAGCAGGTTGTGGTTCTGGCCAAAGCGCTTGCCGCACTCGGGGCACTTGTAGGGCTTTTCACCGGTGTGCGTGGCTTGGTGCTGGATGAGGTCTGAGCTGCGGTAGAAGGCGCGCCGGCACTCGCCACACTTGTAGGGCTTCTCGCCCGTGTGGGACCTCTGGTGCTTGATGAGGTTAGTGCTCTGTGTGAAGGCCTTCTCGCACTCGGTGCACTTGTAAGGCTTCTCGCCCGTGTGCGTGCGCTGGTGTTGCACCAGGTTGGAGCTCCAGCTGAAGCACTTGCCACAGTCAGGGCACTTGTAGGGCTTCTCCCCCGTGTGCGTGCGCTGGTGCTGCACCAGGTGTGAGCTCTGCGTGAAGCTCTTGCCACACTCCGAGCACGTGTTGGGCCGCTCTCCGGTGTGGATGCGCTGATGCCGAAGCAGCTTGGACCACTGGCTGAAGCTCTTGCCGCACTCGTTGCAGATGTATGGCTTCTCAGCCCCAGAAGGGCGACCCTGCACCAGATCCCGCAGGCTGGGTTCACTGGCAGTGACCACTGGGGTGTTGTTCCAGGTGGTGAGGGTCCCCCACTGCCAATTAGTTTCACAGGCTTTGGTCCACTCAGACTGAGGAGGGACTACCTCAGGGGCTGATGGGTCAAGAGGTGTCTGATGGTCCAAAGGGTTGGAGGGACCCAGTGGGGTTGGGAGGTCCTGGGGGGCTGAGGCATCCTGGGAGGGGCTCTCCAAGGGCATCTCTGTTGGGTCCTTGGATTCTGGACTCTGGGTTGGATCTCCCAAGATGATCTCCTCCCCAGAACTTTCCTGCTGAGACTTCTCCTCTTCATTTCCACTCTCGGTACCTACAGACAGAAAGAGTCTCCAGCCCCATCTTCTTTCAGAACATGGGGTCTGGTCTCTCTTCCCTCCCGTGTTTCCCCCGAATCTGGGCCCCTCCCTGTACTGGGGCCACTGTCTTGTCAGGACCACAGTCCCTTCTTTTGCCCCTCACCTCTGGGAGCATTGTTGGGACTCTCTTCAGGACCCTGCAGATCTGGGCCCCACAGCACTGTCTCCGGCTCCATCCCAGAGCTCAGGACTTCAAAGGTTCCAGGGACCCTGGTAGGGAGAGATGGGCACATAACACAAGCTGGCTTTGTGCTTTGCTTTGCTCTCCTAGAAACTCACTCCTCCTTTACGTCTGTGAACTTTAGTGTCCTGTCATCCTGTTGGGGGGGGTACTTGGCCCCAAAAGCCTGATTCCCTGACCAGATCTCAAGATCACAGTGAAGCAACTCTGAATTTAAAGAGCCCAATTAAAAACTCATCAGTCATAACCCTTTGTACCCAGACTGGGAACTGGAGAGCTATCCAACATTCACAGGAGAGGGAGGTGCACACCCCACAGTCTGACGCCCAGAGGCTTGGAAACGGCCTGGAAACGTGTTACTTTGCAAATCAGAGGAAGCTCATTAGGACTCCAATTTTCCTCCTTTATGGGGCTGCTAATTGAGACCAATAAACTTTTCCCTTATGAGCTCCAGAGAGAACTGAGACTCACATTTAAAGGGGAAAGAAGAGAGAGAGAAAAGAATGAAAAGAAAAGAATTTCCCAGAGGGGACAAGAGACTTTCAAAAGGACTAGGGCATTTTGCCATTATCCAAGCTTAGAATGAGGGTCAGCATAGAGGTGGGGGAGGGGAGATTTAAGGGCAGGGGCTCAAATAGTAGACTCTAGAGAGGGAAACAGGAATCAGGAAGCTTGCCATGGTAGCATACCTGTACTCCCAGCACTTGGGAGGTGGAGGTAGAAGGATCAGGAATTCTCAGTTACATGAGCTCGTGTCTCAAACAATATATATACAACACTAGCTGAAGAATTATTCCCAATCAATAACTAGAGAGAGAGAGAGAGAGAGAGAGAGAGAGAGAGAATGAATTTGGAGAAAACTCCCAGGGGAGGACATGGTGCCTGCTAGGCGTCATTTCTCTTCCTTGGGAGATTCAGGACTCAAGTTGTCCATTTCACAGATTAGTAAATACTGGAGGAGAGTTCTCCAAGTAGGAAGTGGCAGAGTTAAGACCACAAATGCAGTGTTCTGTGTTTGGCTTGCCCCTGGGTCTAAAAGGACCAAGTGACCTTGGCAGTCATGTGAGACTCATATTTGTGGGCTCTGGCAGGAGACTGCTGAGGAGGAAAGCTCAGACAGAGCCTGCTGACTGTAGACTGGGCTAGAAAAAAATTCCTGGGAAGAGAAATTCCTTGGCTATAAAAGGAGGACCTGGACCCAGTGACTAGGCCTGACAATCTGTGCCTCTGAACTCTATGTAATGGAGTCCCCAAAACTGTACATTTCCAGTCTCATCTTGGGACTCTTCCTTTTGCTCTTTGTCCAGTTTCACTGATGCTTTATCATCACATGCCTAGCAAAGGTGTCCAGTAAATATTTTGTTGGATGATTGAATGAGCTAGACACCCCTTGCTCCTGGAAAACCTGTTTGGTTCAACACCTTTAAAGATCAATTTGCAAAGGGATGTCAGAAAAGAACCCAAGTTCAGAGTGAGCCTCTCGGGGAATCATTCAGCTGTCCTTCAGCTGATTCCCAGTTGAGGGAACAGGACCACAGGAGCAAACTGCCAGGGCTCTCATAACATCCACAACTTTAAAAGAATCCTTGGGAGCACCCAGACTTTGGGTGACAAAGTAGATAGGTTCTGTGTGCACAGTGACAAAGAGGACAAGGCTCATGAAGAGGCAGCAGAGAGATAAGGCAGGTGAAGAGACAGCTGACCACTGCCAAAGAGCAGTGAGAGACACACAAGATGGCTTTCGGAATCCCCTTCCACCCACCTGTGTCTTGGGGGAGAAGGAGCTTGGGGATCTCTGTCTGGCAACTGGAGGCGCCTCGGGAGGTTTTAAAAGTGTCCCGCTGTGCTTACTGAGGACAAACTTAGGGTCTCGGGGTAGACCAGAAAGGGTTAATGGCAAGGCCACAAGCATCTAGAAGTAAGAAAGATTGAGGGGAGACGAGAACTGCTGGGCACCAGCCCAGGCCCAAGGACGCCGGCCTTGGTCTTCAGGGCAGCCCCCTGAGGACGGAGGAGAGGGCCCGGGGTGACCCTGAGCAGCAGGCAGCCGGACCTGCCTGCGAGCCGCTCGCAAACAACCTCGGACCCGGGCCCCCGCGCCCCTCGCCCGAGCGCGCCTCTGCTCCGGGCTTCAACATGGGGACCCCCGCTGCGGGCACCCCGACTCCCAGCTCTGGGGGCGCCCGGCTCCCGACGAGCTGCGGCTGGCGGCGCCGCCCCCGGCCCCGCCGGACGCCTTCTTCCCAGCATGCTCACGCCTCCCCTCCCCCACGGCCAGACCCCCGCGCGGCTCCCAGAATCCTCCGGCCGCGGCCCCCCGCCCTCCCCTCCCCCAACCCCGCAGGCTCCCCGGGGCGCGGAGCTCGGCCTGGCCTGCCGCCGCCTCCCTGGCCCTATTGTTCCCCGGCGGCTGTCCCGAGCCTACAGGCCACCCCAGGAACCCAGGTGTCCCAAACTCACGGCTCTGGGGTCTGGGAAAAGCCGGAAGGCAGAATCCAGCCCCAGGGGACTTAACCCCTTAAATGCCCTGCCTGGGGGGAGGGCGGGCTAGATGCCGGGAACTCTAGGGTCCTTCTCAAGGGGTGATTCCAGGCTGAGGACCCGGGGACCAGTTCAGGGTGACTGGGACGGAGCAGGAAGTGACCCCAGCTTCCCGGGCCCCTCTAGCCTGGAGTCAGAACATCAGCTCTATGGGATTTAACCCTTTGCCTTCCATAGCCTGGGAAAAAAGGAGGGGGGCAGGAACGGTGGCCAGGAGGTGGCTGATGATGCCCCTCTCCCTGTGTCAAGTGGGAGCCCGCGAGACCAGCATCTGGGGGAGCCCAGAGGTCAGCAAGGGTCTCCGAGTTTCTAACCGTGCTTCATTTCCAGGGCTCCGGCCAGCCGCCCAGTAGATCCGGATCTCAGATTTGCCGGTGTCTGGGGCCTGCCTTCGTTTGGACTAACCCTGAGATGGGCTGGTATGCCTGGGCTGGGTACTAGGGGTTGGGAGCAGAGGTTGGCAGGGCAGGCCGGGAAGCGGCTTAAGTAAGAGTTGAGGCTAAAAGTCCAAGTGCCGGTGCCAGCCGGCCTTAGATGAACAGCACCTGAAAGGGGGAGTGAGGATGAAAGAAAAAACGAGAGACAGAGAAAGATCCTTGGGAGGACTGTCAGTAGAGACTGCAGCCGGTTTATTTCAGCTCAGCCTTCTTACACAGCAGAACATCAGAGATCGCCACCGTTTGCTTGGCTCAATTAGCTTCAACAGCTCTTTTTTCCCACCTTTATCTGAGGGTCAAGGAACTGTCAAATACTTGTGAATTCCACCATTTAATCATCTCCCCTAAATTATCAACACATTCCTCCTGACTTGGCAGAACAATTTGGTACTGGTGTGCAAAACACACAAACTCTTGAGTCAAGGTGAATGATCATAAAGTAAACAAGCAAGCCTGCCACAGCTCAGTGTACAAAATGGCTGTGCTTACACTAATAGCTCCCAACAACTAAGGCAAGACCAGCCTGTACTCCCTTGACCTCTTCCTGTGCAGGTCTCCTTAGAAAAGGAAACTAAAGCCGTGGGTGGCTACAGAGAAGCCACTGGGGGTGGGGGTGGGGTCCCCGGCCAAGGTGGGTAAGCATCATTCCCAGCATCTCAGGGTAAGGAACACAGTTTGTAGCAAGGCAAACCTTCAAAAACGAAGGAAGCCAGAAGTGGTGCTGCATCCCACCACTGTCATCCCAGCACTTGGGAGGCAAAGGTGAGACTCAGCAAGTTTGAGTCCACCCTAGTCTACATATTCCAGGCTAGCCAGTGCTACTGACCCTGCCTCAAAACACACAAGGCACACTGTGATCTCCCAGGGCCCAGGTGCCTGGGTTCCCCAGTTTTTCCAGCATATATCCCATTTTCTCCTCACCGAAATCCTGTGAGAGAGGACTCTGTATCATCACTATTTTACAGGCAAGGCGTCCAAGGCCTGAGAAGTGAGGCAAAATGTGTAAGGCCACATTTTTAAGTGAACATAGGTGGGGGAGACCTGAGTTGAGCAAGAATTGACCTTTCTACACTGAAAAAGTTTAATAATAGCAAAAACCTGTCTAGCCATCCAGAGGCTGCGGTAGGAGACTAAAGAGTTTGAGTGGGGCTGGGGAGATGGCTTAGCAGTTAATGGCTGCTCTTGCAGAGGACCTGGGTTCGGTTTCCAGCGCCCACACGGCAGCTCACAACCACCTGTAACTCCAGTTCCAAGGGATCCAATGCCCTTTTCTGGCCTCCAAAGGCACTGCATGTAGTGGTGCACCTACAAACATACAGCAAACACTCATACACATAAAATAAAAATTTTTTTTAAAAAAAGAGTTTGAGTTCAATACAACCTGGACTTCATGGCAAGAAGACCCTGTCCCAAACTACAAATAAATACGTTTCAAGCCAAGTGTGGAAGTAAGTAGCTGTATGATGCCCGTATTCAGGAGCCTAGGGCAAGAAGATCACCATGAATTGAGGCCATCCTAAGCTACACAGGGGAGACCCAGTCTCAAAATGCAAGTGCATAAGTATTGGGGTGTGTGTGTGTGTGTGTGTGTGTGTGTGTGTGTGTGTGTGTGTGGTCGCATACACAGAAGAATGTGGAAAAGACCATCCGACCAGGAATGTGATGAGAGAGCTAAGTGTGGACAAAGCAAATGTCAGAAATTGCAAAAGGGTAGAGTTCAGAGTGTGGCCTTCAGAAGAGGTTTGGCCAGGATCTACCTCCTGTGGCTCCCCAGTAAGTGTGTGTGTGTGTGTGTGTGTGTGTGTGTGTGTGTGGTCGCATACACAGAAGAATGTGGAAAAGACCATCCGACCAGGAATGTGATGAGAGAGCTAAGTGTGGACAAAGCAAATGTCAGAAATTGCAAAAGGGTAGAGTTCAGAGTGTGGCCTTCAGAAGAGGTTTGGCCAGGATCTACCTCCTGTGGCTCCCCAGTAATACCTTCCTTAGTCCATCTTCGCTCCAGCCATTATCTCCTGCTTGCCCCTGGTCTTTACTTCCTCCCACCCACAGGGCCTTTGCTTGTTGACTTCTTACCTGCTCTGTTCCTCACAGCCTGTGACGGGGGATTTAAAGTTTGCTGTCCATCCCTACCTGTCCCTCCAGAGGTAGGGACAGCTACCTGTCAGCTTTGCCTGGTCAGGGCTTTGTCTCCTGTATTCACTGCTGTGTCCCTAGGGCCCACAACAGTGACTATAACAGGTACTCAATTTGTTGAACAGACTGCAAAAGCCAGACCTGGCCCTGAGACTGGAGAAACAGGAAAGCTGCTGGCTGGAGGCTTGGAGAAGAGGTTAATCAGGCCCACACAGGTCTTGTTTCCTTTCTGTTTTAACTGCATTAATTGCTATATTTAACAATCAGCACATAAAAGCCAGGTATAGTGGTGTGTGCCTGTAGTCTCAGCAATTTAGGAAGCTGTGGAAGGATGATCTCTTGAGTCCAGAAGTTTGAGAACAGCTTGGACAACATAGCAAGATAGTATGTTAAAACAAAATTCACATAAAGAAGTGAATTTCCTGTTCCTTTGGAAAAATCCAAAGTTGTGACGCTATAGCCCAAATGTTCACTTGTCACAAGCTAGCTGTAGTTGAGCAGCAGTTCCCTTCCTCCCAAGACCACTGGCTTTCCAGTTCCTGTCATTGCTGCTGTGCCCTCAACTCGAGCTGAGAGGGTTTCCCTTATGAATATCCTCCCCATTGATGTTCCAACACCCATTTAACTACAGGGATTGGTTCTGTATCCCTTTAGTCTATCTTTCTGACATTTTCTTTGTCCACACTTAGTTCTCTCATCATGTCCCTGGTCAGATGGTCTTTTCCACATTCTTCTGTGATTCTTCTGTGTATGCAACCCAGGTTCAGAGTAAAAAATGTGAGGGCTGTGAGAATGAGGTCTCTCGATAGTTACATTGGTGGAGTACCTGCTGTATGCCAGACTACCTTCCCAGTGTTTGCACAGTGACTTTTATTTTTTCTTTTTTTGTGTTTTTGAGACAGGGTCTCCCTGTAGCCCCAGCTGTCCTGGAACTCACTATGTAGACCACGCTGGCCTGGAACTCACAGAGATCCGCCTGCCTCTGCCTCCCTTGTGCTGTGCCACCATACCTGGCACACAGTAACTTCTTGAACCTTCCCAACAGTGAATGACACCAACATTCCTACCATTCTAATGAGAAAGTCAGTTGTGTACCAAATACAGTGACAGAATCAGATTGAAACCCAGACATGCTGGCTTCAGAACCATGGCTCTCAACCACAGCTCTGCGCAGATGAGTTCGCATATGTCTGGGACTGACGTGGTCCTCACAGCCTCTCCATGCTCTCCTCCTCTTTCTCCAGGAGTTGGAAAGAGGCACTGGGGGCAGGGGAGCAGGGCAACTCAGTTAGGACCAAACCTTTCTCCAGGGACAGCCTGGGGTTCCTAGGGAGGCAAAGGCAGTGACTGTATGCAGCAGTGACTTATGCAACAGTGACTTATGCAGCAGTGGCTATGCAACAGTAATATATGCAGCAGTGACTGAATGCAACAGTGATGTACACAGCATCACTGCGTACAATGCAACAGCACAATGTCTTCTTGCCTGTGGGCAGCTGGCATGGTATCCGTGACAGTAGAGGTGACTCTTCCCCATGCCTTTCAGGAACAAACCACTGGCCATGTTCTTTTCAGTCATGACTCCCATGACTTCCACAGGATCCATCAATACTGACCCTCATACCCCAAATACCAGGTTGCTGTGAGGTCCTGGAGTGAACCTGATCCATGCCCTGCACCAGCAGAATAGAGATCCAACTTCCTTTTCTTTGGGAGGCCTTATACTCAGTGGATGGGAGGCTCAATGACATAGTGCTGGTCTGAGCATGTGGCAAGAATTTCTTTACTTCCCCAAAAGAGGTGATCAGTGCTATGCAGTGAGAGTTCACAGCCCTTGACCTATAGGCAGAAGAGCAGGGAGCCTCAAAACCATGTCTGGAGGACTTGGAAGCCTACAACACATACACTCCAGCCCTCTGCTGCACAGAAATTGGCATGAGAGAGGGCGGGATGCAAAGGCCAAAAGCTGAAGCTGGAGGGGATGGATGCTGTGGGCCCCAGGATGGTTGCCTCACTGCAAGACCTGCCACGGGGAAGGACGGGGCCTTTCCTGAGTTATATGCTCATGGAGCATGGTAAGGGCTTCTTTTCAGGACATAATGCTCAAATGAGGGACAAAAGCATTTGGAGGACTTTCTACCTCTGATAGTCAGGGATTCCTTCCAGTCACTCCTTTCTTCCAGAAGGAGCTGGGCATGGTGCTTCATGTCTGTAATCCCAGCACTCTGGAGGCAGAGGCAGGAAAATTGTGGCAATTTGGAGGTTAGGCAGATCTACATAGTGAGCTCCAGGTCAGCCAGGGCTACACAGCAAGACCCTATCTCAAAAGAAGCCTAGAGTGGCTGCCAGAGGCCTCTTAGGTCAGGTCCTACCCTCAGGATGCTCCTCAATGGTACATTTTTAAGGCTCACAGAGTACTCTCCTGTAGTCTTCCTCAAAAATCTCTTATTCAGTGTGGTTGATTCCAAAATCAGTATCAACTACCAGCCCTAACTATCTCCCAGCTTTGTTCTTTTCCCATTGGCTTCATATCTCAGACTTACAACTCTGTTTCCCTAGAGCAAACCTAGTCATTCTGTTCCTCAAGGCCTAGGGGCCATCTGTACTCCTTAGCTGACTGGACTCAGGTCTATGAAATACCTCCTTCATTCCTTGCCCCAGCCACAGCAAGCCTTCAGGACACCTCTGTGTTCCTCATTATCAACAAAGGAGAATTGGGGCTGGAGAGATGACTCGGCGGTTAAGAGCACCGACTGCTCTTAGAGGACCCGGGTTTGAGTCCCAGCACCCACATGGTGTCTAACAACCATCCATAACTCCAGTTCCAGGGAATCCAACGCTCTCTTCTGACCTCTTCAGGCATTGTACAACATGGATGCACTTACATACATGCAGGCAATACATGCATACACAAAAAATCTCACCAATAATCCCAGCAAATCTGGAGGCTGATGCAGGAGAATCTCAAGTTTGAGACCAGCTTTGGCTACATAGGAAGACCCTGTAAAAAAAAATAAACATAAAAAACAAGGTCTATTAAGAGGTGTTGCTTAGTGGAAGATTGTCTTGCATAAACAAAGCCTGGAGTTTTTAATCTCCAGCACTGCAAAAAACAAACCAACATGTTGAAATCTTTCAGTTTGCACTATTCACATTACAACAAATGTGAGTGATTTCCTACCACATGTGACACTTAGCCTGATCTTCTGGAGTACCTGACCACACCTGGGAAACAATGCTCTCCTGCAGTGTAGGGATGAGAGAGCACAGCTGAAGGGGAGTACTGTATTGCCGTGCACAGTTAAAAATATTTTAAACTCTGCATGTCCCCAAACTCTTCCTGGTTTTGCCAAGAACCTTGGCTTGTACCTGTAAATCCAGGAAGCCCTTATGTCAGAGCCCTGGTCCTATCTGAAGCCAAGCCTTCTGCCTCCCTCACAGAGCTGTCCTGAAGAATCCCTTCTCACATGGCACCAGACACCTTTCCCTTGGCACAGCATGACTGTCCTGCTCTTGGGCTGTTAACTGAGCCATGTCTTCCTCCACCTATTTGCTATCTTATGCCCTTGTATAACTGGGCATCATATGATCAAAATCAGATGCATTATGGGGAAAGGACTTGCACAGTAGAAAAATTATATATAATTTAATCTACCAATTAAAACAGACAACCACCCCGAGTAACCAAACCCCTTCTCTTGAATCCCATAAGCAGAAGCACCAAGGCCGAGCATGGTGGCACACCCCTTTAATCCTAGTACAGAGGCAGGCAGATCTCTGTGAGATCGAGGCCAGTCCAGTCTACATAGTGATTCCAGGTCAGCATGACTACAGGGAGATGCTGAATTAAAAAAAAAAAAAAAAAAAAAAAAAAAAAGAAAGTTGAACCTGTTGCTTATGTCATCTGTTAACTGAAATGTCATATGGTATTTGACTGGCTAATTAATGGACTCTGAGTGAGCCATGCTCCTGAATAGACGTTTAAAAAAAAAAAAAAAAAAAAAAAAAAAAAAAAAAGACAATCAAACAGAACAACAAACAAAACCTTGGAAGTGCCAAAGAATAACCAGGGCCCTTGAGCATCTTCACACATGTGGCCTGGTGTCAGTCTTGCCAGTACATCCCTCTCTGATCTGTACTGGCCTTGTTCTGAAAAAAGTTATCCTGGTACTTTTGCAAATCTGTTTTAGCCTTTCTTTTCAGTTCTTTGTCCAAAAGGCTAAGAACATGGAAACCCCAAACCCTGACTGGTAACACTGGCAGGGTTGTAGCTCAATTGGTAGAGTGTTTGCTAGCATGCATGAGCCCTTGGGCCTGAGCCTCAGTACAGCATAAACTGAGCATGGTGGTGCACACCTGTAATCCTAGCACTTGGGAGAAGACAGGAGGATCAGAAGTTCAAAGTCATCCTTGGGTACATAGTGAGCTTAAGGCCAGCCTGGACTACAACAAGAAGAAGAAAAAGGAGCGGGGGAGGGGGCAGAGAAGAAGTCCCGCCCATACAATTTGTATGAAGAAGAAGAGGAGGGGGAGGAGGAAGAGGAGGAGGAGGAGGAAGACCCCTCCCATACAATTTGTGTGTGTCCCTTGATGAACATTTAGGTTGTTCCCACCTTTCAAGTGTGAATAGTGCTGTTGTGAGTATTCACAAATACTTTTTGTGTGGATGTATGTTTTCATTTCTTTTGGGTATGTAGCTAAGAATGGATGGTGCTGGGTCACAGGATAATTCTGTGTTTAACTTTCTGAGGAACTCCTAAGTTGAGATTCTATCTCAAACCAAAAAAAAAAAAAAAAAGGCATAAGCAGCAAAAGAAAAAAGAGATAAACCAGACATCATAAAATTTTTTTCAAAAAATTTACAAAAGAGGAAATTATCAACAAAGGGAGTTGGGCATGGTGGTGCACACCTTTAGTCCTAGCACATGGGAGGCAGAGGCAGGCAGATTCTATTCAAATCCAAACTATAATGAAATAACTCACATGCATGGGGATGATTACAATGAAAATGAGAATTTAAAAGACTGAATAGAGGCTGGGGAGGTCACTCAGTTGGTACAGTGCTTGCTTAGCATGTACAAAGCCCTGGGTTTGTTCCTCACCACAGAATTAAGCAGGCTTGGTGACAGATGCCTATAATCTCAGCACTTGAGGATAGAGGCATGAAGGTCAGAAGTTCAAGGTCATTCTCTGCTACACAAGTTCAAGGCCGTTGCTGAGCCAGCCTGGTGACCTGAGACCCAAGTTCAATACCCAGAACCCATATAAAGGCAGGAGAGACAGCAGACTCCATGAAGTGGTCCTCTGATCTCTGCATGCATGCTGTGACACACACATCACCCATATACATAATATTTATTATTATTATTTTTGGTCTTTTTGAGATAGGGTCTCCCTGTACCCCCAGCTGGCCTAGAACTTGCCACGTAGACCGGGCTGGACTTGAATGCACAGAAATTTGCCTGCCTCTGCCTCTTGAGTGCTGGGATTAAAAGTGTGCACCACCATGCCCAGCATAATAAAATATTTTTAAAAGACGACAACAGGGGGCTAGAGAGATGGCTGAGTGTTTAAGAACACTGGTCTTACAGAGGACCCAGGTTTGAACCCCAGCACCCACATGGCAGCTAACAACTGTCTGTAACTCCAGTTCCAGGGAATCCAACACCTTCTTCTGACCTCTGCAGGCATCGCACAACCAGGTGCACTTACACACATGCGGTCAGTACACACATACCCATAAAATAAAAATAATAAAAAAAATTTTTTGGTCTTTTTGAGACAGGGTCTCCCTGTAGCCCCAGCTGACCTGGAATTTGTTTAAATTTATTGAGAATTTCATACATGCATATAAGGTAAGGTGTTTTGATCAAATCCATGCGCACTCCCTCCCCTCCAACTCCTCCCATATCTCCCCATCACATTTTTCTAACTTCATGTATTCTTTCTTCTTCTTTGATTTATTTATTTTTATGGGGCTTTTGGCTACTCTAACATGCCCTCCTCTGAAGAGGTAACCCTAAAATCTTTTAAGGATTAGATACAAGTTCCCAAATACTT